>NW_016690260.1:605170-728364 GCF_001604755.1 Lepidothrix coronata
ACATACAGCTGAAAAATTGCCGCTTCAGCAATGAAGCATGACAGCTGCTCAGAAACATCCCGTGTCTCTACCTGCTTTTCTCTTCACTTGGTTAGGATGCCCTCAGTAACTGTGCCCTTATGGAACTTTTAGCTATAGGTATTTTAGTTTGGGAGAATTGCATGACACATAGCTATCAAAGGATCCATTGCTATAACACACATTTTTTCCCATGATCGCCAAATTCATAATTCTATAGACAAAAAAAAAAATCCGTTTCCTCTGGATGTATGTCTCAAAGTCCACATAGGTATTTAATGTCATTAAAATGTTAGTGTCGTTAACATGCCAGTTTTTCTAGTCCTTCTTCATGATTAAATTAGAAGGGAAAGAAAACCAAAAACAATGTATGGAATCAATAAGTCACCTATAGTGAATTTCAGGTAGTTGCAATATTTTCCTCTATTGTTTTAGTATTACTTTGCAGTGAACCAAAAGTACATTAAAAGAGGAACCATCAGTATCCTTTTTATTTCTCATCCCAGATTATCAGCCCTCATGTCTTATTTTACTTTTTTAAATTGCAAGCACTTCTTGAGTTCTCATCCTTTGCTTTAGATATAGCAGCATCTGTACAACACCAGCTACCTTTGTCTGAAGGAAATGTGTGAAGTGTTCTAGGATACTGGTCTGGCCTGATCATGCATTCCTCAATGTTCCAATACCCAGGAAAGACACATAAAAAGATGTATAATCCAATTAATTATGGAAGTAGCAGAAATTACTGAAGGACAGTATAAAAGGATGGCACAAACCCATAAGAGAAATCCTATGGGCTCAGGAGCATACCTGTGACAGAATTTGAAAGGGAAATAATACATCATGAGAAAAGACTTTTAAGTGCTTTATTAACAAGAGAAAAAATGAAGATAATAGTTAACAACAAAATACAGTTAATTACTAGCAAGTGGGTTAAAGCATTGATTCTAAGACAGGATTTGGGAAGTGAACTTATATCTATTATTAGACTAATTAAGTAGTAAAAAAAAAAAAAAGTCTTCAGGAACACAAACCCTGCTCCAGAGACAGATGTTTGCCTATTTTCCAGCTATATCAATTGGATTAATAAAAGAGAGTGTCTTTTTCCCACAGCATTTGCTTGCTTATACTCTTAAGCTATCACAGTTACAGCATTATCACTATATCTGGAAAGTGTTCCGTGATCTTTTTGCTTTAGCCTTTGCTTACAGATCAGTTTTAATGTCATAGTCAATCTCATTAAAATCACAAATAGAAGAGTGAAAATCAGGATAAAAAAGTGAAAGAATTATGTAGAATTCACATAGATAATATTGTAATTTTCAAGTTGGCTAGGTTAAGTGTAATTCAGTGCTGAGAAAACAGAAAACAATATATAGCCACTAGCAATTATCTTTAGCAACTTTGGGAGTACAGATTCCAGAAGACTAGAAAGAGCAAATATTTACTTACTTTTAAAATGTCAAAAAGAAGAGAGTCTCACTTCAATTACCAGAAAAATATCAGAGCAAATAATGAAAAGGTCTATTTTTAAGAATCTTGAATATAACCAGTATGTAAGAGACAAGATGAATTTTAATAAATAAATCATGTCAGAGCAAATTTATTTCTCTCTACAGTAGATAAGATGCTTTAAGGACAGAGGAGAATAAATACTGTCATGCATGTTCTGGCTTTTGACATCTCACAGGACATTCACATAGACAAGTAGATTTAAGATAGTTATTTGGGAAATCCCATTCACAGAATTAGTCATCAATAGTTATCAATGATTCATTTTCAAATGAGCAAGACACATCAGGTCAGGTTCTGCAGGAAGCTGTATGACATATTCATTAATGAACTGGTAGATGATTAAGATGCTCTTTGCATTTTAAAATACACTAAGCTAAAAAGACTTCAAATCTTTTGGAGTACAGAATGTACACTTTAAGTTATCTTGGTGAACAGCAGAAATCTGAATCCAGCTAAGCAATTAAATTAATTCACAGATACATGTACAAGTGAAATTACCTGAACAAATATAAAATGGAGAATGACTAACCACACAAACAGTGTAGAAAAGAATCTGACAATTAGAATAGATCACAAACAAGCAATAAAATCATACAGTTGCGTAAGAAGCAATCATGCTGGCTTAGAGGAAATTAGTACATTTTATGTTAAGCACACAAAATATTCCTTCCATTCTACTCAGAGCTGGTAATTCTTTACCTGGATCCCTGTGATCACTGCAGGTTATCACATGTCAGTATGATACAATACATCGACCAGCTGGAGAAAGTCCCAAAAACAGAAATAAGAGTGAACTCAAGGGGAAAAAAAAAGTTATCCTGCATAAGACTTTGCAAGAACTGAGCTTGCTTAATCCAGGAGGGGGAAGACTAGGAGAAGATTTGATAACAGTTCTCAAATTTTCAGGATTCTTCGTGACAGCAGATAATGAATTGTTTTCCACAATCTCTGAAAAATAGAAAACATTGCAATAAGGAAGAACTGGGTTAGAGGTGGCAGAAATAATTCAGTGTGAAAGGCCAACTAAGCAACGAGTATTAGACTTACAGAGATTTTTCCTGATTGTTAGAAACTTTAAGGAGGAGTAAGCCAAACAGTGAGGACTGGTTTTCTGTATCGATCCTGTTTTGAAGCACACTTTTGATTTAGTATATCTCATAAATATTGCACAAAAAGTATAATAATCAAACAGTACACAACTTTCTACACTTGCTCTATTGCATAGACTCTGGTAATAAATATATATGTCTATTAAGAGTGTTGTAATGTAAGATGAATATGAAAAATGAAAGCAAATTGAATGCCATAAACAAGGATTCAAAATTCTTTTAACTCGGCATCATTCTAGTGACTACCGCAGAGGAATGGAAAGGGAAAATACCCATGCTTTTCACCGATTTTTTAGTCGACCACTACTTTCTGTTCAAATACTTCACTGATCCAAAGATATTAGAGTTTAATTATTAATTACACACACAAAAGGTGAATGCCTTTGTGAGCAGTCCATATTGCATTGGCTTCTAAGGTTACTGCATGCTCAACAATTTTCTGTTTTTTCATACTAAAATGTAAATAAAATAAAATCAATTTCTGCACCCTGTAGCTCTGACATGGCTGTTATTTCAGAAATATCAATTTTTATCACTTTCTTTACCACTTTGAACTTTTCAGTAGATCATTAGTTACGTAATACTGTTGATGATATTTATATCATAAAAACATGATTATCAACTAACCTATAGGTTGGATATATGTGTCAGCATACCACACGAAGGCAAATCCTTTAAGCAGTCTGGATGACACTCCTCTAAGTTACTCAGAGAGCTGAAATAATGAAAATTATATCTTGTGCCATTAAGAGGGAAGGTAGTCCCCATCCTCTCTGACATAACTATATTTAAATAGTGTCTACTTTGCTGTAGCCTCCAATTCTTTGTCGCTTCTTACCTTAATATTTCTGAGAGGAATAACATAGGAGTGTTTAATTAAGCCTGTGATGTCTTTAATTTCCAGGTCTTTATAGTGTCTTAATAGCAAACGTGCACTCTTAAACAGACCTCTCTATCTGGGTGGAAAAGTTATGCCAAGACCAAGAGAAATTCTGCACACCAAGGTAGGAAGGACCAAGTCCACGAACAGTGAGAAGGCCATATGCTGAGCTTACCCTCACTACTTAGAACTATGTCTGAAAGTCCTTCTCTTTCATAAAACACACTTCCTATTCTTAAAATAATGGGTAATAACAAAGAATAGCTGCTGTTAAAAGCAGCTAATGTTTCACCTGTCCCTGTTAATGTGCACTCATAAAACTCAAAAGTCATTCACACAACTTTACTCACAATGGGAAATATAGACTATAAAAAGTGTTCACAAGATCACACTTGTGAGTATGGATACTTGCACTTAGAAAAAAAATCTATGTATCTAATAAATAATATTTTCTAATGAAAGTGAGCTACAAGGGACTCCTCATAAAATGTAGCACTATAAAAAAGACTCTTTCAGAAAGTTACTCTACTTCATCAGCAGGATTCTCAAAAATCAATGTCATCAAAAATAATATTTGAGAGAGGTTTTAAAGTTATTTTTAAAAACAAGTACACATACTTTCTGATAGGAAAGAGAAAGCTTGTGGTGAGCTGTACAAAACCACAACTTATTGCTGCTCTGATCATTATTTCCTTTTCCCATTTACTGGACCACATACCAAAGCAGCTAAGATGACAAGGTCCAGGAATAATTGTGTTGGAGCTTTAGAGCTGCCTCTAGGTTTGTCACATTGCTAGACTGCCCCTGTGTTGTTTGTCTTCCTCGTCCTCCAGAATTCCACTTCTTTCCTTTCAACATTTTTTCCTATAATTTGTCTGGTTTTTATCCATTCATGGGCAACTTTCCACTCAAACCCTGTATACATCCTGGACACACAAGGTGTATATAGCAGACCTTCAGGCTGCAAGTACAGGTTTTGCTCAGGTGGGCAGATGGATTTAAGAAGCACATGCCTACTGGCATTGAAAATGCATACCTGAGACACATCCTGCACACAGTCTGAAGGCTTCACAAACATATACCACACCCCCTTAGCCAAGTACCCCTTTCCTATTACAAACACAATGTCCTTTTTTTTTCCTGACTAGATCCTGGTTCAATCTGGAAAACTCAAACTTGATCCCATATTTCATGTGCTCTGTTCAAGTCAGGAAATCTTAGTGTGCTGTCTGGAAGCACCTTAAGGACAGAGGTGGATTTGGTTTGAATTTCGTATTCTGCCAATGAGATGAAAACAGAAGTCTCACTTTTTAGGTGGTACTTGTGTCTACACCACTCAGACAGAAAGCTTCTGAGAGCATCCAGAATATCCTGCATGCCTGCACACCAAATATGTTTGAGTCACTCCCAGCATATATCACTGTACCTCCTACGGGTATCCACAGAGAAAATCCTGGGGCACTGGTTTTGTGGTGTGCAATAAGTCATCCATCACTCATCCTCCTATTTTACACACTATGTCGATGGTATGAGCCTACTGTGCAACCCTACATAAGACACGGGGTCTGGGAAGTAGAGGCAGAAACGATGGTCACAGCCAGATGCAGGCCTCACAGTGTCAGGCCTCCCCACTATTTCCCAAGTGTTGACTTTGTCTGAACTTGCAAATAGAGACTGTGCCTGTGCATGGAGTAAGGATAAGATGGCATAGAGGTGCTCACTGATGCAAGGGCCCCTTACTAGGCAAGCTGTGGAGATGCCACCACCACCAGCTCTGCCACCGAGGGTCTGCAAGCCGGAGGGTTGGTGCACCCCTGTGTACAAGAATCCCCAGAACAGCAGTGAAGCCACCCTTGCACCTACAAGGCACAGCTCAGAGACACAGTCATGGGTGTAGCCTCCTCTCACAGCAGGTTCTCAGTGCCCCTCAGCAGGTGGACAGTCAGGACAGTTAGCCTCGATGACACCTTCAACAGTGCCACAGGGCACTGGGCTTTGAGGTCCAGCTATCACACCAACTATCTCAATCACAATGTTTGTAAACCACTATTACAATATCCTGTACAAATAAGGGCTTGTCAACAAGAATAACTGCAAAGCTGCAGTCAGTGCTTGCATGGTATGCTGCAAGGACTGTATGCTGCAAGGATGCCCGGCCTCTTTCTCCTGCTGTCCCTGCGTAGTGCCCTGTCAAAACAGTCATTGCTACCCCATGGGAGTACAGGTAGCATGTACCACAGGGGAGAAAGAAACCCAGATAAGCAGGGTGCAGGAAGGAGAATGTCTAACCTGTCTTCCCACCTTCTTGGCCTCGGTTTTGATCCATGCATCACAAAGTGATGTGACTGGTGATCCACGGAGATAAGGAATGAGCCTGCATTCTCCTTTATTTGGACACTGGACACATATCCAGAAGATGAAAGTGGACATATTACATCTTTACCAAGCTTCATCCAAGTAGCTTCACACCATCCATTGCCAACTTGCATTTCACGAACACAGACTTTCTCCAGTGATAAAGAAACATTTACACCATAAGTCCTTTAAGGTCAAATTTTTGGACTAAAAACAAACTTGTGTTTTTTAGGAATGACAGAAAATGCTATGCATGTACTGATAGATTGAAAAATAACAAATTGTCTTTTCAAAAATATTAAAAATGCACATTAGGAACCATTATGAAAAGACACTAATATTGCACAGTACAGATCACATTCTTATCTCCAGAACATCCTGACCTGAATCTGTCCTTATTCAGCTTTTTCAGGAAGATGGAATAATCCCTAGGGACTTCACCAAGCACAAAGAGGCAAAGTGATGTGTCCACAGTAAGTAAAGCAGTGATTCAGAAACATCCTTCCTCAACCTATTACTTATCAAGCAATATTTCCCCACCTTATTAACAGGCTAAGAGATCATGAGAATCAATGAGATTAATTGTGCTTATAGATAAAATGTATATTGCAGGTTGTGTTTTGTTACATCTGGGGTTGAGGAGAAATCATACATTGCATCAAATGACTGTCAGTTCTGCTGCAAGCACATTTCTCACTGCTCAGCTATAAATAGTGCTCACAACAGATGTGAAAAGTATCACGCTCCATTCTGAGGTGGGAAATCGCTGAAGAAAACTGTTCTGGTAAACAAGCCCTTCCTGGATGGCTGTCTGAATAACTGGCAGTGAGCACAACTCCTGGATCACTCTGCTGACAAAAACTCCCTCACTCCTCCCTGCTACTAAAGCAAGGCTGCGTGTCAAGGAAGGCTGAGGCCACTAATACAGAAACTGAGGAGTATTGGTGTCAGCCTTAGAAAATGCCCTTTTTTTGCCTGGCAAAACTGCCCTTTATAGCAAATCATCTCCTGGATATGGCCCGGGTGTTTAGTGCAGCTCACATCTCAGCTGTTGATACCACCATCTTATTGCCAGCCCTCACCACAGGCTCAACAGTGGCTCAGCCCCCATGGCAGACACACCAGATGTATTTTCCTGAGTTAGAGATTCCCAGGGACAACTTCACAGCATGTACACAGCCTCTTTCAGTGCTGCTAAGAAAGACTTTTCTTGTGTCTCACTGGAGTCTTCTCTGCTACAGTTTAAGAACATTTTGCTCTCCTGTCCAGCAAAAATATGGAAAACAAACTATCCTCATTTGCACCCTTTTTGGTTTGCTTTTGAACATCCTAGACAAGGTCACTATGCCTGCTAACAATATTTTACATAGTTCAAAACTGTTAGGTGTTCATATATCATCCTGTTCCAGAGAGTACATGGGACACAGCAGGGCTGCTGCATGTAATCATTTGATGGAAAATATGTTTAAGGTATTACACACCTCTGCTCTCTTCTGCGCTGTCATACAGGATCTCCAGTACCTTGATGGCACAGCATTTTCCAGGTCTGTTTTCCTGCTTCACCAA
Source organism: Lepidothrix coronata (assembly GCF_001604755.1). Taxonomy (NCBI): domain Eukaryota; kingdom Metazoa; phylum Chordata; class Aves; order Passeriformes; family Pipridae; genus Lepidothrix; species Lepidothrix coronata. The sequence continues at coordinate 612,614 of NW_016690260.1, forward strand.
TCACATGCCCCACATCCCATGCAGCACCCCTGCCAGGGAGCCTGGGAATTCATTAAGCCTTATTTAAATGAGCATAAAATAGGCTAGCTGACTCTGCTATTACTAAACATACCACTAAACTGATACTGTTCCCCTTGGCAGTTTGCACAAGTCATCCTTCAGAGGTGCCCACCCCTTTCCACTGACCCTATGAGGAACACAGGCTCCTAAATTTTAGTGCACCAAACTGTATCTGTCTGATATCTAAAGCAGACAGTGAGTCAATCTTGCATCAGCACCAACATAGGTGGTTATCTCAGCATAGCACTTTTGGTGTATGCAATATTTGAGTAAAATCATGCAACAGACCTCCCACAAGCATTCAGGCTGGTAAAATTAATAGCTCAAATACTTCCAAAAGAAGCAGCCCAGTCCTGACTGAAATGAATTTTTTTCCAAATGTAAGTGAAAGCATGGAAAATATTTTGCAGTCTTCAGTCTGAAAATGAGGATAAGCATCTAAAGCAGAAGTCTTCATTCTGAATCACTGGTCATTATATACACCCTTTAGGTAGTTAATATTGAGCTTCACAGTATTGATAACATGTTGGAAACTTCTTTATAGCTATCCAAAGAGATAGCTAGAGATACCCTAGTTACCATTGACATTTAGAATATGTTAATTGTTTTCCTTCTCCTTTACTTTTGACAGCTACGGCTTAAGAAAGGACTTTGATATAGCCCATGACACCCTGAGGGTGTTTTTAAAAAGCACTTTGGGGGAAGAGGAAGAGAATGAATAAAAGAAAATAAAGCCTGATCTAAATTAGTAATTTACATGTTCCCAGGTGTTTCCTTCTTGAGATCTCACATAGAGCAACTGCATCAGATCACCTGTAGTTTAAGGTTTTCAGTTTGTCACTAAATCTCTCCTTCTTTTTCATAAGCTTATCTCATGTCTTCCAGAGTACTGTTGTTTTCAATTCACATCGTCTGCACAAACAAATGAAGCACTCCCTCCCCCACAAACACAAACCCATGTGCACTCATGCTCCTCTCTTTGGTCTGCATAAGGTAGCTTGGCACCAAAATGATATGTGATTAAGTTTTAACAAGTGTCAAAGCCAAGTGGCTCACAGACACTTACCTGGAGATCAGAATGAGGTTTAGGTGCTTTCTGAAATTCAAATTAGCAAGTGTCATTCTTCCTGCCTTCTACCACACTTCAGGGAATGTTTGATCTGCAGAGAGAGAATGAGACACAGAAAATGAGCAAGAGAGAAACCTCCAGGATCCAGGGGCTCAGAGTTCCCACTCCCCCACACTGCCACTGTCTCTGGGAGCATGTGAATAATCACAGTTGCTCTTGTTTACATGGCCCTACTGCAGGGCACTAATGTAATGTACTGTAGAACCAAATTCCTCATAAATATTTAGGTCAAGGATTTCAGCATAGAACAACAGTACAATTAACAATTCAAAATGCTGCTACTTGAAGTTATTTTTGATATCATCAGCTGGAAGTGAGCAGACATGCCTTTGTTAAGTTATGATGTAGTCTATCATTTGTAATACAGTATCAGTGCAAAAAAAACCAGTTCCTAAGAGCATTGATCAGAAAATTCATAATCTTTTTTTGTTTGCTAAAGCACGCATTTTATTTATAAAGACTCTCATGATCTCTTGTTACTGCCATGTTGCCCAGAAATAAAAGGGAAGGAAGGAGATCTAACATCTCATGACCTACATGGGTTCTTTATTTTTAAAAATGCTAAATTTAGGTAGTTTCTGTATCAGACAAAAAAATTAAATAAATCGGCATACACAAAACGTATTTTGTACATCAACTTAAATATAAATTTTACACTTCACATAGTGGTCCAAATTAATATATCAGTGTTTACCTACATCTACCCCTCATACCTCTTTACTATACTATTATACAAGTGCTTGAAAAAATATGACAACACCTACAAACATAAAAAGAGTTGCAATAGCAAATCACAGTGTATGAGCAATAGTGATCTCCTTTCTTTTTTAACTGAAAACTATTAAGTCCAGTGAACTGTAAGACCTGCATCCTTTGTTTACCCAAGTATCCCACTAAGCTGCAGCTGACGTATTGAAAAGGAAAAGAAAGATAAAATGAAAAAGAAACCAAGTATGAAGAAAATAAGAACTGTCCAAGAAGCAGGGTTTTCCTCCTGCTTATGCTCAGTCATCAGCCTTCTATCTTGGCAGCTTCTGTGTTTGCCTGCTCAAATCTGAACAGTTCATCATCCAAACTTACACCGAGCCAGGGCCTGTTTTAACCACACTGCATACACTGACATTTTCTCCAGTTATACACATTTTAAATACTGAGTCCCTTCTGCCACAGGACGGAAATAAAATGACATCTAGTTATAGTGAATCTTCTAGTTCTATACTGGCCTGTTGAACTTGGGATTAATCTTTTTCTGGATATTGATGTGATTTTGGGTATTGATATAAGCAGTATAAAAAATACATGGCACCAGGTGGGAAAATGTATGATCAAGGCACCATGAAATCTTTATCTTTTCTGTGTGTTTTTCCTGTAGTTCCAGGAAACTTTGATTTCATTCCATCATCAAATTAGACAAGAAGCTGCTACACTAAGTCCTCACAATGGAGGCAGTGGTGTGGTTATGCAGCAAGCACATGGCAGACAGCAGAGGAATCCATTCACAGTGACTCTTCCTGGTTGAAAGCTGGAATAAACACAGCCCTGTCAGACCACGCTCTTGACTGCGTCTAATTCTCAAGTGACCTCTTTTCCTACTCACAGAGAAGTGCAAGACAAGGACAAAGGAGAAGTAATACATTTGAAACCATATATGCCTTTCATTGTTAATAAGAACTCTTATTATATATAAAAGAGGTACAGTTGCTAAGTCTTATTAACAAAGAATCAGAAAACCACACCCCCCTGTGACTTGCTAATTATGTACCCATCCCTGTAAGCATTCAAGGCCAGGTTGGATGGGGTTCTGAGCAACCTGGTCTAGTGAAAGGTGCCCCTACCCAAGGCAGGGGAGTTGGAACTAGATGATCTTTAAGGTCTGTTTCAGTCCAAGCCATTCTATGATTCTATGGGCACAGGATGTGCTGTGTACCTTAAAATTTTTGCAATGGTCCTCTAACTTGTCTTTGAGTGCTGCTAATTTTAATGTGGCTATTTTTTGAAGGCAGCAGTAAGATCTGAGTGCTTTCTGAAAATGCGAGAGGATTTAAAAGGATGAAGGGTCCGGATCTGAAGACATTCTTTTTATTTTATTTTTATTTTAGTTCTTTGACATACTCGACAATCTATTCTTTTAGACTGATGCAATCCGTTCAGAAAAGGTATCATAGCAGCAAGCTTGAACTGCAGTGCAAAAAAGCAACAAAGAAATTGCTGTGTTCACCTTGTCCTAAAGACTTTTTCCAAATATATATATATATACATACACACATACATAAATGCCTTTATTTATAGCTCTTTTGAACTATAGAAATGAAGAAAGAGAAAAGCATTGAATAATTCATCGAATTTTCTTCCTTTATCACTCAGGTCCAATTTTCCCACACGAACATATAAAACCAAGCTGAATTCTAACAAATTATTAATATTAAAGATGCAACTGTAGCATTTTATCCCAAAGAAAAGAAGTCTTGCTAGTCAGCATTGCTAGAGTTTCTGTGACCACTTGGAGACAGGCATCTAGATCTGAAGCAGCCATCCTTGTCTCTGTGCGTAGTCAATGTAGATGACAGAGGCCAGGGACTAAGAGGTCTCATCCTAAGCAGAGAGGTAAAACAAACCACCTGAATACATTACAAAAGTATCTATTTCTCACACTAAAAATAAGGGGAGCCTGAATAACTACCTCAGGCATGTACCCCACAGATGTTTCAAGTCATGAGAGATTAAACATTCACTGTGTCCAGCCTCTGACAAACCAACCTACTCAATTTGAATTATGACTACAGAAACTGTGCCAGACAAATACATATCAATATTCAAAAATATTCTAAATATACTGCTACCTTAGGGTCACTGCAGGTAACTCCAGTTAAAATGTGCTCTCCAGGAATATTCAGCAAGATCCATTGCAAAGTTTATACGTCAATAAAACACTCTCCTGTAATAATAGAGCTTTGACTTGACTGAAGTGAAATTGAGCATTATGCAGAGAATACCCTTGCTATACTGTTTACTAATTTAGCTTTCAAGACTGTGTTTAGAGGCATGTTGAGAATTAACTAGCATGTTCTCTATTTGTGGATTATGTGGGTAATTCCCCAACCTGAAATACGAGTACATATATCTAAAAATAAAGCTCCATACACAGTTTCCCAGTAGACAATTGCTTATTCATTTAAAATGTATGTTTACTTAAAATTTCGTTCTCTGGGATGGCTTTATGAAATATACATTTTATTTTAGCAGGGATTCCCAAAGGAGTCAGCTACCAGGCAGCCTTTTTCTAGCTCCTTCAGTACAAACTGTGTAAAGCAGGACATTAAATCTGCAATAACAGGCAACACTCAGAAATTAGAGTTTCAGCTGTGTTTATGCTGACAGTGCCTGAGGAGCATCTGGATCTGAACAATTGTTAGTACATTGGATAATTCATTCCCAGTAATTTGTTACCTGACATTAATTTCCTACAAAACCATGATATCTGAACGTGCTCCACATAAAATCACTCTTCAGGAAAGTCAGAGGCTAAGAGCAAATAACTGAGTGAAATTTCCCTAGTTATGAATGTTTTCAGTATTTTTGCATCCCAAACCCCTGTAAGACCCTCCCAGAGTAATTTTAGCTGCTTTTGTATTAGGCAATGAAGATATTAATTCTTCCAACAGGAAATTTACCTTAAATTCTGTCCCACGTTTTGAAAGCATGAAGAGAGACTAAAAAAACAGACTTAAGAAGGTTAAAAAGTATGCAGTCACTCTATTGTATAAATTTTCTAACTACCAGTGAATTCATACAAAAGACTTAATACTATACATCACATCCAACATGGTCACACAGACCATCTCCATTAGATAGAGTCTAATAGTACCTATATACCAACAAAAGGACTTGTTTATGAAGAAACATTTACTGCAGTTTTTCATGTTTTGAGTAAATACGATGCTCTATTGTATATTAAAAATCCTTCAAAATCAATGTCACAAACAGTCAAAACAATAAAAGTACATTACAAGGTTTTGGTTGAAATAAAGGACAGGGAAATAGTAGTATACTGTTTGGCAGGAGTCCTGAAGACATTTATATCAGGAGTCATTTAAAACTAAATCAAAAGGGATTCAGGCACCATTGGCTACAAGTAATATCAGCCAGGAAAACTAATCTCGATGAAATGACACTAAAAAATCCCATTTTTTAATGCACTGTTTTCCATCAAAGCCTTTCACAGAATAAATGTCTTGAAAGAGTTTGACTGAACTGACAGACATATCTGAACGTCTCACTCAGCAAATATAAATCAAGATGAAACTATAGATGGTTTTATAGAGGAAAATACAGGTAAACTCCAGAGACAGCTACGGCTTCTAGTAAGGAAACAAATATATTTAGTTACAAAAACAAACAGTTGTAAAATACAGGAGAGAAACTCTCCTCAGAGCTTTTATCCAGCAACTAATAGCAGAGGTGAGGAGTACTTGCTACAGGGAAAGTGGGCTACTCACAATATTATTAAATGTAGGATTGGGCTCTGCTCAGTCTTTCAGACCTGCCATATTTGCTGCATAGCCACCTATATCAAAATGCATTGAAACCGTAGGATAAGAAAACCACATATTTTTAGGCTTTTCTAAGTTGAGCAGGGCTCATAACAAGTGAAATACTGAAATAAAAAGAAATTTTAGGGGGGTAAGTTAGAAACAGAATAGGAAAACAGATAAGAAAGAAAATGTTAAGCAAATTTATTTTTTTTAATCACAAACTCTAGCTCTTTGTAGCCTAAGTAAGGTATTTACAGAAACCCTACAGCTGAGGACAATTTGACATGTAAAGAGGAAATGAGCTGTTGGTTTTGAAAGAGGACATCAAAACCAAGAGGCAGCACAGTCCATCATGAGAAAGTTACACAAGAATCATTTTACAGATTTGAAATGTTGAACACTACAACAGCACCCTGCTATTTAAAAACACTGTAAGAAACTTTCTGACTCTTTTCCAAAGCAGATAGACAGAGTTCTCTGTTTCCAGCCTCACCACATGTCATATTCCATTTCCTGCAGAGATAGAGTAATATCAGGTATACAACTTTAGGCTAAGAAAGGATACAATCCCTCAAGCTTCACCAGCAGGTGAGCAGATATTGTACCAGCCTTCCCCAAGGCAACAGCTATCAGCAGTCACATCTTTCCCCAGGAGAGCACACAGAAAAATCCATCTGTTTCCCAGTCAGGGTATTTATCATGTCAGTAAAATGATACAGAAATTTTGTTAGCAAACTTGTTACCCTCTTGACTGAAAAAGGCTTTGCAAGACTGAACAGTTGTTTCATAAATATAGACAGTTATTGCTTACAATTGTAGCATCAGTGCCTAGGTTACTTAAATGAAAACATTTCTTTCCCCTTAGCTGCAACCAGCCCACTGTTTATTTCTCTACTGGGGCTGCAGATTGGCAGTACTGAGGTGACATGGTTATCTGAAAAAAAATAGACCCTGGCTCGTTGTCCTGGTTCCAGCTGGGATAGAGTTAATTTCCTTCCTAGCAGCCGGTACAGTGCTGTGGTTTTGGATTTAGTATGAGAAAAATGCTGATAACACAGCAGTGGTTTAGCTGTTGCTCACAGTGCTTACTCTGTCAAGAACTTTTCAATTTCCCATGCCCCGCCTCCCAGTGAGGAGATGAAGAAGAAGCCAAGAGGCAATGTGGCCGAGGTAGCTGATCTGAACTGGCCAAAGGTATATTCCATACCATAGAACGTCATGCTCAGTATATAAATGGGGAGGAGTTGGTTGAGAGGGGCTGATTGCTGCTCAGGGACAGCCTGAGCATCAGTGGATGGTGAGGAATTATATTGTGTGCATCACTGGTCTCTCTTGAGTTTTATTTCTCTTTCTATTTTTGTTTTCTTGCTTTACATTTTTATTGTTGTTGTTGTTACTATTATATTTTATTTCAATTATTAAACTGCTCTTAACCCACATGTTTTATCGTTTTTCTGATTTTCCTCCCCATCCCAGCGAAGGCAATGGGGTGAAAATTGATCAGCTGCATAGTACTTTATTGTCAGCTGGGGTTAAACCACACTTCTTTTTCCCTTTTTCCCTTCCTTGGCGTTTATTTCCACCTCCACACCACACCAGGCTGCACAAATGTACTTGTTTTCCCAAAGTATCAACTCTGCCACTCAATTTACCAAGCCACCTCAGCAGGTCAGGGGTGCAGAGTTAATGTGGTCAGCGGGAGGGGAGGCAGCCAGGACAGGGTTACTCCGGCAGCCATGAGGGCTCAGATGCCCCACACACGACAGCTGATCCCCGTAACACCTCAGGTCAGTTTGATGACACTCTCCCATAAGAGGCCTAAATAATTAGAGACCTGAGATTTACAGTTACATATGCTAATTGCTTTGTAAAAAATCAGGTAACAAAAGCTGCTACAGCAATTCATTTATAAGTTTATTAGATGTATGACTAAAATTTCATTGAAAGGGTAGACCATGGGAAAACTCTTAAAAGAACTATGCTTTACTAAATAAATACGTCCACATCTAGTGTGACTATGTATCTACTGTTTATCAGAACTGCTATGGTCTATCATGTTGTCTCTTATAGTAAAAGAAATAATGATACTCATCTACCATGATAGAATTCCTGCTTATTTTAATAGATTTATAAACACTTTAGTTCAATTTGTCCATTAAATCACTAAAAAAAAAAAGCTTCTTCTGTTAAGTTTCAACTCTATTAAGCTTTGCTGGATTGCTGTACTCTTCATTACTGTTGCCTCTCAAAATACCACCTTCACTTCAGCTGTAAATAGCCCAGGAAAATAGTTCAAACCTTAAAGGGAAACTTCCAAAGAAAAGATGTTTTTTCCCCTCATAACTGAGACCTTTCCCAAGGGAACAGGCCACTTTTGGATGTGTTAGTGCTTCATGTTTGTAGGAATGGAAAAAAAGTATATAGAAATAATGGGTTGGCTGAGTTTATTATGAAAGGATTGCTCCTATTAGGAGATTCAGGGCAAATAAGAGTCACGATAAAACAAAGTTATGGCAGAAAGCTTGGAGAATTTGTACTAGTTTCAATATCTTTGCTTCCATCTTCTAAATTGCCAATTGTCAAATGTCATTACTGCTCAGGCTGTTAGCTGCTCATTTGATTACAGCATAGCCCCCTCTCTGGAGTATGGCTCTCTCCGTGTGTAAAATCATAAAATGTGCTTGTGCAGGTGCAAAACTTGGGAAAGCATGAAGATGATAATTAAAGATATTTTGTTGTCTTTTTAATACATAGATACATCTACAACAAAACACAGAAATACTAAGCTGTTTTCTTCTATTTGTCCTTAAAGGATTTGCAACTGCATGTACTTTAATAGTTGCCAAGAGTTCTTGCACAGTTTTAATACTTATTTATGATAAAGCACACCAAAGGAACCACAAGTTATTTAAGAAAATGAAATAAGGAAACTTTTGAGGTTTTAGTAGAAAAACAGACTGGAGTGCAAGTAGTCTAATGTAAATGAATAGATGGCTTCAATGAAAATGAAAGAGAAGAAAACTCCCTCCTGGGGTTCATTATGCCTCTTGAGCTGTTGGTAGTAAAGTTAATTTTTAAATGCTTTGAGGTGATTAAGAACTCAGGCATCACTCTAAATGTAAATAAGTCCTGTTTCATTTCCTTGCAGTTAACTGATTGCAGCAATCACCACCTACTTAGCTTGCTGATGTATTTGAGATCTGTAGTCTAGTTCATAATTAACCCTCTTCATATGAAGTGAAAATGTTACCAAGCCTGGTGCTAAACATATATAACCAGGATGTGACATACTCACGAGAGAAAGAGAACATTTATGTTTGTAAATCATGAGGGCAGTATTTGAAGCAAAAGTATCACAGAATAGAAATCTACATAGAAATTAAAATTTTGTTTCCATTCACACTGGATGCAGCTTTAAAACAAAACCAAAATATATGCAGTTTAGACACTTCAGCATAAATAGATGAACTATTTATAGTAAAATTTGGAAAACCATTAAAGTTGGACCTCTTTCTCCCCATCAGGTCAACAAAAAATTTCAACATTCTGTATATGAATATCACATACAAATTAAAAATCTCAGATGATAATCCATTCTGTTAACACATATATACAAGCAATTAGGAATTAATATCAATAATCTGTTCAAGGCAGTGACTGGGACCTCCAAAATATGTATTGTCATTCCAAATCTCTCTCAAGATTGTTTCAGGGCTAGGCAAATGTTTCAAAAGTGACTAATGTTGTGCACCAGTTTGTAATTACCTAACCCAGGACATGCTAAACCATAAGCAGTTAAAATAGATCTACTGGATACTGAAATACTGAGGCAACAACACTCACCTCTGAAAATTCTGGCCTTAAAGTTCCCTAAACTTGCAAGAGGAAAACTACATCTCTGTCCCTCTCTCTTAGCAGACTAAGGTTAAATTCTTTCACAGTTCTGAAATATTTTAGTAAAGGCTCTTCACATCTTTCCTACTTCAACCTTGATTGTTCTTGTGATATAAGCTAAAAAAAAGCAGTCCAATAAGAGCTGAATTCAGGACTTTTGCACTCCCAGACTTACAAACTAAATGATAGGACAGTTAAACAACACTTTTATTTTCTCATACATGTCATTGTGTCAGGGATTCCCCATATCACATCAGGTAAATGGAGATTGCCATTTGGTCCAAAGATCAGCTTTTTCAATCGCCCATATGCTCAAGGATAACATCCTCCCTGTGAGGAATCCCAAAAGTACCTTGGTACATCCCCCAGTCTTTGCTGTGGTGGGAAAAGGTGCAGTTTCTCAAGACATTAGGTTTAAGCCATTCAGAGATTTGTGAGTCTACACTTGTATTTCCAGCTCCTTCAAGGAACCAACAGGCAGCTAATGCTAGAGAGAAAATCTGTGGGTCCTGCCCACTTATAACTGGTCCTAGCTAAGAGGGATCTTCATATTCCACACCAGCTATTTCAAGCTGATTTAAGGTGATATTCCATATATACTTCACTACCATGGTAGTATAGTCAGATTGGATATTATGAAAAAGTTCTTCACTGAGAAAGTGATTGAGCACTGGAACAAATTTCCCAGAAAAGAGGTCATGGCCCCATGGCCCCCACAACACTCTTAGACATATGGCCTAACTTTTTAGTTTGCCCTGTGTGGAGTCAGGACTTGAACATGACAATCCTCATGGGTTCCTTCCAAGTCAGGATACTCTGTGGAGTAAAGATACAGGCTTTATTAGTACAATACAGGTATCCAAGTACTCCCAAGCCCAGGAACCTTGGGTACAAATCCTAGCCCCAAACTCTTGTAGTAAAACATTTTTCTCACCTGCTGTCAGGTTTCTTTATGATCCACAAAGGTATCTGACACTTGTCCAAGCATACTATAAATACTGAAATATTTCAAGACAAACAGAGACCTACAGAGATGTCCATTTTCACATCTACCTGCAAAGTCAGTCATTTCACATGGTTCATCAAACCAAATTTAAACATTCTTTTTTTTTTTAACTCAATTCCTTTTATTTACTTGAATACCAGAAGAATTGTTGGAGGAAAATGTACACAAAATAGACATGACATTTTCACAGTCCCCTTCTAAACCAAAAAGCCAGAAATATCTCACAGCTGTTAGGTACACCTCTGCCTTGCACAGAAAGAGAGATTGTGCATGGCCATGGTAGATCAGAAGGAACAAAGAAGGAAAGTAAGATTCATCAGCAAGTAAACTAATGAGAAACTGATCATTTCCAAATGAATAACAAAATGTTAAAGTCATTTTAAATAAACTCCACAAAAATGCAGTTGTTCTTTTCCCAGCACTGGTATTTAACCCCAAGTAGCTAAAGTGGAAGAAAGAAATGTCCTAAACTGATCAGGATAAAGACTTCCTAAAACTGTTGGTAGTCTGAGCTTAACTCAGCACTGCCCCAGCTAGAATCCTATTTCTGCTCCAAGACTGTCACAAATTTATTAGTAAATTTGATGAAGTAAAATTTACTCCAACCATTTTGTAAAGAAGGTCTTTCCAGTGAATTTTACTCCAAATTTCCATTTTCCCACTGACAAGTTTTAACTCAACACTGTTTTCAAATTAAATATATTATTACAATCTTACCTGACAAACATCTTGAATACAACTTAACAGCTGGATTTCTAATGTTTTTTCTTCTGGAAATGACAGCACAATACAGTCATATCTGGCTAATAAGTAATCCTAGCTTTTATGAAAGTTACCAGAAGAGTTTCTTTTCTCCCCTGCTCTTCTTCAACTTCTAAACCAAATTACAGCAAATATTACTCATGTCTCACTTTCTATACTTCACACTTGTAGCTGGAAGAAGATAGGGAGGTGAGAGAGGTTGATCTAGTCATTTATTAATGTCAGGGAGCTTCAGGCTAGAGCTATTCAGTGGGGGAGAAACATTGTTGTTGCTCTCAGTAAATTGAGGCAGGTCACGTCAGTCTTGCAAACAAAAATTCTCCAGTTGTTCACATTTGCTAAATAAAGGTTCTCTGGCCAGCTGCCTGCTGACAGCCACAGAACAACAGCAGCAAGAAACATTGCACATCTCTCAGGCACCCGCAGGGAAAGCAATGACGCCCCATATGAAGGTTCACAGAATTTCCAAGCAGTAAACAAGAAGACACAGAGAAATTACTAGAAAGCACATTTGAAACAGGTACCTGATTGTTTGTAAGGAGGAGCTGGCTGCAACATCTCCAGCAGGCAATGTCTTTTCCTTTTCATTTTTTTCCATATTCTAAATATGGGTGACTTCAAAATTTATTTTTTAAATTATGCCAAGTTTGGAAGTTAGGCTTGAATATTCCTGCACATGGATATGTGCATTCAGTGATTATGAAGATGTGAGTTAATCTGTGATTATAACTGGAAATTAATCTTTGAAAATAACTCTCAAAGCAAGGTAATAGCTGCCATACAGCACACTTCAATATTCATTTTTGCAAGCAGAGCAGCTATCTACTTCTAAGTTTGAACTTTAACCATCACTTCAGAATTCTACATCAATGTCCTTATTTGAATCACAGACACATTATTAAAAGGTGGACAGTCTATCGAAGGCCAGAGCCACAGCAAGCCCACAAAAATACCAATTAATACATGTGAATTTAGAAAGGTACTTTCTGTTATATTCTGCTTACCAAGGACCTGATTCAAACTTTCAGCAACTGTAGCACCCCATGAGAAGGGATGCAGGCAAAGAGGAGGTAATTTTGTTCCTTTTGTGCTGAATCTTTCACTGTGCTTCACTTTTTTGTGCTAAATGAGGACAGATTCTTTGCATGGAAGTTTCCCACCCCTCAGCTCTTGTCCTGACACCATAGGACACCCATTCCCACAGACGACAGGTCACCTTCACTGGCCTCCTCCATAGGATCATAGAATCACAGAACGGTTTGGGTTGGAAGGGACCTTAAAGGTCATCTAGTTCCAACCCCCTGCAGGGACACCTTTCACTAGACCAGGTTCCCTCCCTCTGGGGCTGCTCAGTCACAGGCAGAAAGGAAGCTAAAAGTCTTCTCACCTCACTGACTGGCCATGGAAAAGTATCAGAAATCCTGGTAGGCGCTAAATGCAAAGAGTCATCCCAAAAAACATATGTTTATTTTAAGCCTTTAGATTTTTAAAGTAATCTTGTTATCTTTCGAAGAGGTGGAAAAGATATCTAACCAGTTTCAAATGTTTGCAAATGGCAACCAGTATGAAGTGTATAAAACCACAGTAAGTGCTTGGTGGTAGTTGAGAGGTTCTTTCCCAATACTTTGGTATGGATTACAGTTTTCTTCATTGTGCCACTGCATTAGTGCAACCTTTCCCATGCCTTACCTGTCTGGGATAACAAGAAGTGCTTTTTCAGAGGAGTATTGCAGACACTAATATTGAATTGTTTACAGCATCACAAACCACAAGTGTAATGACCCATTAGCAGAGGAGGAGCGTACAGCCTTGATTCAGTGTCCAAATTTAGTTTCCCCAAGTGAGACTCTGGAGGACACTCAGCCTCAGTAGCCCTCAAGTGCAGACGATTAGTGGATGCTCAGCACCTCTTAAAGTATGAGCAAGACTGAGCAGGTCCAGCCCACGCTGACTGCCTGGGTAAAGATTTTCTCATCTTATCCTCAAAGCTGTTCAAACCCTGATCCTAACAGAGGTCTTAGAGGGCTTTTTAATTTTCATACTTCTCAAACTCAATTTAATTTAGTCGTCCCTCTCAAATCAAGCCAAAGACTTAGAGGGATTTGAGGAGAAATACAATCTTTTTTCATTAAAAGCAGGGTCTTATCACAGATCTTTGTGATTTGTATTGTCGTGGCAATAGGGGAGATCGTGTAACTGGGAGTGTTTATTTTCTATGAGGCAATTAAGGTTGAGAGATATGATTGTAATTCTACGTGCTTACTTGCAAAACTATGTACTCACTTATACCTGGGCTGGGCTTGGTCCCTCTGGCACCAGTTGCCAAAGTTATTTGTGTGTGCATATATCAAGGGCTTTGAGAGGTCAAAGACCATTCAAACGAGACTTAAAAAAAACCTTGTCAGTGTAAACAAACTTCTTATCAATTTGAGAAAAATTCTGATTTTTACAACACTCTGCTCTTTTCCCATCAAATCCACAAAAATATAGCACAGAAAGTTTGTGATTGCATTTGAAGTGATCTCCTCTTTAATTTAGAAAGAGGAGATCAAAAAAGAGATGTCCTCTTTTAACTTTAGGGGATTTTTTCTCATGTTAAATAATTATTCACCCAAATTCATATCTTCTTTTATACTTGATCATGTTGGTCCCCCATATCCAAACACCCAAACAATTCAAAATTGGACTGGAATCAATTCTTACTGTTCGAGGTTATGGGCATATTTTTTCCACAGGTTAAGGCAATGCTCCACTTCTAACCACTGACAAAATACTACACCCGGTTTTAATATCACCCGAATAAAAAACAAACTAACAAACAAAACATCACCAACAGCCAAAAAAACCCACCACCAATCAACTTACAGGACAGAGAGAAGGTTGTCTGGACAAGGCTGTGACTTGTCAAGTAAGGACAGCCACGACTGCTGATTACAAAAATGCAGTTTTCTGTTTTGACCAGGGACAAGCCCCTCCAGTAAAACATGATGCCAATTAGCATTTATTGTAGATGAAAAAGGCTGGTTCCTAACCTTCTGTGATACTAGAAAGAGCCGAGGACACTCCAGTTAATTGTATGATATACAGGTACTCAGTTAATCATAAAGCACAAACAGCCTCCTCAGATAATCACCCAAGAACTGCTAATTATGAAAAGAATAGATTATACTAAAAAATAACCCATATTTTAAAACTTTTCTCCTGGGCAAGGAGATTTCTTTTCTTCCACTGATGTTTATTACATTCAGTCTTTGTTCAAGGGATTTTCTTCCACCAGCTTGCTATTCTCGGCTACATCTAATCTTTCACACCTGTTCAGACTTATTAAACTTAAAAATCCTGCATATTCATACCTCAATTAATTTCACTACTTGTAACCAAAATCATTTAACTAGGGAAAATTTATACCCCTTAAAATATGATACAAACAGGCCCATATCTTTCCCAGTCAGTGGCCAGTTCCTGCTTATCCAAGTTCTCCCACTCTCAATAACTTCTAACCAAAGACCAGCCAGATGAAACTGATCCCAGTGAAATTTCTGGTGACAAGAAACATGGCGATCGGAAGCATTTTTAGCCCTAGTGCATTCCTTAGGACAGAGGACCTATACTAGTGAATTAAGATGAATTAGTACTGAATTATATAGACAACATATACATAGACATATATATATAGACAACAGGTTAGCAAAGGCATATAGTGCTTTCGGAAAACTCCATAAAAGAGTTTGGCGAAATAAACACCTGAAAAAAAGCACCAAGATCAGTGTTTACAGAGCCATAGTGTTGTCTACTCTCTTGTATGGATCCGAATCATGGGTCATCTACCGCCACCACCTGCGACTCCCAGAACGCTTCCATCAACACTGTCTCCATACAATTCTAAACATCCACTGGTCAGATTATGTGACCAATACATCTGTTCTAGAGTAAGCAGCAGTCACAGGTGTTGAGGCCATGTTGCTGAGAACACAGCTGCATTGGGCAGGGCACGTCTCCAGGATGACGGACCACCGCCTCCCTAAGATCTTGCTTTATGGTGAACTTGCCACTGGCTGCCACATGAGAGGAGCCCCGAAGAGAAGATTCAAGGACTCCCTGAAACAACATCTCAGCCTTGGTCATATTGATCAACACAAGTGGTCTACTCTGGCCTCCAATCGGGAGGCCTGGAGACACACCATCTATAACGTTGCTGCTTCCTTTGAGAACACACGCAGGATCATTCTCGAGGAGAAAAGACAATGCAGAAAGAATCGTGCCTTGCCGATACCATCTAAGGAGTCTTTCTGCTGCGCCTTTTGCAACCAGACTTGTCTATCTCATATTGGCCTTTTTAGCCACCAGCGCGCTTGTAGTAAATGTGGGTAGAGCCCTTCCCAAATCTTTGTTCACAAAGCCTAGCCATGATGATGGAGTACTGAATTATATACTACTGCTGAATTAATGTTATGAGTTCATCAGAGTCATTTAACATCATCTTCAGTATAAGAAGAGTACTTAATCCTGATCAACTGCAACTGTCCTCAAGCTCAAATACCAGTATTGTCTTACGGCATCAGAAATGCCCACAAAATCTAAAAAACTTGCACTACATCTTGCAATGTTTAACGAGAAATGCTACATCTACATCAGCATTGTTTGCCAGATTCTACAATGGCATCCCACAGAATATTGAATATAGCTAAAAAAATGAAATGCTATGTTCAAGATATCTTATGGCTGAAGATTAATTAAAACCTCTGGATAAAGATGTTGGCCAAAACTGCTACTCCCCTGGCACTTTGGGACTTCCACCACAATGGTACATTTTTAAGGCTACACAAGACTACAGGACAAACTCTCACAAGCCTACCTCCTAACAACCTTGTTTTTCACACAGTTATCAATATATGTGTACATGTGTAGGGATGCTCATATACTCAAAAAATATTTAAAATACTTTATTGCAAAACTTAACCACTTTTAGAAAAAAATTAGTCCAGATGCACCAGGTGTTACTTATGTTGGTTAAAGTGGCTGTGGAAGCCAGGATGCTGTGTGGTATAAAAAAAACATAGGATGCAAAGACTAAATGGAAATGAGATTATCAGGGTCTGTCTCTAGAGACAAAGTGATTATTCCATCCAAATGATTATTCAAAAAGAGCAGTCTCTGACAGGGGGGAAAAAAGATAGAATGAGGGTCATAGGGGGAAAGTGTGCATTGTTCAAATATTGATAAACAAGCTGCACAGAAGGGAGTAGAGCCTGAGGTTCCAGTCATAGCAATGGAATTGCCTATTTATCAGATGATGAGAATTACCGAGGTGAAAATCTACTGGGAATGGACAGGGCATAAGAATGCAGAAAGACAAACTGACCCATGTGGAAATCTCAGGAACCCCCTGACAGGGATGCAGAAGTAACCGCCACCTCCAGAATAACAGGCAGTAGGAATGGAACAGCACTGATCAGCCAGAATCCCTTTTTACCAATCAAATTAAGGTTTAATATTGCAGTGGGAGGCAGAGGGGCAGGAAGGGGTGTGGGTAAAATAAAAGGAGATTACATAAGAATTGCTCTTCACTTCTTAAAATTACAAAGTTGGGGGTCTGTTCCTATTAGTGTCCTATGTTTTCCAGCACGCTGTTACCTGCAACTACTGGTGTGTAATTACGTGTTTCACAAAATGGTGCAGTTACAGGAAGCCATGACTAAATGCTCCTACTAAATTAGCCTCTTGTGCATTAGTCACTATTTTCATGCACGAAAAATGGAGTTTGGCTCTTCCCTCATGTTTACACCCATTTTGAATTGGTCTCATCTCACTGCCTCTATATGTGATCTGCCATTGCAAGTGGAAGAAGACTCTGATCTGCTCTTTCAATTAACTTTTCAAGATATATATTTTCCTCCAAATATTAATGATATGCAGAACTTAAAAAATTACAAAGTGATGTTTATACTGGTGTATTTCAAAAGAATGAATGATTTAACTAATATAAGCATAAGAATAAACTTCCACTGTGTAGCAAAGGAATGCAGGAGTATGAGGGAATGTTCACATACATATTTTAATGTATATAGCAATACAGGTGTGCATTGACTTTGACAGTTATATAAACATTAAAAAATTCTTATGACCACAGAGAAGAAAGAGGAAAAAAAAATTATATAAAATACTTTTTCTCCCTTCGCAGCCCAATCCAAATCCAATAAAGAGAATAAGAGGGGATGGGTGGAGACCCTTATTCAAATACTTTTTTTTTTTAATATGGTTGACTCTTACTGAAGAGTTGCCATAAAACTTTTGAGTTGCATATATACTAGCTATAAAAAGTTCCCCTTAATAGTGACATCATTAATTTTATTTGGAGGAATTTTGCTGACCTCACCTTTAGATGAGACGGAACAGGTAGAAGGGAATGGTGCGTACAGAAGACAGGCAGTTGTGTTATTTTGTGTCTGCACAGCACAGTGGAGTTATTACTGCTTTGCAAAATGGCAGCAACCTACAGGTAAAATGATATTTCCAGATTGCATATTTCCATTGGAGGAGACAGTACTACTTAGCAATTATCTTTCACATATTAAAGATATAGAATGGTAAGGCTGACTTGGAAAAAAACTTAATTCCACAGGACTTTTTATCACAGTAGGGCAAACTGAACTGTCATTATGACACTGCAGTACTAGGATATTTCTAAAAACTTCTTATGTTAATCAGTTGTGTCAGTAAAGGAGGAAAGCTATGTAAAGAACTACTAACTAAACCACCTGATATATTCACAACTGATACTCTTCCCAAATGAAGCTTCGAGCTGACCATCACCTCTTACAGATAGTCATGACATAACTCTGGGTGCCCTCTCTTTTCATAGGGATACAATTGTTTTCAGTGCTCCTCCTCTCCTAGCATTACTGGAATTTCACTTTATGCCATTTAGAATAAATGGAGCTCATTAATGTAATATTTTGTGCTATGACTTCAGATTAAAGATGCACCCAGAAAAACACTATAGCTTAAACAGAAAGATAAGTAGAACTAGGAAAATAACACTCCCTCCTGACTGCTCTCTCTTCCTCTCTAAGGTAGTGATTCTGAGAAAAAAGTTATCTGTTTGAATAAATGAATAGAGGGACAGTTGGCCTTCTGTGCATATAAGTTGGCTAGCTGAGCAAGAAATGTTTCAAAGACCTTGAGTGCAAGTCTTTGTTTATTGAGAATAAGCAATCAATCAGCCAGAGCATACAACAAGACCTTGTTCAAACAATGGATAATAATGAGTGCCTCAGTCACACAGCTTAGACTGGGCAAGTAAGCCTGACATTACCAGCAAAAAAGGCAAAGTCAACAGCATAAAAGTCACAGAATGTGACAGTTCAGGGAGGTCTCAAACACAGGAATGTTAACACACGTTCAAATGGATAGAGGGCTTTCTTGAGATTTTTCTTAAACAAAACATTTATTATTTAAAGCTATCAAAACTTGCCTTGAAAACTAGATTAAATAAATTCCTCACATCTGAAATCTCTATGACTAAAGACCAACTTCTGTTAAATTAATTTTCATGAGATTAATAGTATCAAGATTATTTTTTCTTCCTGTATGTATTTGTATATGTTTTACAGATTTCATTTACAGCAATAGCCCCTGTTTATAAGCCTCACATGAAAGCAGGTCAAATGTGAACAGCAGCACAGAAAAGAAACAGTCCACATCATTAAGAAAAAATTAATGGAAAATCTAGTGCAAAACAAGAACTAATTATTCTGTGAAATACATGCATCTCTTTCTGTTTCTCTTTCCAGCAGTTTCTCAACTACATCCTTCTGTATTACGAATGAAATTATAAGTACTCTCAAATTTTGCAGCCAGTAGATCCTGACAGTCTTCTGATTACCTGGTGATGGATGAACTTGCATTATTTACACAGGAATGGGGTGGCAGGGGGAGAGAGGGAGAGGGGTGTCTGTAGAGAGACAAGAGACCAGATATGTAGAATGATTTCACATTCTTGGGTTAATGAACAGTAACAAGATGAGAAGTTCATTTGCAGTCTGTAAAATATACCTCAAAACAGAGCTTGGGTCAACATAAAATTTATGGGTCTGCTTTACTTGCTGCTAACTGAAAATCCTATCCCATGCAGTCTTCATTCTACCACATTTTCCGTGAAGATAGTGAAAATCTTCAGATTAGCCAAGCTATTTGTGTGAGAGAGCTTACAAGACCATAAGATCATGTCAGCTGTGGTATAAAACATCAATTGATAACACAGGCTGTTTCTGTGAACCATTTCTGCACCACATTCCAACAGCCCTTTCCTCAAACCTTTAGCTGCTCATGTAAGTTGATTTTCCTTGAGCCCTTGCAGAACTTTTCCCATTCAAAATTTTTCCGTTATGTGGCTGCTTAAACTCATGCATTTATCTTATATATATTTAAAAAAGAAAGACTCAATGAAGAACAGCCAATGGAAATTTTTTCAAGATAATCTAGTACATCTTTTGGTTTTGATAAACTGAGCATTCCTGCAGCTACACAAACAGAGGGCATTACATCTCCATAAATAAGTATCAGTCTTATCTCATTTGTTTCTACATGCTCAGGAGAGACAAATGCTGGAAATGGAAGTCTGAGGTATATTTCACAGTGGACAGAACCAGGATGCACTTCCTTCTCCTGTGCTGCATTTGGACAACGGCCCTCCAAGTCCTCAGCCTCTGTTGTAGCTATGAAACATTCATTTGCCACAGGTAGAAAGGAACTAAATTACACACTGATCTCTGTACTCAACTGCTCCTTCTGCCAACAGGGAAAACACTGTGCTGAATTTTAAATGAAGTGAATTTGGTAGATTTTCATAGTGTGAACTGTATGATGCCTTGTGCACCCCAGGGGCTGCAGAAAGGCAACAGGTTTTCAGTTGCTTGAGATTTCAGTGGGTGAATGGCAAAACCAATAAAAAATATGTGTATCATTAGGCTTGAATGGGAATGGGAATGTCCCTCATGGCAGTACAAACTGAGGACAGACTGCCTGGCTCGTAGCTCTGCAAGAGGGGCCTGGGCAGGGGGTCAGGGTAATAGTGAACAGTGCTGCCTTAGCAGAAGAGCATAGCCAGAAAGACAAGGGGGAAACTGCTTCTACTCAGCACTTGTGAGGCTGCATCTGTGTCCAGTTTGGGGCTTACCACTACATGAGATATATTTTCAACCTGGAAAGATTCCAGAAAAAGGCCATTTAGCTGGGGGCTGGAGGAGATTAAATCCAAGGAGAGGCTGATGGAACATGTTTGTTCAGCCTGGAGAAGGGTATGGGGGAATCTGATTGCAGCAGCCTTCTGCTACAGAAAAGGGAGTTTACACAAGGGTGGAACCAAAGTCTTCTCTGGGATGCTCAGCAAAAGGCAATAGTCACAACAAATTGCAGCAACACAATCTAATTTGACATAACAGAGGAAAAATCAGACTGAGAGTGATTAAGGACTGAAAGAGGTTGTCCAGGGAAATGGTGAATTATCTACATTGGGAGATTTTTGAAACGTGACTGGACAAGGTCCTGAGTAACCTGACTTAAAGTTGCAGTTATTCTTTCTTTGGGTTAGATTATAGGACCTCTGGAGGCTTATTCCAACCTGTGTCTTTGGCCCAAACTCATCCTTATGGGCACGGCCATCTCAAAAGTTTGGAGATGGTCTGTGGTACCTCTGTCATGTCAAATCAAAGCACAAGAGATTGTTGCTTTCAGGAGACCAGGTGCAGCAGCAGTACTTTGGGAGGATCAGCTGGACTAGTGCCCCTTTATATATCCAGTCTGCTGCAGTAGTTGAAGAGCATCAAAGATTATTGGAGTTTGTGTAGAGCACAGAAGAGTCTGTTATGCACAGAGGAGAACAGAGCCAGCACAGCAGTTTGCCCAGGAGACCTGCATTCTTTTATCCTGCCCTGTTGTCACCAGCTTCACTTGATAAACTCACTGGATCTCTCTAGGAAGCCCCAATGAGACAGTTTTCTCATTTACTCAGAGACCAGTCCAGTGAGGTCCAAATCCTTTGGACAGTTTAATAAGACAAATACTTATTAATCTGAGTTACTCTAATGGCAAAAGCGTTTACTGTCTGGGAGAATTGCTTCCCTCTGGTCTCCTCCCTGAAATTTTCTACAGCTGGAAGTTGCTCTTTCCTTCACATTGCCTGACTGCCCTCTGAACTCCCCCTCACCTCTCTCCATCCTTCCTGTGCAACTGGCATCAGACTCCAATCTCAGTTCCACTTTCCACTCTGCTACTACTTCACCCACTCTCTTCTCAGCACAGTCAGCCTGGGAGAACACTCACCTGCCATTTTTACGGATTTCACATGTCTCTCTCATTCCTGTAATTCCTGCTACCACTTTCTGCATTGTTTTGCTCTGTGTGTTTGGATGGTGTGTCAGTCCAGGTGTTTGAATGCTCATGGGAGTGGGTGTAGTGAATAAAATTTATAGATTGCAGTAGTGGAAACATCATAACAGCACCAAATATCTAGGGTTAGGTGAGTGCAAACTGTGCAGGAATTCACAGGACCGGGCAAGAATCCATGGGGGAGCAAAAGTAGGGAAGATATATTTGTATTTCCAAACAAGTCATCCTTCCTTTGACTCTGATCCCTTGCAGTCCCTCCCCTGATTCACAGCAGCACCAAACTGCCGTGGTGAACCTTGTCTTGCAGCAGAATGAAGAAAACTCTCCCTATCTGCAGCAGGACACACACAGAAACAGGAGGGCTTTCTCATCATCCCCAAATTTTATGCTCCTCTCACACACTATCAAACATTACTGTTTTTTTAGGATTATATATTTTAAGGAAAAAGAAATAAACTATAGCTGATTACCCAACACCAGATTTGTGGAATTGTCTTATTACTAACCAGAATTTAAAGCAAGCAGTTCTGTAAGAGCCCAGATTAACGCCTGGTGTTTTAGACCACCACAGCTGTGACTGGTATTGGGTATTGTGGTAGGCATGGGTTGCAGACAAAGCTTTCTGCTTCATGGAGATATTCAGAAATTTTCTCTTTTGATCTTGCCATAATACCTACACGCACAGAGGATAAATACCTAAGCCTCATCTTAGGAAATCTGGTTAAATAAATGAAAGCAAAGAGATGGAGCAGAGAGGTATATTTACTAGTCAAACGGATTTTTTTTGTTTGGTTGAATTTTTTTTTCTTTTTAATGAACACATAGATTTAGAACACTTCGTTCTACTTGCTTCTGGGTAGCAGGACATTTTCAACACCCATACATTTATTCATTTTTTTCTACCAATGTCCAGCACATGTAGGTAGCTACCAAAGCTCAGGCATTTCCTCTTGCAATCCCAGGTTTCCAGGGAAGATAGCAATATATAAATGCATAAATTTAAACTGCTTTATAAATCCCATTAATGTAATTAGTTGTAGTTTGCACCTATCAGTCTGTCAGTTGTTACAATTAGAGCAACTTTTGAACAATAAACCTCTAAAAACATCCATCTTGTAGGTTTTGAAATAAATAAAATAGTATGTTAACAAACTCCAGGAAAAAGAAAATCATGTTCCTAGCTCCTACACATGTTGACAGCTGCATTTTTAGGTTATATATAATAGACAGCAATCTTTGTTTGGAAGCCAACATACACTTTCCCAGTGAACTGCAGGATACACATAAATAATCAGGGCTGGAAAAAGGTCATCTCACGGCTAGAACTGGGGTTAGCAACAGCACCTTTCAAACCAACTGTTCAGAAAGCCTTAAGCAAAGCAAATCAAGCTAAGTGTAACATAACTGACTGTGCTGAAAGCTGAAAAAACTTAATCATAGGGATGAGCCAACCTTGAATCTTAATGCTCAACAAATTTTATTAAGAATTGACAAGTAGCGATAGAAGTTACACAGTTAAGCTGTAGCTCAAGGGAATAAGTGTGCAAAAACAAGACGAGGAGCATTTAATAAGGCCCAAGGACCACCAGCTGAGCTCTTGAGAATCTATCAGTAACAGTTTGGTCCCAAGGTCTCCTTATTACTGCAGCAGGGTACATATTAATGGTATATATTGACTTGCAATAAGAGATTCCAGGAAATGTTCCCTTTTAACTTTTGCAAAATAAAATTTAGTTAGCAGCAAAAACCAACATAATATATTTTCAAACTGTGTCTGTTTCCCATCAGAAAAACAAAATAGATTTCATCAAGACCTACTTGTCCAAAGGCTCAATTTTCATAACTGAAAATTGAGTTCTTTTTCATTTCAATGCCCTTGGGTACTATCTTGTGGTCGTGTCATGATCTCATTTGCTTTGTTAGGCCAGAATCCCCGGACAAATTTACCTGTACTTCCACTTTATGCCTAGGGACTCCTATACTGCAAGCAAGAGAGCCTCTGCCTGAAAGTGGGAATTGTCTCCTAGAAGACACAAGTATTTTCATAAAGAATAAGGCGCTCAGAGCAGCCCACAAGTTGTGCCCAGAGTATATAGCATGCTAAGAGTTCCTGCTTGGCAGGAGGAAAGGTGGCAGAGGAGAAAGCAGGATATTCAGAGGTGTTATACACTTTGTCACTGAATTGGTGTATGCTTTAAACACAGCTTCACAACACTAATTAGGAAGCTAAGCCTCGTGATTTCCTGATAGATTCTTAAATATCTTAGAAAAACCCTCAGGGAGAACTGTAAAAGGCAGGAACTCCACAACTGGACTGTAACTAAACAGAATGAGTTTTGAATCTCACTCCAATCTGTCCACAAAGTCTGCTTTCTGTCTGAAATTTCTTCTGTATATCCAATTGGAAGGAAACATATTGGCTTGTTTTCTTTTTTTTCTTTTCTCCCAAAAGTTTCCTGTAAGCCAGATAACACATCTTGCTGTGAGTTCTGAAGGCATTTTAAATTAATACTGCATACTTAATCTTGTCTTAACATGCCTTTTGATTGGTTTGTTTGTTTGGGGTTTCTTTTTCGTTTGGTCTGGAAGCTACATTTGATGGGATGCAGCAGTTGTGCAATCCTACTGATTAACTGATGTTTGCTGTTACAAGAATGCCATGAAACTTAGTTAACTGAAGTTCGTAAAAACTTTTACAGAATCTTAAAGGAAACCTTAAAGGTAAGAAATAGTTATTAGAAAACAATGGAAGGACATCTGATGAAATGATATATAACAAAACTACAAAACAGAGGGTCTATGCAAATCATATCTAGATGAACACCCACTTGTAGCTCCTTTAGCAGAATAGAGGTGTTGAGTACCATGTGCTGGAGCCTGGCCTCATTTACCTGAACTGCAGTGAGGCAGTGATGAGTTACTCCTGATTTACACAAACAAGAACAGAATCAAGCCAGGCAAGAGCCCGAGGGGTACACTTAGAATGAAAAGGAAGGAGCTCCACATTAGACAAACCCACTAGACCAGGGGATTCCTAGTTTGAACTACTTTTTATATGACAATTGCCAGTCCCCTGATAAAACTGCCACTTATGTACGAAATCTTACAATCATGAAGAAGAACATTTCTCTTCCACTAAGAGTATATAAAGTCAGTGTTTGGGAAGGGGCAATGTATTGTCATGGTCAGAAAAAATGATCTGGTAAAAACAATTCCTCCTTCCTCACTTATTTCCTGTATACCCTAACCAAATCTGTTTATTTTACTGACAGAGGGCATTTTTATTAGTTACCTGTAAGCTGGATGTTCTTTTGAGATAAATCTGAAGCACAATGTGAACTTTCTCTTACATCCCCAGTAACTATCCTGGTGAAGTTTCACTTGCAGCCCACACAGCAGTTGCAGGAGTTGTGATGGAATTACAGCACAGCTGGGTGTGAAGAGCATGATTGCACTTAAAGGTGCAGTTGCAGCTTTTGAATAAAAATTCAATATGCACATGTCTGATGGAAAGGTCATTCAGAAATAGAAGTATTCTGGCAACACTTTCTACATATATTCAAAGTCATGCAGGATAGCTATTGAGAAGCTGTGAGGAGCAGCAAGTCCAAATGGGAAAGGTTTGCAAATAGGCTTACAGCCCACACAGGTTCAGCTAGTTCCTGAACTGTTGTTTGACACTGATCTCATCTCAGCATTTAATCTTCAATTTTCAAGTGAGTATTCACTTAGTTCTTATCACATGTAGCAACTACCTGCTTCTCATTACAACATTGCATAGAAAGAACAAGTCCCCATACAGTAAACCTCACCTTACACTCCAATACTCCATTTTGGGCTGACTACATTGCACACTACTAACATATCCACAATGACTTGACCCAACAGAGTACCAGAAATCTGGGGGAAAGCCAACTATTAAAGACAGATCTGCAAAGATCTGTCTAAGTATCCGTATTTAAGGGCCATTATTCTTTTTCAAAGACCAACAAAAAATTAAGACTATGTCAGATGCCTGACAACTGTTATATAAGACAATCCAATACTGCCCTTGGTGATACATTTGTTCCCTTGATAGCTGTATGTGGCAGAGAAAAGTATTTACTAATTCTGCCTATTGCACCTGAAACTAATTTGGGTTCCTCTGCCAGAAATGTAACCAGCTTGAACAAGGGCGAACCAGAAGCAGGGAGTCACTACTTGCCGTAATTTTATTTTCTCTAAGACAAATGGAAATAGTTTTTCTTTTATTTCTCTATATTTTTTTTCAATTTTCTAATGCATTAATTTAAGTTGTGGTGTATTAGACACTCACCTAAACCCCCCTGAAAGAGAGATGGATTAATCAACACACAAGCAGTCTCATAGCTAAGCAGGATGTCTAAAAACAGGATCTCCAGATTATTTCCCTTGGGTTTCAATGTAAGGCTTCCAATTCTTTCAGCTTTTGAGTATTCTTGTTTCTTTTTTCCTAAAACTTCCCCAGTTTGTTCACTGTACTGTGAACACAACTGAACATAATGTTCTTGAAATGAAATTGCAAATGCCAGCTATAGGATATATTCTTCTTGCTTACATGAAGACCATGTTAGCCGTGTTTGCCAAGGAATTATCCTGGGAGTTAATATCCAGCTTATCCATCAGCCAGAATCTCACTTAGTTGCAGTCAGAGTGACTGTTTCTGGGACAATCTCTCCTCTAGTACCTTTGGTTTCTATTCTTTCTTCCAAGATAAAGTTGCCTGTTTCCAATTATTTGAGATCTCTCTGTATCATTTCTGTTCCTTACTTGGAATTTTCCCAGTACTTGAGCTATCTGCACACTTTATCTGTGATAATTTAATTTTTTTCCTTCAGAATATATGAAAAAACATGAACAGAATGGAGCAGGAATTAATCCCTGCAGGAGCCCAATATAAGCATCTTTGTGTGCTAAGGCTTTCTCACTTACATTTATAATTTGAAACACAGTATTCAAGCACAATAATTTTGTACTTTTTACCTTTCTTTATCAAAATGTCATTGGTTATTAAGCAACACTCATTTCACAGATCTATCAATCAAAATTTTAATCCTATTAAAAACAAAAACTATTTTGAGAGGATTTCCAGGCTCCCAATCCATGTTGGCTACATTAATTGCATTATTTCCCCTGTTTACTTCTTAACTGATGCACTTTAACAAATTCATCTGTTATTGAATTCAGGCATTAAGTAACCTAGATTTCTAAACACTGAGAAATGGTACCTAAATGTAATTTTAAAACATTTTAAGTGCTTTCAAACTTTCCTGGTAGCCTAAAACATATCACTGTTTATGACTGGAAAACCCCATCAGCCTCATCTTTTTAAAATCTCAGCTTTATATAATGAGTTCATAAAAAAACCGATTCAGTACTTACTTTCCCTCAACATCTTCCAAATTACTAATGAAAATAAAAGTACTTCTAATTGTGAGATTGCTTTTTCACCAATAAGGAGACATATAATTTTTATCTCCTGTGCCACTTTTCTGTCATTGGTAACTGTACCATCTCACCTAGTAATAGACTAATAGAATTCTTCAGGATTCTTTTTGTTATATAAGTGAAAAACTTTCTTATGGTTCTAAATGTGCCAGCCGCTGATTTTTCCTTTTCTGGTTTTTGCCTCCGTCTTCCATTTTCTATAATTAAATATATATTTTGTATGCATTTATATCCGCTTCTTTAGTAAGTATAGCTACTTTCATGTTTTTCTCTATACCATGTAAGGGGTTTTTTTAAGATAAAATCTTTCTAAACTGTATTGGGGGCTCTCATAAAATTTTCTTAAACCCCTCAGTTCCCTTCTTCAATAGCCAACTAGTGGCCATTTTTACACACGACAAATATGCATAGGTGCTTGTCACAGTGTATATGTTTCTACTTATTTAACATGCACATCTAAATACAGTAGTAAAATTTTATTCTTTTCTCGAACAATAAATGCATCTATCTCAATCACATCAACTTTTAAAAACACATTGATGAGGAGATGCCATCATTCCCTTTTTAATTTTTAAATATTAACATAATATTTATTTATGGTGAGTACAATAAGTCTTTGGCTTGGAGATGATAATTTCATAGGTTTTTTTAATATCCAAATATTTTACTTTTATATTATGGTATTTTCAACACATTGCTCACACTAAAGTCTTCCAGAACACACAATGTACTTTCCTTTATTAAAAATACTCTTTAGGGACTGTACTTTTGTCCTTTCATGGCTATCACAGTATGAGAGAACTAAATTCTATGCCATGTTTTTCTGTTTTAAGACCCTGATCAGCAAACACCTAAGAGAGCTAGCTTTAAATTGTCTGTCATGTGAAGACTCCTTTTCCTTTGACATACAACGCTAATCCTTGGGGAATTTTGCTTCACTGGTCCTTCCTTGGTTTTAATAAATAAATTTTAACTCTCTCATGCTTATTTCCATCTTGTGAGTCCAATGAGATGGAAACATCTGAAGCCTGTTGGTTCTTCTCACCACAGAAGGTGAGACAACATTGCCCAAATGCCTCTCCTGCTTGTTCAGTATATTTCTGCTCATCACCTTCTATTTCCTACTATGTACAATGGTAGCCCCTTCTCCTGCCTGGGGTGATTAATAGATAACTACTTTCTTCCTGAGTTTC
This sequence comes from Lepidothrix coronata, assembly GCF_001604755.1. Classification (NCBI taxonomy): domain Eukaryota; kingdom Metazoa; phylum Chordata; class Aves; order Passeriformes; family Pipridae; genus Lepidothrix; species Lepidothrix coronata. The sequence continues at coordinate 641,045 of NW_016690260.1, forward strand.
ACTTTCTTTGGTTGCTCAGCAGCCAGATCCCTTCTTCATAGTGCTGGAGAACTGCTGCCAGTCATAGTAAGCTCCTCAAGAAATGTTAACCTTCACTGATATGCCACATTACCTTACTTAGCCTTTCATTTACTTTTCCTGCTCTTTATCTGCTAGACTCATACTGCTGTATTTGAACTGAAGGTGGCAGCCAAAAAGGGACAGATTCATATCTTTCTCCCTTCTAATTTGCCACAGTCTTCATACTTTCCATCTTTTGCTCTTTGTGGAGTTCTCTTTTCATGAAGACAATTTTTATCAGCCCAATTCAAAGAAGGCCAGACATCTTCCTTACATATCTTGCTTACTATTCACAACAATCTTTCCTTGTATCTAAGATGTCATATAGCTTGGCTCTGATTACACTTGCATAGCTGTAAATATATTTTCTTAAATGGAGTTGTTCCTGACATGAGTGGTAGGCCCTGTAATTTTGTAGCATAGCAACTCACTTTAGCTAAAATAGGGGTTTATTATGATTTTGTAAAAGGAAGATGCTTTCATTCTGACCTAGATAAGAATCTCTCCTCCCTCCTTAAGACAACTATGAAAATGAGACTGTAAATCTCCTATGGAGAAGCGACTTGGACAAATCAATAATTTATGTTATGATTTTGAGAGACTTTCACCTTGAGGAAGTGCCAGCCCTATCATTATTCTGTAGATCTTGTTTGAAAATGTTTTCCATTACTAATCGAGAGAACCTTTTTTTTTTTCTTATTATTTATACAAGGCTCCTTTGATTTTCAGTGTGTGACACTTCAGAATGAAAATGGTGTCTGCATTAATTAAAAAAGCAGATGAGAACTCTTACTTTCCTTCCCCCTCACTTAAAATCCAAGTAAAATGCTGGCAGGCAACACTCAGCACGTAGTGCTCTACTTCCAACCATGAACCCCTTTTATAGATTTCTGTCATTTTAGCTGCTTCTGGCTAAAATCACTGGTTACAACAGTGACTTGGAAAGAAAAATGAGCAGTTAAGAGCAAAACAGGGGGTAGGTACACGTGGCAATTAAATAAGCCTTCTGCAAATCTCAGGCAGAGAGCATGTCAGTCATACAGTTCCTAAAGCAGACCCTGGCAGTGCCAGGTTCATGCTGAGGCCTTTGGGGGAAAAAAAACATACAAGTTTATGCCCATGCACCTTTCATTTGACCTCCACAGCTTACTCAAGTGCAGACTGCCCTGTCAACAGCTCACTTCCCCAGACCCTCCCCATTGTTTCAAGAAATCTTCATTATGACTTGTAGCAGCATGTTCTAAAGCTGGCTTGGTTTGCCCACAGGATCTCTTAGAGACTGGGTAATTAATGGTCGCCCATTCTTACCCACTGCACCGTAAGTCAAAACCACTCACTCAAAGTGAGGTAGCATGGCTGGGTCTGCCCACACAAAGGACAGACACAGGAGCTCCTGGAATGGCACAACAAACAGCAAGGCCAGGGCCAGTCCCTTCACATAAGTTTCACATTTCCACCTCGACCACTGCAGGCAGCTGTGACATTTCTGAACCGTATCTAGAGACAGCAGATGACCTTCAGGCCTTCTGGAAGTTGCAGAACTTGTGTCTGTCTGCTGTATGCCAAGTAAATTAATTCCCTTTACTTCTTTATAGCAAATCAAATCTGAGATGTGACAAAGGGCTAAGAAATCTGGGAGAATAGGAATTATGGGAAAAAAAGAAATTTAAAAAAATCTTTGGTCTAGGATTTTCAGTGTTAGCACCAACTTCCACCTCCAATGGATTTAAACTTTGTTTGAAATGAAGCACCACCCTGCAAAATTTTTACAGATTTCTGGAACGAAATTACTTTCTTTGTGCAAACATTCGACTATCACTCCAAACACTCTTTCTCACAACTCACTGCTATCACTGTGGAAAAAAAAAATTCTGAGCTATATGATGCTGGAAATATTCATCTATTTTGCTTCACAATATGTAAAAAAATAAACCCATATAGTATTGAAAGTAAAAAAAAGAAAAGAAAAAAAAAAACAGCTCACCAAAAAAAAACAAAAATTAAACTTTCCCAAACTTTTCAAGTTTTGATAGTCTTTATATTGTAGTCTTACATTACTAACATAACATCAAGCAGGGCGCAAATCTAAAACAAACTCCAGAAACATAACTTTCCATCAAAAGAGAATGCACGGTTTTATTCAAGTATTTTCTTTTTCACACACAATTAAAAACAATGTAGGTAATGAATGAATTGATAGGATGGCAACGAAGTTCATGGTCCCTGTACAATTTAAGATTATTCAACCCTTAACCTCAAGGTGAAAAATAATAACTGTTGGGTTTTAAATAACATCAAAATTTGATTGAAACTCCCAGTACACATCAAGAATTACGCTGGGAAAGGAAACACTACAACCTCTAGATATACAGATGTACAGATGTCTAGATTCAGATGTACAGACTGGGAACTATAAAGCTCCAAGTCCCTCCTAACTCCTAGTCTCACTTATTTCCTCCCCATTTTTATATTAGATTTTTTCTTTTTTCCTTACCTCCTTACCTTTTTCCTTACCTGCCCCTACAAAGCAGCTTAAATATCCACAGCATTAATGGCAGCAACTCTGTGACTAAGACAAACTGATGAATATGTAACATGATCTTAAAAAATGCATGTGAAATATGCAAAGGCATCAACTTAATGAATACTTTCATTTTATCCTTTTTGTTTGCATCGAAGGGTCAGTTTACCAAACAATGAGCATCAGAATAAATTACTTGTATTCTGAAACCCAGATAATTCTTCTGGCTAAACAAGGAGAATTATTTGAAATTAAGCAAAGGACTGGAATTTGTCTACCATAGGGTGCCACAGGATGCACTTTTTAAATATCAAGGCATCCAGGACATTTTCATATGTCATCTGAGATCTTAAAAATGTGACATAAGAAGTAAGCTTCCATCTTAGCAGTCAGCAACCAGAAACTATCTAAGAATTTTCACTGCCTTTAGAAGACTGTTGTAACAATTATTAATGTTGATTTCTGGAACTGAAATGTGAATACTTTGCAAAACGTAAAACCAAAAATATGTTATTTCACCTACTTGCCCTTTAAGGGTGACAGAGATGGGCTTTTATTTCTGCAGTGGTGCATGATGAGTGTCCATACAGAAAACTAGGGGTACAGTAGAAACACTCACTCAGAAACCTCACAGACTGGTGTCTTTGGGTATTGCCTATGAAGTGTAACTTTAAAAAGAAAGAAAAACATGAAGGAATTACATATAATTCCAGTCAGTCTGGTAAGATGAGCAACAGCATGAGAGTTGGGTAGTTATCTCAAAACTTCGGCATTTATAAACACTAGGTTTCAGAAACAATACTCAGTGTAAAATCTGACATAACTTACATCTGTATGAAAGTGTTTAAATAATTTTGAATTGACACATTCCTAATAATTCCCAGCCATGTTTGTTTGGAAACAATTAAACAAAACTTGTTTAAAAAATAATCTGTTGATGCATTTTCTTCATCTCTTCCAACTAATAATTCAACTCCAGAAGTTTCACCACAGTTTTTATAATGTATGCTTTTTTTTCACCTGGGTCATTTCTTACCCATGTGAAAGTTATATCTCACTTTTTGCCTTCAACAGTTTGAAAACTTTAGAGAAATCATTAATATTAAGAAGAATGCCAAAGACGATAGTTTTCTCATCTTGTCTTTGTTTCTCTTTTCCTCTGGGCCACATAAGGATGTTCAAGTCAGCAGAGACAGTGTTGCTCTTTAAAAAACTTGCTGATTTAATATTTAGTAGGTGATGGATTCCACCTCAACAATCAGACTCAGGAATAAAAATAGTCTGAATCCCACTCAGTGCCATCCACAAATCCATAGATAGAAACCCAAAGAATTGTACAGCACAACATTTCCTGCTCAGTAAGCTAGAGACAAGCTGCTGTGATTCCCTATATATACACATATATTCTGAGCTGATGCCTGTCAAACCAGCCCCTGGTTAAGTGGCAAGCATAATATAGCTTCCTTTCCCTAGAGGTAACTGTCCTCATTACTGAAGCGAATGAACCCCTAGGTGTATAATAGAATCTTCTTTAAAATATTCATCATATGACAGCTGATATTTCAGCCATATTTGGCTGGAATGCTACATTTTGGGAAATTTAGGACTCCATAATCAATTAACCTAGCATTTTGCTTGCCATCTAATTTTTTTTTATCATAAATCATTAAACATTTATGTTAGCATGTAAGTTGTTATTCTCCTATTCAGGACTGAGCAAGACAAGCAGACCAGGGTTTCTCTTACAGCAATATCCATTAAAACACCTGGACTAGCAAGGCTGAAACTTAACACTTTCCCTCAGCCAAAAAACACCAACTTCTCCAAGATGAGTCACATCATCCAGCGTGGTTCTGTTTCCTTCACACTTCAGAATCAACATTTCAGGCTGTGAAAACCTCCCTCTCCCTCCCAGGTCTCAGGAAGATGGTGGGCAGGCGGGGGGAATAACACCAGGGCCAGAATACTCCACCAGAAATCAGAACAAAGAATCTGTGTAGGGAGAGAAAGAGACAAATACAGCAGCAGGCTATTCAGCCCAAACATTTCCATTCTCAGACACCAAAAAGTAGTTTTCTTTTTGCCTCTCTATTCTTACTTCTTTCTTAAAGCAAATACTGTATTTTTCCCTGCCTACTCTTCCTATTTTTTGACTACCTCTTCTTAATTACAGCCACAAACTTCTGTAGGTTCTATTCCACCTGCCCTTCCACTGTATCACCTCCCAGCACGAGTACCTGCTGCCTCTTCAATTTAACCTTCCACAACCCTTCCCTGCCCTGTTCCATGCACAGCATGTAAGGCAGGTACACAAGTGAGCCCCACCAGTGCAGAGGGAGAGCATCAGCGACATACAAGGCTGCACAGGAAGTTTACACTGCACTTGCCCAAACTTTGCAAGCCTTCCTGACACCAACACAGCATTCCAGCACACCAGCATCATTTCTGAGTGATTTCTCATGTGATTAGGGCTGTCTCTCCATTTCCACAGGATACTCAGACGTTGGTGGCAAAAAATCATTCTTACTCTCATCAGGGCTTGTTTGTCATCAGAACCCCTCTTTAATTTTAGTCATTTGCTTAGTTTTAGACTACTGATTTCATTATACTAGTCTAATTAAAATTATTTGCTGACAAATATTGTCAGTAAAGTAACAGTTGGTTAAATTAACACTGGCTTAGCCTTAGCTTTTTTATCAGCTTAACTATGCAGCACTGATTGATGAGCATTTTAAAGCAGGAATTCCTTTCTTCAGGTCAAAGGCAGAGAAGGAAAAGCTGGAGATTTGAATGTGATACATCAACAAGTCTTACCAAAGAAAGTCAGACATAACTGTGCACAAGTCAAACCAAACTCACCTCTCCACAACTTCCCTGCAAGCTCAGTCATAATAACAAAGATGCATTTGGCCCAACCTGTTAAAACAGCATGAGCAGAGCTTAATATCTTGGTCTAAAATTACTGTTATAAGCAATATATCTTGTTGTCTGATACTTATTTACTTTTTTGGCATAAACTGAGTATTTCCAGACCACAATTATTCCCACAGACAAAACTTAATTGCAATATTCATCACCGTATATGTCTAAATGATAGGGATGCTGGAGTGTTTTACAGTGAAAACACATCCAATTTTAATGAAGTTCAAAAGAAGAAATGTTTATTTATGGATTAAAGTACACAAAGATCTGCTGCTCACACTTTCTGAAATACTGACAGCTTTTTTTTTTTTAAGAGAGAGAGAGAAGGAGTGCAAGGGAAGGAAAGACTTCACATCTTGTACATAGTTGTGGTGAGTGGATCAATGTTCCCAGCAGACAGGCAGAGAGCTACTGGGTCTTTTGACACAAGTTGAGATTAGATGATATACAGCTGAAGTCTGAAGACAAAGTTGCCTCTAAGAGGTTGCCTCTGGTGAAAGGGTGGAGATGTTGTGCTGATAGCCTATTACAGCTGCAGGGGGATGTCTTGACATGTCTTGAGAAAGACTGCATACTTCTCTGTTTGGGGCTCAGCTTTGCTACTGTTCAAATTAAGAGACATCTTTTTAACACTCCTAAAGTTCTGAAGAAAAAAATTAACAGCATCCTGTAAAAATTTATTTTCTATTTAATAGGTACTTAGGAGAAAAAAGAAGCATAACTAAATACCTAAAATTAGCCCTTCTACTGAAGACTTAAATTGAAAACAACTTTAAGAGAAGATGTGAAGGCTTCAGAGTGACATGTAAATATGATTTTCTATAACTTTCATAGAACTATGAAAAAAAATTAAATACGGAGAAAAATTCCATTCTTGGATAAAATTTCCAGAACTCTTTTCCCTACTTGAATTTGCAACCACTGCCTATTGAATGAGAGTTGCTGCTGGTGGTCTTCAGAATGATCCACTAGCTGATGGTCCACAGAAATATTACTACGGGGAATACCAACCTCCCTGAAATACAGATTCAGCCTGTTTGGAGTCAGATGTTGGGAAAGAAACTAGAAAACTGTGGCTGTGCATAGCCTTGACAGTACTTCACTAAAACAACAAGAACCCAGGTTTGCACAGGCTCTAGAAAGTTAACTGGTGCAAGAAACCTTGATTGTTTTAAAATTAAAAAAAAAAAAAGATTTTCATGGATTCTCTCTTCAGGCCTTCAGACTGGCTGTTCAGGCAATTCAGTTTTGGGATCAGTGTAAATGGGTAAAGGAAAATATGACAGACAGGTAATCCCTACTGCTCTGAAAACCACTGCTAACACTGACGTGCTGTCAAAGCATCCAAAGACAAGAAAAGATACAATCTGTTCCCATTATTATAGTCTAAATCTTTATGGATTCAACAACAGGAAAAAGGTAAGTCCAGAGTTAGGCCTCAGCTTACATTTCAGGGACAGAGAAAGAAAAAAAATACAAATAATTTGTGCTAAGCCAGCTAACAGCATGCTGCTCCAACACTCTGCCTCAGGCCATGCAGCCTCAGCTGCACCATCTGCCCTGGAAAGACTCCAGGGAGGAAGGAGCAGCTGAGAGTGCAACAAGTCGAGAATCCAGTATAACCATGACTGTTCTGTGCTATGAGTTCACCTGAAACCTCACCTCTCTGGATCCTGTTCTCAGACACCTACTTTCTTAAATTGTTATTTTTGATGCGTCCTCCTCTATTCAGCTGCCTTAATTACTTGTTTCTCTATAAATGCTGGCTTCTTATGCCTTTCCACTGTGTAACCTTCTCCCTGAATTCACAAGGGACAGCATCCTGGGTAACAGACACAGCAAAATGCCATTTACAATGGAGGTATTAGGTACCAGGAATAAAACACAGGATGAGATTGCTTTTAAGAGCAGTAAAATCCCTTCCAAAATCTTGTGACATCAATTATCAGAAATAGAGATAAAATGTATTTCCTATTTTCAGCAGCAAAATTCCCATTGATTTTAACACTGCAGGATATGTCCCTGTGCACCGAAACAAATCATCTGTATATGAATGCAGTCAGGAAGAAGTGGCCTCCAGCAAAGCAATTTTTTATCTTTTGGTTCTGAGGAGTAACAGTAAAAAGGACTGTCCCTTCAGTCTGTACCTGTGAAGTCACCCACAAAGAGATGTAACATTCTGGATCACACTCTTTTGTTTCCCCTTTCTTTGACATCTTACCATGCTTCCCATTTTGTTTATAAATTTCTCTTTTATTCTTGACATGCAAAAGTTAGTGACTTCATATGAGGCCATAATGCAATGGCTTGTCCTTTCTAAAGGTAGACAGTGTTAGCGAAGGAATAAAATCCAATAGTCTCCTAGAGGAAAGAAAAAGAAGGCAGTATGAATTATCTACAGACTTGATGTGAAAACTCCATTTTGGCTAGCAGATCAGAGAGCAGACTGGGGATATTTAAGTGCAAGTCTACAAATTCAGCTGGAGAATGTGACTATTGTGCTGGCAGTGCAACAAGACACACTCCCTTTTGTAATCCTCATTAACAAGAGAAAAAGGACAAGGAAGAATGACTCATGAGCTGCCCTGCCTCAACCTGGGCAGAGGAGCTGCAGCTGTCCCCTTGTTGCACACTGTACACCCTAAAACCCCTTCTACTGACTTCAGAGGCAGCAATTCCCACAGGGCATCTCCACATCAGACTAGAAGACGCTCCTGGCAGTGCAGAGACTCTTCTCCAAAAATCCCTCCATGCTCCTGCAGGTGTACACAGGTCTGTGTGACAGGGAAGGAACCCTCATACTGAGGGATGACTGTATGTCTGAAATATTTTGCTATTGTCTTCATTACACCAATATCAAATCTTAAATTGCCTTTAGCAGGAGCAGGGTAGGAACCTTGCATGGCATCACATGAGTTGCTGAATGGAAAATGCACATTACTTGGAAACTGCCTTCAAAACTCATTTTAAAGAGAGACTTTGGAAAAGTCTGACATTTTCATCTTTGCAGATGGATTAAAAAAGATAACTGCAAATAATTTAGAAAACTGCTTATGTTTTTTACATGCATTTACATTATTTTCTGCTTTTCAACACCGAAATCCCGATTTTTTCCACTGGCCTTACTGCTCTGCAGGCAAGCACTCTCTGCTGCTAACTCTTCATATTCCCGAGGTAAAGGCAAGACCTGTTCTTACTTGTTGAAAATTAGCATAGAGCAAAATTTAATTATCAGAAAAGTACACATTACATAGGCAATTGTAAAGAGTTCAGTTCTTAGGATTTTGAAGGAGGTTATTTCTATACTTCACTTACATGAAATGTTTTCTGAAATATTCACATGTATATTTGAATCCATTCTTGGGACCTGGATGTCCAGCAGATGGATTACAAAATCTGACTTGTAGCTCTTTTATTATCAGTGCTTTCTGCTGCCAAATCCATGTCCTCTGACATCTCTGATACAATCCCATCATCACTTCAGGGAATATGAAGTGATACACAGCAGACTAGCACAGAGTAGAGGTGTTCAAACGTGTTCAAACACTACAGGAGAGGGATTCAAATGTCCTAGGCCAGAGAAGAATGTAAGGACACATGAATTAGAAGGAATGAGCAAAATGTCCTCTTCACGCACTGCAGTGGGTCCATGTGTGTGTGGGCACATTGCTTCCCTTCATTCACAATCAGTTCACAGACTGAAGCCACCCTTACCTCCTTTCTGCTCCTGGAGAGGGACATGCAGCTACACATGACCTCAATGAACATCAAACATGCTGTGAGACACAGAAAGGTATCTGTAGGAAAAAAAAAAAAAAAGAGGAATTAAAAAGCAGCATAAATATACTGTCTCAGGACAGAACAGTTCAGAAGAGCAGTTAGAGGATGCGGATCCAGCCATTTGGTGTCAGTTCTTACCCAGTGCAATAATACTTAACTTACTGCACTGGTCAGTAAGAACCAGGCAGGGAGACTTAATTTTATTCCTTAAAGGGAGAAGACTAGGAGACATTAGGAAAGACCACCGGTATGATTCTGTCCTCAGCATAAACAGAGGGGCTTACCAGGCCACTGTTTTCCATAAACACATTTAGAAGTTTGGCACATTTTGCCAGCTGTGTGACCTATTTATATTCCATTGTATTTTTCACAAGGGCAAATGTGCAAAAAACAAACTTCTGCCAATCCAAACAAAGGCAGTAAGACAGAGCTGTCCTGTGCTACTACATGTACTCCTCAGAAAAACCTAGTAGGACATTCAGAGGCTGTAAGGATGAGGAGACCCATGCTCACGGCATGCTTGCATTCCTCTCCTGGGATCATACCAGAACACTGCAGACTGTGTCTATGATAAGACAGCTTTCCATGCATGGAAAAAACAATGCCAAGGAATCTTTTAAGATAACAGTCTCACCAACTGCAGTCAAGAGCTTAATGAAGACATCTTTCACGAACCAAGTGAAGACCTCTGGAAACAATCCAAAAGAGGATGCTGGGGAGCAAAATACTGCACTAATAATAAATTGGGTTCCTATGTCCAAATTTTTTATTGCATTTTTGGCTATTTCCATCTGTAACAGCCAAGAAAGATGAAGGTACTCTGCATAGAAAGTTATAATAGTTGCTTTACATAGTGTATCTGAAACTCCCATTTCCCACACTTACATCCTTACCATTGAGATTCACAGTCCCAAATCCTTCCATTAAATTACTGACCCAAATAATGCATTGCAGTAAGTACAAGCAGTGCAACAAAGTCTGTGCAAGTTTAGATGCAATTTTAAAAGTACATGTATTAGTATGTATCAGATGCTTTTTAACTTATCTAGTCATCTTAAATATACAGCATTAATCAACTATCTATATTTAAAAAGCAATACTATGCATGATACAGATGGTAGCATCCAGATTATGACAGGCACTGAAATTTGTGATCCAGGTTTCCAGGTTCTTGCAGGTGGAGATCAATACAGTCAGCCAGACACAGCAATGTGGAATATGTCCTTGCCCATGGCAAAGGGGTTGGAACTAGATGGTCTTTTAGGTCCCTTCCAACTCAGATCATTCTATGATTCTATGATTCTATCAGTAAACTTTCCTTTTCTCAGATGACCTTTTACGTCTGTCTATTTCTTTAGGATCTACTGCTTTTAAGGACCAATTTTATTCTACTTTAGGGACAAACTATTCTTTTCCCTAATGGGAATAATCTGTAGCAACTATCAGTCACCTTTTTAAGAGATGCCCATTCAAAGGCATTTTCCAGAGACTCACATTGATCGCATGAAAAAATATATTCTGTAGGAAGCTCTGATGCAAATGCACTGAATGCTTGACATTTTTATGATTATGCTAATATTGTGACATTTGATGTGCTTGTTTTTGAATAAACATAGTGCAATTAAGTTCTCTGAAAGAAAACCAAAAAGAAACAGATCAATCACTGAGAAGGCAGGAAGAATGAAAACTGCTTCTACCAGCTTTGGAAACAAATGCCTGATAGTCAATGGCAAACACATTTGAACTAGATATTTCATGAGATTTGTCAGTTTTACTCTGAAAGAGCACTGATAGGGTGACTTTCAAGTTTTAGTACAAGCAGTGGCTTCACTTTCACCTGTTCCCTCTACCTTTGAAGTATATTAGCATTTGTCATAAAATGACTCCTTCCATCACTGAAAGAATTACAGCTCTTAGACAACTATTACTTCCTCTTAGACTTTTTCAAACTATGGATAACCCAGTTAGGTCATGGAACCTCGTTTTTAACTTCAGCCCCTTTTAAAGGATGTTGCATGCTTCAATTATATTCCAAATTAAAGTAGGAGAGAGATAAGGTTTATAAATGTCAATATAAATTATTTCATAATTCCTCTCCCTCAACTACAGACCAGAAGATTAACAGGAAGAACCAGAGAACTGAAAGAGGCACGACTGGAACAGTGTGGTGTTTGATGGCAGGAAGGTTGCATGGATCAGAGCTGTGGAGTCAAGAAGGAAGAGCAGCAGACACTGGAGGAGAACCAAAGGGGGAACCAACTGTATGTTTTTGGTACAAAGCCAGAGAAGGCATACAAAATGGCTACAGCTTGATTATAGCAATGTTAGGAAGCAAGATCTATCTCCTCTGCCAGATCCTTGGAAGCCGTAGCTCTCTGAAAATACTGAAGTAACTTAGTAGCAACTTTGGAGGCAAATTAAAAGAACATTCATAACCTCAGGAACTGTATACATTTAATCTCTTGTTAAAGACAAGTACTGGTCAGATTGAGTTTAATAAATCTAGCTTGATGGATACTCATTATTGATGAAATCAAGAATCAGCTTAATTTCAAGAAATCCAATTCCTTACACAATACATAATCAAGGCAACAGTAGCAAACTTAGGAAACTGCAGAAAGTTACAAAAAAAAGGGGGTGTTGATCAAAAAAAATTGAACTCATGGTCAATTATTGGCAAATCCCAAGTTAAACTCTGAAAATAGAGTTATAAAGAGGGACAAGCTGGAAAACTGTAGGAGAAGTTTCAGCTCTTTTCCCTGAGATAGTGCAAGGTAACAGATTTAAGTTAAAAAATTGGTCTGAAATTAAAGGGAAGAAATAAAAAAGGATATTCAACATCAAAAGGAATGAACTGGCAAAACACAAAGCCTAATAAAATAATCCTTTCAGCACACTCAGAGACTCCTACAGCTTTTCTGTTCCTAATAAGATGTGTACACCTAAACTTTATTAATGTTCTCCATATTTGTCTTTTTTCAGATACATGCACTCTAGGATTAATAATGTAGAGCCACTTGACCTACAAAAAGATCTCCTCATATAATTGGCATGGCAACAGATGCAACATATCTTTAACAGAAGTGACAATTAGTGGTACTGCTTCTGCCACCCCTTCAGTATGACATTAACCTTTACTGAATTACTTTCCTACAGCATAAAAGTAAACCCAAAGCTTCCCAGATGAAATATCCTTCTCTTGGGATGTTTTAACTTGGAGACACCTCAGTATCCCATAGATTTCATTCCTTGGTCTTAGTCTCTTAACAAACACTTTCTCCTTTCGCTGGCTGCAAAGTGTTTGAGAAAGTTAATTCATTAGCCAGTGGTGGTCAGAAGGGAAACAAATCTGGAGGGACACAGTGTTTCTTTCTACTCAACTAAGTGCTTTAAGCAGGTCTACGTCAACATATAAGCCCAACTACCAGCACACTGCTTGCCTGCAGGTATACAGTTAAGACAGAAATATATCCCAAAATCTTAAGCTTTTAGCTTTTTAAGGCAATTAGATTTTCAGTACCGACCAGTGCCTCAGCTATGTGACCAGCTAAGACTGAACCAGACTAAACATACTACAGCCTATTTAATCCAGCTGGGAACAGTGAATATTTTGTGGGGGCTTTATTTTACCATATTTTAATCCCACAGAGAGTATATGTCTATATCTGAGCTAGTTAATTTAAGCTTTTTTTTTTTTAAGCTAAAGAAGAAAAACAAGCATTTAAAAATGATTCATCTGACCTATTTTTGCTGATCTACACTACAATGAGATTGATCACACCTTAAATTTTGTTAAGTCAAATGACTCAGTCTCTTTCTGACTTGAAAAATAGAACATAATTATTAGCTCAGAAATTTTGAACATACAATGCAACCTTCTGCTGACAACAGAGACAAAACACTGCAGGTTACTAGACTCAGAAGGTCCAAATTCTTCTTCCCCTAGCACTGCACTTACACTACTTACCCTACACTGAAGCTACTTCACTTTGTTTTTCAGCACTAAAGAGAACCTTTGGCTTTCTCCATCTTAGCTGCCTTTTATTAGTTTTGTAATGCAGAAAAGTAAAAAGATATTTTGTTTAAATATTTTCTTCAACCCTTGTGAATCCAAATGAGAAGTGGAAGTTTGTCTAAGGCAATCACAGCTGAATATCTGGATGTTCTATGTTCTAACAGATACAGAAAAATCCAAATCTGAATCTTGGTTTGAATTCATTTTCCTAACCAAGCTCTACTAGTAGAAATAAACAGGATCTAATGTAGTAGAATATCAGACTTTAGACCCACCCTGAACTGATGTAGGTTTTTTAAACCCTGTATTTTTTATACCCTAAGGTTTTTTAAAACCCATACTCACTATAATCAAATCTCATTACCATGTCCACAGCTTTAAATTAAGGTTTACTCAGAATTAAAACAGCTTCTGCCAAATTAAATTATTTTAAAGTACAAGTTGAACTAAATAAGGAAAGCATAAAACAATCAAAAAATAAGCTCACAGATAGATAGATAGATAGATAGATAGATAGATAGATATAGATACATAAACACATTTTTCTTTATCAAAGGGCATTGTGAAAACTAAGCAGTAAAGTAGCCATAATTATTATAGCAAACTCGAAGAACTAAAATTTAAAATAAGACCAATACTTTCCAAATTCTCCAAGCTTTTGGCTACCTCTACTTTTGCATTGCCAGATGCAAAAATCCAATTCCCTCATTTCAAAGTGCTGAATTCACTACCATGAAAACCAATGACAGCTGGGATTACCCAGCATCTCTGAATATCAGATCCAGAGCCCCACACCTTCTTCCAAATTTAGAAACTCCCTTTGGCAATATTTGCCAAAGTAGTTTCCTATTTTGCTATACAACTCCTTAAACTACACAAGTCAGTTCTTAGGCCAGAGAGATCAAACCTCAGTTCCACCAAACACTGAGGGAGTCCTGACACTAATCACAATGAGGTAAAAATTAGCCTCTGCAGAAATAAGTGGAGGGGGTGTATATGAAGTTATTCATTGCATTTCTTATAAGGACTGAGCCTTACCTTTGAGTCATTCTATAATAAATACCATATCATTGCTCAATTGTATGGAAATGGTGATTAGTGGTTCTGCAAATGTTTTGTTTGGGATTTGCATTTTCTCATCAAAGGATACTTCTCTGCCTTCATATGCTGTCAGCCTCTTTCTGATGAGACAGCTCAGCACAGAGATGCCTCAAATGTATCAGGAAGAGCAGAAAACATATTAAACCACAAAAATGTGCAAGCTAAACACAGAGACTCTGAATTCAACCACAAGGGCTTGGAAATGAAGGGAGCTGTGGCAAAATATTTTGGGTTGACTAAATACCATGCCCCGAAATTTAGCTACTTGCAGTTCTTAAAAAAGAAATTCCAGAGACTAAGGCAGAATGAATACCAGCAGGGAATTTTATTTTTCACTCCCAATTTCTGGCTTCAAAACCTTTTTCCTTTATTTTACAACTGAAATTTTAGGGGTTCTGTATAATTTAAACAGGTGTCAAATACATGTGCTCTAGACTGTCAGCCATGAGGAAGTGGTTGGTAATGAGGAAGGGATAATAGTGGGAAGCCACCATCCATGTCAAAGCTCCTGGTTTTTAATAGGTCTGTCCTACCATACCAGTATGGTCAAGGACCTCCAAATCATTTGCCTTGTGAGGATCATTTTCAGCAGAATTTGCTGTACCCAAAATCAAAAGACAATTCTTTAGATTGTATTGATTTTGTTAGGAGGGATTTCCCACACATTTATTGTTGGCTATCACCATAATACTATGATAAGAAATATCCATATCTTTTATCCTTATAGAAATACAATAAACTCCTGCTGTCCCTTCAGCACACCTAAAACTGTAAGTCTGCAATAACTCATCACATCCCTTGTATAAGCCTTTACTCAAACTACTTTAAATACATTTTGTATAGCCAGTATTATCATAACAACAGTTTGAATTTAATGGACCTTAACTGCCATTAATTCCGAATGGATACTACTGAGAGTGAAATAGCTCTTACAGTTGAGGAAGCAGGTGTTCATATAGGACAGAAAGAGGACTGAGCCACAGACTCTGGCTACGGGATACTTCTGATGGGAAAAAGTTTGTTTAGAGCCCCTTGCTCACCTAGGTATGCAATAAAGTAACATAAACAGTATCCATTTGAAAAACGTTGGTTTACCTTAGTAGAAGCCAAGGCTTCAGTTTTGTGATTTATGACGTATTAAAAACTTTGGAGAACCTAACAATTAAACAAGATTATTTATTGGGGTTTTTCTATAAAAGGATTGCTCTTGACTGATGTCTCTAGACAATGACATCCTACATAAAATATATAACATAAGTAATCATTGTGTTTCTTACAAAATTCTTTAAAGATAGAGGACAAGTTAACAGAATGCTAAATTTTCTAATACTAGATCTAAGTCTGAAAACACCAGAAAGAGCATCATCTGGAACTAACTGAGATGTAAATTTACAGTTTTAGGATACCTGCCTATTAGGTGTGAGGTGAGCCCATTAACTCATTCCACTACACAAATCTGAAGTAATAACATCCTTAACCAGACTAAAATTAGAAGCCCTGCAACCACATATTGCACATTCTTCTATTCTTCTGCTTAAGGTTTCCATTTCCACTCAAGACATTGATCATGTTTTATTTCACACAATCAGTAAATGGCTGCTCAAACAATACACTGTACTGATATAGCCTATATTCAATCTGTCACTGGATTCACTGCCCATGAAAGTCTGGAAAACAAATACAGCACACATTCAGAACGACAAAACGGTCAAGGTTGGAAGGCACCCCTTGAGGACATCCAATCCAACACTGCTGCTCAAACAGGATCACCTACAGACAGTTACCCAGCCCATGACTAGATAGCTTTTGAATATCTTCAAGGATAGACTCCTCCTGATCTCTGATAACCCTGTGGCAGTGCTCGGTCACCCACACAGTGAAAAAGTGTTTCCTCATGTTCAGAGGGAAACTCCCATGCTTCAGATGGTGTCTGTTGCTTCTTGTCTTGTTACTGCACACCACTGAAGAGGCTGGTTCCATTCTTCTTTGCACCTTCCCCTCATATATTTACTTATGTGGATAAGATTCTCTCCGAACCTTCTCTTTCCCAAGCTAAACAGTTCCAGCTCCATCAGCCTTTCCTCACAGGAGAGATGGTCAAGTCCCTTAATCATCTTTATGGACTTCACTGGACTCTCTCTAGTATGTCCATGTGTCTCTTGTGCTGGGGAGGCCAGAACTGGACACAGCACTTAAGGAATGGCCTTATCAGTGCTTAAGAAATGGGAGGGATCTTGACCTGCTGGAAACATTTCTCCTAATACAGCCCAGGATAAATTTAGCCCTTGCTGCAAGGGCACACTGTTGGCTCATGATCAACTTGGCATCCATCAGGACACCGGGTTGTTTTTTGCAAAGCTTCTTTCTAACCAGTTAGCCCCCAGCATACCAATAGTGCATGGGGTTTTTCCTCGGCAAGAGCAGGGCCTGTCACTTCTCCTTGTTGAACTCTATACGGTTCTTATCATCCATTTCTCCAGCCTGTCCAGGTCCCTCTGGATGGCAGCACCACCCTTTAAGGTATCAGAAGATAATCTGGTACCTGAAGTGTAAAACTTGGGACAGATTCCTCATAATTTTTTCCAGCATCTAGAATGACAAAGCCTCAGGACTGATATTCTGGTGAATTACCAGATCTTTCCTTCTTGGGGGAAGCAAGGGATTCCCAGGTTCACCAGGTACACTGGCACAGTTCTGTGCTCACTCCAACAGCATAAGGGATACCTCCATCTTACAGATAACCTTTTAATTAGGCAAATTACATTCCTCTTTAGAATGCCATGCAGTGAAGTAAAAATAGACATGTTGACAGCAATTTCTGTTCTATAAAAACAAGCCTCATAAAGACAGATTCTTTCTCAATGGTACCAACAGGTTTTTAAGAGAAAACAACAACAAAAAAAAATTGACTGGGGGGAAAGAAAAGGTAGATTTATATGAAAAGTGAGGAGTTTTTCCTGTGGAAAAAGACTAGTGTCACAAGGTTCAAATATTTTAAAATATTAAATTTATTGCCTGATTGAAATTCACTATAAAATGTTATTCAAGGGAACTGATTAAAACCCTTGCCAAGTAGCATTATAAAAAAAAAAAACTTTTATTTTTGCTAGCAAAAAACCCCATAGCTTAATACTACTATGAGGCTTACTCCAACTCTTTTTTACAGCTTTTCATTAAATTCCATTAACTTATGATCAAATCCTGAGTTATATTTAAATTTCTTGAATTCAGGAATGATTCCAACAGCACCAGATTAATGAGAGAATCAGGCCCTAAGAGTTGCTTTTATAAATAGTCACACCTTTACATAGTTACTTTTTCTTCATTTTTTAAACATTACTACATTTAAGTGGGAAGGCTCTTGCAGGCTGCATATTCCTCACTCAGCATCTGTGGAACGAGGCTGTAAAGCATGTGTCTAATGAGGCTGTGATCAAAATCAAGTTTTCAAGTTTGCCTCACTATCACAGGCAAAGAGCTTTTGGACTACAGTGGTGTGAATGACTACAATACATCAATTTGCAAACAGGGCTCCAGAAATAGAAAGATAACCAAATACTCTAAGGGAAGTCAAACTTTGCAGTGCCCCAAAGAGAAGCTTTTATGATCTCTAGAGGATACACTGTATTAAGGCAAATTGAATTAGTCCCAAATTTATTTAACAAGGTTGGATTGATATGATTCTTTTACAGTTTACTTCACAGCTGTTAATCATTAACCACATTTCAGATAATCATCGGATATTCATTTTACATGCAATAAGATTTTTATTGAAGTTAACATAATAGTACATGTAAAGAACTCTCTTGAAAATGTTCCCTTAGGAAAAAAAATTATCTGCAAAGTAAGGCCATGAATTGTGTGCCTCATGGGTTAGCCAACTTTGTAAATACATATGAAGTGAACATATATAACACTATTCTCATGCCATACATAGCCCCTACTTTAATATGCATAGTAAATACTTTGCCTGGGGTTTTTTTATGAATATCACTGATTTACCCATCCTGGAGAGGTCAAGAGAAGAATTACAGAGATTGTAGACTACTGTTTTACAGCTATCTTGTTCTTTCCTGTTTTGAGAAAGAATTTTTTCTGACTGGACTTTTTTTCTGTTCCCATAAGATCCTCCTTTGACTTAAAGGAAACTCCTCCCAGAAAAATTACTTTGGCCCTAATCCTGAAAGCTGATCTGTGTCAATGGACATACACAACATCACACTGAACTCAGTGGAGATCAATTTGAATGTGAAGGTTTTGTTGATTCAGTATGAAAAGTAAAAGTCAGAGGTTTCCAGGTAAGGTCTGTATTTATATCTGCAGTGGTTAACTGGCTTGTGTTTAGTCTCAAGTTACACCAGCCTATTTTCCAAATGAAATGTAACAGAAATCCAATGAGAACAATAAAAATGTTTCATATACTAAAAGTTAATTTTCTGTACTAAAATTATATTCATTTCAGTGACTTTCTGACAATTTTTTTTCTAAAAAGATTTCAAAATGAGCTTATGGAAATAGATTGTTTTGTAAGCCCTTCCTCTCTAAATCACCCAGTTCTGTTACACAAAAAGAAATACTCCCAGTTAGTTGTTTGCCTAAAAATTTGTGCTCTTCCTTTTAAATAACCTCATTGATCAGAACTGCAGTGAAGGTGAATTGCATGTACCTGCCCTGAGGTACCTTCACAAAATTCTACCCAAGTTTTAAAGTCTCCTTAAGCAGAAAACTAATGAACCTACAGCCACAAAACTCGGGTTTTTCAAAGACTTTAACAAGCCGCTTGTAATTTTTTCTGACTTACTGAATGAAAGGGAGTCAGGAGGAAAATTCCGATAAAACTGCATGTAAGCCAAAGGTTTGTTTATGTTTGTATGGATTAGCATTCACACATTTCCTGTTACTAGACTTCCCATTAGTGATGTTTAACTTTAACCACATATCCTGGGTTAAGGAATAGCTCCTGAAGTCAATTTCCTGATTAGGCTACGAAAGGTCAAAGGTTAATTTCGCAGCCACATGGTTAAGCTACCAACAGCTACTGCATAGCCTTGTTTTAACATATAAAGTTACTGCAAATATTAGCTGAAGGAGGTGGCACACTCTGGTGATTACACAAAAGTGTTGGGAAAAAATAATCCCAGGAGTTTATTCACTCTAAGTGAAATTTACTCTCTCCACGTGCGCACATAGAACACACATCAGTGGAGACATCTCTCAAATATGGTGAGACCAATCTGGCAACCTCAAATGTGTACATCCTTTTCAACATGGCTGTGTGACCACTGCCAGTGCCAAGAAACTTCCCGCTGTATATCATCTTAGAGACTTTCTTCATACACTTGCTACAGACCTTGAAGAAGAAACCAGGCTTAATATAAGGTAATACAAGACTACACAAACATAAACTTATCATATTCTCAAAAGCACAGTGATTTCTGCTTCTTTAGGGGGGAAAAAATCAACAGATGGATGATGAATTTGCAAACAGCACTGCAGCAGATACTCTTGTTATACCAAATCAGCAGGAATTAATTCATCATTATTTCTTCCATTTAAATACTAAAGTGAACAATCCTCCCCCCAAATACTTAAGATGAAAAATGAAATATCTGAAAGAGTTTGTGGAGCTTCTATCTGGAGACATACTTTTGTCCAACAGTAAAATCAAATTTTTTTTTAATAGTGAATAAGCAATAACGGCTCATTGACACATATCAATAGCAATGAAGAATTCTAGAGTTAAAGACAGTAATCCAGACTTGTTCACACTGCACAACATTGTCCTTCCCTGGTGAGTTCTCATCTACAAATTATTTCATTCTGATTCAGTTTTGGTAAATCCCTAGCATAGAATATGTCAAATATTCAATAGTCATATGAATTAAATCCCATGTATTGACATTCTAGTCTTCTTTCAGATCTGTGAAACAGGTGATGGGGAGATTTGACATTGGATTTAGTAAAGATAGTCTTGGTACTTAGTTAGCTCATTACAACTACTGTAGATTAAATAGAGGGCTCACAAGTAACTAAGTAACCTGGGTTACAAATCATGGTTTTACAAAGAAAACTTGGTTTGACTCTTACCCAGGGCCTAAAATTACTAATACAGCCACCACTCTTTGGGTGGCTGTCTCACGTTATCATTTATATTTGCATCACTGTGGCAGCATTTTACAGTTGTTTTGCACAGGGAAGGCCTCTAGATAAGATGTAAGATAGTGGAGACAGT
This sequence comes from Lepidothrix coronata, assembly GCF_001604755.1. Lineage (NCBI taxonomy): Eukaryota > Metazoa > Chordata > Aves > Passeriformes > Pipridae > Lepidothrix > Lepidothrix coronata. The sequence goes on from NW_016690260.1 coordinate 661,676, forward strand.
CATCAGTCTTTACTCAGGATTTCTCAGCTGCATGTGAACAATAAAAAAATCCACTTTTTTTGTAAAAACTAATGCATTTGAATATGTATGGAAATAGAGAACATCTGTTTCTTACACTTAAATCTGGTTAAATTCCAGTCATGAGGAACTGGTTCAATTTTCACATTTAGGCTGTTTGCAAGACATAATTTTTGTGAATCATTCATAGTCATTCAACCTTCACTGCTTATAAACAAAACAAATATAAGTGGATGCACATGAGCTGTTCTTCATTCACTTGTGGACTTAACATTTGGAATTCACTTTTCCAGCCATGTGACTGGTTCTACCAGTCAAACAGTACAACTTTTCTTCTCTGACTAGATTTCTTAAACTTTGTAAATAGCATAGCACTTGAAAAACATGTTCCACCATCCAATAAAAACAATGAAGATTACCTGAGAAATAACAACTTTGAACAGAAAGGACAGTCTAATGACTTTTGTTACATTTAAAGAAATTTAATTCATTCTTTTTCAGCTGAGGGATATTTCTGCCTGGCAAAAGGTATCCATTTCAGATTTTAAAATACTGTTTCTTTCCTAAATGCAATGGAGAAGGGGAGAAGGATTTCTCTTGTCACATTTACACCAACTCATCACTACAAAAGCAGTTTTCCTACCTGCCCAGGAGCTGCCATGTTACTGACCTGTGCCTCCTTTTTCTCCACATCTCCCCTGATTTAGTTTAGCTTGATGGCTCTTTCTGGTCAGCAGCTTTGACACTTTACCAGCTGATTTTGCTTATCTAAAACATGAAGTTCTAGGACTGTTTACATTTTAAATTGTAAACACTTTGGTAGAACATATGATGACATTTCAGCAGCACAAGTTCCTGCGATGTAAATCCTCCTGTCCCAATAACTGATTACAAAAACTGCAGGTACAAATTCCCTGTATTCTCTGGTTGGAATATAGCAAGGTCTATGGCCAAGGAATCTCACTTACTACAGTGCCTTTCCCCTCTTCTTTCTTCTTATTATTGGGAATGTCTGCTCTATGGTACCTTGAAAAATCACTGCATTTTTCAATCTTTTGTTTCCCTACTAATTTTAATACCTGCATAAACACATCCAGGAGGTACAGAATTACTGGGTAAATGACTCTGACAAAAACACAATTTTTGGCACTCAAACTCACTAATGTTCTGTGCCATGTGTCTAACAGGTATCCCACAAAAAGGATGTATTCTAATAGTTCCAAACCTGCAATCCAGTTTATATTCTGACCACAAAGTTTCCGGTTTCTGTCACTGCTCTTTTTTTGGTGGGAGAGAGTTGAATTACTAACACAAGTTCATTCATGTAGAAATATTTCACACCTCTCAACTCTATTTCTTTGAAATCCCAGACAAATGGCCACTGCTCATGAATGGTGGGACTCTCCATTAGGCAGTGAGCTAGATGCCTGTTTCTCTCCTGTGAGAAGAAATACTGCACACTTTCAACATTGATAGAAAAATTGTCAGTGCCCTTGCTTTAAATGACAGTAGAGAAACTAAAGTATATAATCAGATCCTGGGAGACTTGGGTAATATGTTCCCCTGAGATAAAAGGGGTTCATCTCCTATTTTCGAAGAAAGTGCCCTAACCACTAAATTAAAGCTTGATCAAAGTGCTCTAGTATGGCACTGCACTGCATCACAGAGCAATACGTGAACATCCACCAAATGCACCTAGAACCTGAATTTGATTTTAGTTTTCTATTGGAAATGAAGGGAGAAATCTGGCCTGTGGTTAGACATCACTATTCAAGATTTCCTAAAATATACAGTAACTATATTCCTCATTAATTGCTGTCTACTTCTGTCAAGATAATACGACAGTAACTCCAATGAAGTTACAGCACTTACAGTAGTACAGCTGATAGCAAAACTTGGCTCGATGTCCTCAAACATAAATGGATATTTTATCTGCTTAGTGCATGCTGTCTCTTTTATTGAAACCAAAACAGTGAGACAAAAGTCATCCTGAAGAGACCAAAAGAAACTTAAATATGTATTTTTTTCTAAGCATATGAATATTTTATGATCTATGGTTTCCATAGTGCTTATTTACTTTGTTTGTTCAACATTTTGAGTTGTCAGAATAGGCATTAGAAAGAGCAAAAACAGAAAAATGGAAAATAAGTCAGTAAGAAATGGATTTCTTACATTTTTCCTTGGGACACATGCAGACATAGACACTATCAACACATTGCAAATAATATACTAATTGTTCATTTGGCCCAAACTTAAACCAAGAATTCAACACTCTCAGAAAGTATTCAATATATATTTTTAAAATTATTCCAGTCACATTAAAATATAGAAAAGTCTCAGTAAAAATAATCATAGAAGGAGAAGAGAAATCAGGTATATTTTGATAAGAAAATATTGTGTACTCAGTACAATAACTTTATCAGATTAGCAAGTTTCTTACTAATATCTACAAGGAGATATTTTCAAGTCACTTATTTGTGTGAACAGTTTCAGAAAATGTTAAATGTTATGAAGTGTTTCTTTAAAATCTGCATTATTAGTATCATTTATCATTCATCTTCATTTGCACTTAGCATTTTGGTATTGGTCTTAAATGTATCAAAATTTGCTTCTACCTTTCAGGTGATGACAGGGTAGGACATTGCTAAGACGGGCTTGCTTGGGAGATGCACAATATTTTTGGCTGCGTATTTTCCAAACTCTACCTTGTCTTCCAGTGAAAAGCAAACAGAAATATTTAAATTACATAATTGCCTCCCTACACTCTACCTAAACTCTTCTTTCAGTCACACTCTCTTCTTTCAGTGAACCTTAACAAGGTAAACTGAAAGCTTCCTTTGTTATCCTGGTCTATGGCACCTGAATGGTGCCAAACAAAACTGAGTTAATTCAGAGCTCTTAGCAAAAGGATTTCTTTCTCTGACTCCTCTCCAATACCAAATAGAGAAAAAAACAAGCCTTTTGCTTTTCTCTCAGTATTAACTAACAGCAGAGAAAACAAAAATATCATCTCCTTCATGTTATGATTTACATACACTCGTCTTCCTCCTTTTCTTATTTCTTCTGAGTCTCCATTTGATTTCTCATGGTTATTATTCATCTACATAAAGGCGTTACCCCTTATGGTATGAAGTGGTTTTACATGGAATCTTTGTAATGCAGCAACTCATAACCATAATCTAGGCTAAATGTGTTACCTAAATTGCTGTGGTTTCAAAATTTACAAAAAAAATGTATTTCCTAGAGCAATCTAACTTCTCCTTTTACTAAAACAACAAAGTAAACCCATTAGGAAGACTATGAGTTTGAGCAATTAATTACACACTTAATAATATTTTATAGTTTTCTAAATACTTTAAAGTCCTTTCCAAACATTATGATTCAGATCCTGCCACCACTCCTCATAGAGACTAGAAAAATTAATGGAACTACTCCAGAAGCAAATTACATTTAGGTTCTGGGAAAATTTGGGTTCTGATTCAATTTTTTTTTTCAAAGAATTTAGTGACATCATTTTGACCATATGCATTTGGAAAAATCAGAAATGGAAACACCACATCAAGCAATTTCATGTAACAAAATGGCAGAAAGATTTCTGTCAAAAAAAAGGTTTGACTCTTAAGTATCTTACACAGCTGAAGTGTTCCAAAGGCACAGAAGGTGGTCAGCCACAAAATCATTATGGAAAGCCTCAGAACTGGATCCTACCTCACATTTATTTCTGTAAATCCTTCCCTTGTTATGCTACTGCACCTAAGAACGTAAAGAATGAATAAGTAACTATCACTTAGAGTTTCATGTTTATTACATAACTAATGCCATAATCACATTGAGAAGTTACAGAAATTAAAAGAGTATGATCATAATATCCAATCTTACACATTTCAAGTGTACCACTGACGTGACAAAGAATTCAGCAACTACTCAAATCACATGGCTTGCAAAGGAATTCTTTGTCAAAAAAAAAAAAAAAATTTAGGGTTAAAGCTAGAAAAAAAAAACAATGATAAATACTGGTTCTGTTATAGCTATTCTGTTGGAATTTTTAAAATATTAGGTAAATCTTCGTGATTAAAGATGTTGATTCAGAGAGTATTAGCTATTTACCAAATGCTTAATAAAGTCAGGTACAAATTAAAAAGCTAAATATGTATTCTCAGTTCTGCATAGAAATCCTCTGTTTGGCAGTTGGAACCACATCAAATCAAATTTTTACTAGGTTTGAAAAAAACTGCATATATTCATGGTTTCCACCGGCTAGTCAAGAGCTTGAAATATTGGTCTTGACTATCCAGTCAAGACCAATTCTTTCCACAGGAAAGTAATTCTCAGAGGAAATTATTTGTCACACTACTTCCAATCTAAAGATCTAAACACAGTCTTTCCTCTAGCCTTTGGCACAACCCATAATAATTGGACCATAGGAGAGAGCAACAAAAAAGTGGATCCACAAGATGCATGCCAAATATCACTACCAGCTCAATCATTCGCTTTCTCACCTTTCCTCCCCATCAGGAATAATCAGTAGCTGAAGTATTAAATGACATGTCGCAGTCATTCACTGATGGAGGAGCAAGACAGAATGACATATTCTGCTGATCATTTATAGCTATTGGTTGTTATAGGGTATTAACTTGCAATACACAGTCTCGTTTGAATTTCAGATGAGCAGATGGCCAGATGGATTAGCCTGTAAAATTAATATTCCAAACCCATATACAGCAGGACTTTGTATGGGTACTGACTGCTTCAAAACCCATGAAGTCGGTTTAGTGGATTTTATTTTTCAGGCCTTGCTTATTATTTGCTCCACAAATACTGAAACCTGCCACAGCGAAAGGCAATTCTGGAATGCTTCGGTATTTTGGTGGCATGGCTTCCTTGAATACTTCTTTCACAGTGCCAGGAGCACTCATTTCCAGCGCACATCTGGTGAAAAGACCAAAATTTGTTTACCTTACATCAAAATATTTGCATATGCCTACAAGGAGTTGTACAGTACATGGGAGCTGGAGATATTAGGTGCCTAATTATGGCAACAAGCAACACTGAAATTATTGCCAAAAAAACCTCTCTGTGTTTTTCAGGTCTCACCTGGAGGACTGTATGTGTACATACCTGGCAGATGTCGCTCCCAGTTCCTGAACTGACCAGAACACTAACACAGACCTGCCGAAACAGGAAGGAGCGACTCGCTGGTGTTCATAGGGACAGAGGGTACAGTTAGTGACTGCAGCCCAGGAGAAGGTGACAAGTTCCAGCTATTAAAAACTGTGAATTTCTCAAGTCCCCTGGATCTTTCTGAAAAGCTTACCTCAATTGCAATTAGTGTGCCTTGGCCTCTGACCCACTGCAGATGAACATAATACAAGTCTTGAGGGAAACTGCTGTATTTTAGAGCCACCAACTTGATTACTATTGATTATCTACTTGCCTCAATGGTAATTTCCCTTTGTCAGTAGCACTTCTGCCTGACTGCTCCTTCTGGGACTTAGGTTTTCTGTTATTTTTCTCTTTTTTCCCCAGACTGGCTCCAAGAAATATATTTTGATTATGTTTTCGGTTAAGCAAGGGAGGTAAAAGAAGGGAAGGGCTCAGCTCTAATCACAATAGGAACTTATTAAAGAAATCCCTCATTGTTCCAGGGGAACCAAGAAGGTAACTTTTCAAAATTAGATTGTCCATGAGGTAAGTTTTCCTTTTCTGCTTTGATGGGGAAAAGCATAACAATTTAAAATAAATAATATATGAGGCATTAGAATACTCTCATATAGTTCTAATCTAGCTAGTTAACGTGAGGACTGAAAGGATTCCTACAGTTAAATTACTGTGTGGTTGCAAAACTCGAAGACTAAGTTTAGAGCTGACTCTCCAATATGATGATCCAGCTGAGTGGTTCAGTAACAATGATGTCGGGCCTCCAAGTGGCAGATGAGGCTTTTGTTTTATTTGTTTGACAGTAAATATCTGGGCTGTTGCTTAGCAGCCATACACAGAGACAGAGGCGTTTCCAGACAAAATAAACTACACTACAGCAGGTAAACCTTTCACAGCAATTACCAAATGGAAATGAGATCTGAACTGATCACTGCAAAGCAACCCAACACCTTTGTTTCCTGCAGATGTTTTAAGCACACAAACAGCAATTTGGGATTTCTTGATGCCACTGTGATAAGGCATCATATATTAAAAAAAAATGAGTATACTGATTTTGAAAAATTATATGCTGAAAATCCTAGAAACAGAGACCAAAGTTTTCAAACTTCTGTCAGCTGTTAAATCCATATTTAAATAACACATTAAACAACTAGATTTTCTCTCAGAGACAAGGAGCATTTACAACCGTTGCTGAATTCCAGGGAATTTTCATATATCCTAGGAGCATTGCACTCATCCAGAACTGAAATACAAATAACAGAGCACCAGACTGAAAAGCTTTTTTGGATGTTTTAACAACTTGGTATTAATTCTGATAAGTCTTATTTCTACCTCTGCTGTCACAAAAGCCTCGATACCCTGAGTTCTCAGGCCAAAACTCGTGCATGTCACCTACCCCTGAGTGTTTCATTTCCACACAAAGTCTTCAGCTTTCACAGGACTCACCTCCTATACCAAAAAAAAAAAAGGAAATGCCAAAGCTGCTCTTGCATATCGCAGCTGTACAGCTCTAAGGCAGGTATTTCACTGAGAAAGCAGCACTTGGCCTCAGTGAGCAAACAGAAAGGGCCAAATTCTGCTCTCTCGTTACCCTGGGGCATTCCACAAGGAGGAATCTGCATGTGAATAACCTAGAGAAGAAATGTGTTTCCAGACACTTGAGCTTAAAGACTGAAAAAATGCTGTTGTGAATTCTGTCATCTTATATTTTCATTGACGGGTTTTTGGGGGTGAGTTGTGTTGTAAGGTGCTTTTTTTTACTCTCAGGGTTGATCCACAGGGCATTGTCATTATGTTGCTGTCTCACCTTTCAGTTGATAGACAGACTTCCTGCTGGAGAAACATTATTATTTAACCGGATCCACTCATCCTGCCACTGATTTGTTTTACTTTTGTTCCTGGCAAAGAACAGCAACTCTAGGTAATGTTTCTTTTCTCATTTGAGCAAGTCCTTCAGAACACTTTAGTAAATTAACCCTATGTAGTTCACTTAGTAAACACAGGATCTCCAGAAAGGATTTAAAAAACTAAATTACTTTAGCATTTCCAGACAATCTTTGTTTTTCTTTCGTTTTGTCTGACACAAGCTTAAGAAAATACTCAGGAAGCAAACGTGAATGTTTAATTCCTCAACAAATGTTGTAAGCACAGCATGAGAGAATCAAAGCAGAAAGGAGGGGTTTTAATAAACAATAAAGACATGCCAACTCTGCTTCTGGAGTAGAAGTATTATCAATGAATCCGCAATAGTCTGTTTTTAATTACATTAATCTTTTCTAGTTTGGGTTACCCTTTAGCACTTGTAACCCCTCTGGAAATCCACGTCTTCAATTTGACCACAATCAAATTCTCATTCATTAAGTTTAGGCTGCATGTACATATATTTGTGTATAAATATTTATGATACATCCTGTACTGTACACCTCTGCTCAAAGAGAAGTAATAGACTTCCTAAAAACATTACTGAATAAATTTTTTTCATCTCAGTAACATTAGAATAGACAATTATAATAGTCTCTTACATTCATCTACAAATCTATTAAGAAAACATATTCAGCATAGCTGTGTTCAATAGAATATTCTCTCTCCCATATTGTTAAAGTTTAGAAACTTCCATCAGATGGTAAAAAGGCTTTAAAATATTACATTGTATACCCCATTCATAAAACTTTCCTTGAGGATCCAATCCCAATTTATGTAGTAGATAAGGAAAATATTCCAGTTAACCTAAACAAGATTTAGTCTGAACTGTAGAGCGACAGCTACTCACCACTAACTTCATACACATTTTCTTCTTTCTAACTAGAAAATTAGGATCATAATTTGCACAATGGCCTCTACAGGTTAAACAAAGGATTTCTCTTACTACTCACCTTCTTCTTGTTTTCCCACTCTCCAAATGGTCCAAGAATCACCAAGACAACAGGACACCTTCCAAAGTCTTCACTAATACAGATAGAAAAGAAAAAAGGAAAAAAAACCCCAAGGATTTGTGCCCAAATGCAGAGCATTGCAATAAGTAGCTATTAGACGTGTGGGCACAAAGGAAGAATCCGTATGTTCACAGGTTCAGGGACTTGCTTTATATGGGAAAAATGAGATGCCTCTGATCCTCAAAAGTTAGGCAGGCATATTTTCAGGCTCCTCAGTTAGGATTTAAACACATAAAGGGGGCAACGTACATCTAACCTACTTGCAGTCTGAAAATATACAAAGCGGCTTTAAACACCCAGTGCAAGTGACAAGAACAGTTTTGCTCCAGAGCACAGAACTCTGCAAGCTAATTTGGGAGAGGACAACATTAACCTGCGCAGAGCTCTAAACTGGATTAACCCTTGCACAGAAATTAGCTCAGTTAAAGTCAGTTTAGGTACCTCAACAGTCATTCTCCTATAGCCCATCCACTCTGGAGAATACCCTAAAAGCAGAGGTAGCAGCAGAATACCCAGCAGAGGTAGCAGCAAGCACTCTGTACGGAACAGTTGCAAAATGGAGAGAAGACTTCTCAAGCAGGGTTAATATGTTAATGTCCAGCAGCATTAACAAACCCCATCAACTGTACAGAAAGCAAAGTGAAGTGCAAGCAGATGGGAGCAAATACTGCAGAGGGCTTGCCTGTAAGACCATCCTGCTCTGGAGGAGCCACACAGTGTAGGGCACACAGCTAGGTCTGACTAGGAAAAAAGGTCTTTCGTAGGAATTTTTGGGACCAATTAGGCAGTGTCACTGCTACATCAGCTTCTTCAAAGTGAAGATCCTTAATATATTGACCAAAGGTGCAAACAAAAACATTAAAAAATAATCCCTCTGAACTCCCTTGTCATGTTAGCTGCCTGGGCTCCTCTTCTGCCCTGTACATACTGTCACAGATCTCAGGGGTTCAGCAAATTCCTTCCCCTTCCATACTACTGCAAACTGCTGAGCTGAGTTTGTTTGCAGTGACCAATCCAGAACTGAACATCAGCACTTTGGCAAGTCCGAGCCAAAAATGCAGAGTACTAAAACCAGCACAAGCTCCCAGCCAAAACTGGTGTATGGATAAAACTGCTTAGGAACTCCAACTTCATCATTAAATGTTATGTATATCCAAAGAAATTCCAATAGTGTGACCTAGCACACGGTAGTGCATCCATATAGGTGTTTTTTCCCTCGTAAATTCTCTGCCTTGGTGGATTTAAAGCTGTGAATACTTGAAGTTAATAGCATTTGACTTCAATCCGTAGGCAGTACAGGATCAATTTCCTAATTACATATATAAAAATCTGTTTCCCCACACCAGAAAAAAAAAATGAATACAATCATGATAATGTACTGTCATTTATTTATAACCAAGTCAGGACACCTGAACAAGAGAGGTTTGCAGCAAGATTTTTTGTTAAGTATGAACCCCCATTCCCTTCACTTTCAGTCTTCCTGCTGTAGTTACCAATTATTACACTTAAAGCCAAAGCTGCTCTGAAGGAGAACAAGAGCTGGAACTGCCAGAACTGAGGTTGAGATATTCAGTTAATAATTTAGCAGCAGCTACTTATCAGGATATAAAAGTTCACATTCCTCCTTTTCCCCACAGAAACATCTTCTTCATGAAGGAATTTCTCTGGGAGGTCACTGCTAGAGAAGAGAGTGAATAGCACTGTCTGCAAGAAAATGCCTATTTCAGACTCCAAGAATTATTCTGGATAACTCGCACAGACTTCTTTAAATGAATAGTAATAACACTTCTTTAGGAATATTAAATCTTCTATGTAGAGCTCTTCTACCACATTGCAGCATTTAATCTGGTTTGAAAACTAGGTGTTCCCCTCACGCAGGTCTAGTAAGAGAGCCATATAAAACATGCAAATTAAAAGAAAAAGGTATAATTATGCTCTTTGGTATCTAGATTTTAAGTTTAGATAGCAGAAGAATGAGAGTGAATGAAGTATATCCAAAACCTAATGCCAAATTTTGGGCTGCTGAAAAGAGTCTATTCTTATTTTGTTATAAAAGGTGCAATATTATTGTCTCTTAAATATTACTCATTTTTTTTTTGGACTTCACAGCTGCCATTGCAGGTATGTAGTAACATTACTTCCATTTCTCCATAAAAGAGTCATCCAAATCAAACAATATTTCTGCAAAGCATCACCAAATATGATATACTCATCAACTATGATATATAAATGGAAATTTTGAACTTCAGACTGTAAAAATATGCTGGAAAGTATTAAAGGTGGTACAAATGAAAATCATCTGGAAAAAAAAAATTCTGTGCTTTGACTAATCTCCTTAGCCAAGCAAGACAAGGAGTTTATCAAAGTAAGTTTTAGTGATCAACTCTCCAGATTAAAAATACATCTTTGTGTTAAATTTAAATGCTTGTATGTTCTTCTGTATAATTCTTTGCTATGTACAGGAGATAAATTTGAGGAAGTTTTATTTCACTGAGATCCAAATTCATCTCACTAACTGCAGGAATTTCTCTGGGGTGCCTAATTAGGAGCCACATCAACAAAGGTTGCCTATATAAGTCAATGCTGAGAGACAGCTTTAAAGGATAATTCAGTGTTGCTACTCTAAAATTGCCTCTTCTCATGCACTGTAGAACAGGGCTCCTAATCTCAGCTGGGTATTACAATTAGTTGAAATTAATTCTGGCCCCATCCCTAGGGTTCCTTCAGTAAAAAAGTTTTCCTTTTTTCTTTCATTCTGAAAGAAAAAAAATTATTCACAAACCTAAGAAACACGTAGGACAGATGCTCCTGTCTTTCACTTGGCCCTGCAGGCTTCTGAAAACCTATGGAAAATACCATTCTCACTGGTGTTATGGCTTCACAAAGTCATAACCACTGCCACTGCCTTAGACTGCATTCAATGTTCCCAGTAGACATTTCTAGCTAGCTAGCTTGAACTTCAAATTCACCCCATTTCTAAGCTATTCCAGTCCCCAGAAAGGATCTTCAACAGTCTAAGGCAGAATAAAATGAACAATGACATGGCTCCCTACTGCAAACCTGCACTGTTTTTGAACACAGATGGAAAAAGTAAAACAGAGCCCAGAGTAACTCTCTGGATGCATGACCCAGGAATTGGTGCACCCTGGAGTCCTGAGGATACACAGCTCTCACAAATGTATTCTGCTCTGTAAGTAACCTGCTTGTGAATTTGATACAGAAAGAATAGACAGTCATGTAACAAAAACAAAAAAAAAATCAAATCCATGCATTTATATAACTTCTCAGGATAGACTTTAGCACAATCAAAGGACACAAGCTCCATTCACGCAGCCAAGTTCAGTATTCTTTCAATAAACCAGGTTAAAAAAATCCAGGCTAGTGACATGTCAGCAAAGTAAGGGTCATTTAGGAATGCTAAGTGAGAATATTCAGCTGTCTAGTGTTTGGAAGGGGGCAGGGGAGAGACAAACTATATTTCCCCACATTTACTTCCTTTAGAGATTTTTTTTTTTTCAAAAAAGATGCCTTGCTAAGGAAAAAAACAATGATTTTTCATCCTTTCATACTGCTCTATATGCTATATGAAAAACTAAAGGGAAGAATTAAAGAGGTGGTTTGGTTTGATTTGGTTTGGTTTGGTTTTACAGTCAAAATTCATGTCTATGTACTCTGGAAAAGTTGCAGTGACTGAAGAATTTATGAAATTGTGATGTGAGAAAAAAAGAAACAGGAAAGAGTAAACCCTACAGAAATAGAGATTCCATTGTCTACTGTCCTTCAGCCAAGATTTTCAAGAATGACTAATGATTCTGGCTGTTACAACGCCTGAATTGCCTTTGTGGATATTCATTTCCAGAAAGTGCTGAGTATCTTTCCTCTGCAAATCAAGCCTCTTGAAACTCCGTGTAGCTGGGTAACCAAGAAGGAGGCATGGAAAACTTCCTTTAAATTTAGAACATTTTTTTTTAAACACCCACTTAACTACAATGCTCAAAAAGACACTTGGAAAAAATGTCATTGTGAAGTGATTGGATTATCTACTATATAATTACAGTGTTGCAATACATACCCCTGAGATATTCAAGCAGCTTGAGAGGAAAACTAGGGATGATAATGTATTATCTGAGACATGAAGAGTTTAAAAATAGGCAGGAATAATGCCTCCAGCCATTTTTTATTTGCTACACCAAGACGATACTTTTAAAGTACTTCGTACATTTACTAGAGATTGTGTTTACCACCTTAGTGATCAGCCATAATCTAAACTATTTCAAAAAAGTGGTTTTTGCAGAGATTTTTGGCCTTTTTTGCAAGTGCAGGCACTCTCCTGCAGTTATAGATATAATCATACATGAAGCCTGAGGAAACTGATAGATTTGATTTGCATTTAAGAGTTCATGTAAGTATCAGGCCAAATGGGACTACACAGATTACCTCAATTAAATGTGTGCTTCGCTGTCTGTAGGATTAGGACCTTACCCATGCTGTTCACTTAAATATTCAGCTATCCTAATATCTGAACATTTAGTGCAATCCACTGGAAAATACACCACAGCATATAGAATTATTATAGGCTGCAAGATACCATTATTTCCAAGTTCACCGGGAATTTACAAATTCCCAGCAAAATATAAGATGTAAGCAGCTGCACATAAGATTAAATCCCCTACCTCCAGCAGTTTTACAAAACTTTTGCATGATATATGTTCATTACACAAAGCTAAGTGCCCACCAATCAAACTGATATGAATGCCCCCAAAGTGGTTATCTCTTTAAGAAGATAAAGTGTGTTGTTTATATAACTTATTAAAAATTGCACCCTTGCATTCCTTTTTCAGATAAAAAGTGTGAGGGCACTGCTTCATCACTTTAAGTATGTGTTTCTTTGAACATATTTGTGCTTTAAAGTAAACACCAATGCTAGTTTTTACGACTACTAAAATCAAAACACATCTTTTCAAACTAATCTGTACAATGGTTGGGAAGAGCCTTTGATTCAGTACCGTAATTATAAACAGGCACTTAAGTCAGAAGTCCTAAAAGAGCATCAGTCATTTAAAATCAAATTAACAGTTTGATTAATCAAACACCAGACTGTCAAGTCAGATAACATACCTGATGGCTTTGTTCAGTTACCAAAGAGGGTTTCCTCTTTAAGCACCACAGATTTCATCAGCAAAACAAATTTTACTCAAGTAGAAAATTTTGGGTTCCTTCAAATGTGCTCTACAGTATTACTAGTAAAATTCTCATGACAAGCCAAATTCTGCTTCACTTTCATGTGGTCACATGGCAGGAATTGGGAGACTTTACAGATAGATTTCCTGTCTCTTTGAAGCCCATTTTTCAGGCAAAAAAGTGCAGTGCGAGTCAGGAGGATGCGCACTAATAGAATCAGATCATGTGAATGTGGTATACCAATGTGGTAGAAAACCAGTTAATTTACTTATTTCTGAAAGTTAGTGATTATTTACTAGAATGTATATGAGAAGCCGGTGCATAGCATAGGATACATTGCATGGATTTTCACACCTGAATTCTCTTTCCCTCCCTTAGAGTGTTTTCTGATCCCACCATATGACACAGAATCTGAAGATCAGTCTTCTCTACAAAAATTCAGAAAGACCCTTCACATTAGAGACAATATAATTGCTGCCATTGTGTTAAAATCTCAAAATGGAAAAGATCATGCTATGCTATTACAGCCCCAGAGTAACCAAATGAACAGACTGGAATATGTCATACTAGAACAGACACACATCTGCAGAACCATTATGGAAAACACCAGCTCTGCGTTCCACAAAGCAGCATATTCCTCTGTGCTACTGGGATCAATCAAACTTGAGAAATCATGACTGAAGAATTGTCCTCTGAAGTGAAGTAACATTGATCCTCTGTAAGTATGGCATTGTATCTGGCAGGAGGTGCCTCCAGATGTGCTGTATTTGATTTACAAAGAAAAATTATGTTAGTCAATACAGAAAGAAGGCATGCACTTCGATTGACCAGAAAGGTCTCAAACAAAGAGAAAGGAAAAGCCATCTTTTGTCTGCAGTATACAAATGCTCCTGGTGTTGGATAATGCTCCAGAATCAGTTTTCAATCCCTCAGGTGTCACAAATAGTCTAAAAACAACTATGAAGGTAAAGCGAGCGAGTTTCTCTCTATATCAGTTCACCCACTATTATTAGACACTGAAAGATTGCACCTATGACAAGCACTCTGAATTGTGAAGCAGCATCAACAAGCAGATGTGTGCTTGTGGGGATAGGCCTGTTTTCAAAAGAATAGCTGCAAATGCATGTCCTTCACAGTGTCTGATCCGGAGCCCATTTCCAGCACGGCAAGGAAGGATAAAATGGAAGTATGCCAAGTATACCAACATAAAACCTCTAAATTCGTAGTAGACAATTAAAATTAACGGAAATAGGAACGAATTCCAGATTAAACAGCAGCAAAGGAAAAACTTGAAGAAACAAACCTCATCACCTCATACACCAAGGATCTTTCTGTCATGATTCAGTATGCTGCCTGCATAATATCTATGGACGTGTAACCAAAGAAAAATCAAAAATGCCTCTTGTAAATGGTGTTTTGAAAAACTGATAATTTCTTGGCTTCATTCCACAACTGTTTTTGATACTCCCCTGTCTATGATTACAATTCAAACTTTAAATGCCTCTAGCTTCCAGCCTAAAATACATATTATTTGTTAGTTGTATTCTAAATGACAATTCTTTCAAGGTGTCTGCATATGGGGCCATTTTGGGGGCTGAAGAGTCTAATTCAGCTTCATGCATTTTAATGTTTGGTGCTGCCCATTGATAAGCTCTACTGAATGTGAGAGACCTAAAGATGAGCAGAAAGTAATTGGCCAGTGGGATATTCTTTCCACAATACAAGGAAAAATCCTAAAACTGTGCTTAAAAAAAAAAAAGGCAAGGAGAAAACCTTAACCCACTGCTTAAGTGTGTTATGAGTGAAACAATGATCACGGGTTGTAGGAAATCTAAAGGCTTATGGTAAAAGCATTTCTCTTGCTTATATTGGCATAAAGACAAGAGGTTTCAAAGAAAACTTCTATGGGTTTTGCCAATTCATTACAGTATTTCTGCTAAAAAGAATTTCCAGCACAGGTCAAAATCCAGTGATATATGAACCACAATGTCTTCTGAGGTTTGGATCAAGTATGCCATGAAAATTATGGCTGCTTATCTAATCTCTGAAGCTTCCTTTCTTCCTTTTCCCTCCACAGTCTTGATCTCTCCCTCCACAGCCTCATCACTCATTACTACTCACACCAATCCTTCTCACTGTTTTTAAAATATCATGTGTAAATCCCACCAAAGCCTTTTTTTTCCTCTTCTAACCACAAATATTGGTCTGATAGCTGCTTCAGATACCAAATCTCGGGATCTCAGGAAAAGAGAAGTGCAACAGCAAGACTCGAATTCTGTATCTGGTGTACTGAGTTCTTTTTTCATATCCACAGATGTTTCCCCAGGATTGAATGAACTAGAATTCACCACCTCCATCCCACAGTCCCCCTGCAAAGATATGCCCTAGAGCTTGTAGATACTGCATGCAAAACTTTGCCTATGTATTTGCACAGCTATATAGGCAATTTGGACTTTAAACTTTTTATTCAAACCCATTACAACTGGAATCGATACAGTTTGCTGTTTGTGCTCCTTAGGGTGAAGAAGTGAATTCTTTTTAAAGCAAATGCTTGATCTCCAAGCTACATGGACCATCAGATACTGATGACTAATGACAGCTATGTATTGTTTCACCTTTAATCCTCATTGATGTTAATGGAGACACAGTCTTCAGACTGGGACACCTAACTGCAAGTAACCAGTTCCCTTCATGCTTGAATTATCTACTGATACTGATGCAAGAACATTTTAAACCAGAGAAAATTTGATCAGGTACTATTCTCTGGAAAAAACAATTTTAACAAAATCCAAAGCTTCCATCAATTTTGATGAAATCTTACATGTGTCAGTTTCTAGTAAACAACTGCTGTTGTATTTGTTTAATTTCCATTTTATTTCTACTTCATCACTTCATTTATTTTACACCTTTGCCATAAAATACTGATACATAGCATGCTTCAATACTAACAGAGTTTCCATGCCATGAAAAACATCAAGTTTTACTCCAAGTTAGAACAAAAAGACATTTTATCCTGAACAACAGAAAAATGCCATTCTCAATCAGCAATAAAACACCTAATTTAGGAACCTAATTTTCATGGACTTAGATGAATATGAAAGTGCTCAAGATAGATATGAGTTTCAGAAAAACTCAGAAACAGAAAATAATGATCAATGCTCCAGACTGAATTTTTAAATATTTGGATTCCTTATTTTTCTTATATAGTTTTATTAAAAACCAAACAAACACAAAGAAAGGAAGAAAATTCTTCCCAAAAGAATAATCCCATCTACCAGCAGTGAGGAATCATTCTCTTTCACATCCTAATGGACATTTCCCTCTGTCAATGACACCCTATCACCTTGGCAATCATACAGGAAATTTCAGTATACAGGCAAAATAGGAATGAACTAACCCCTTTAACCTTAGCATTTTGGCCACATGAAGATTCAGTCCAATGTATTTTGTTTTCTTATTCCAGAATGCCTTTCCATGCCGATACAATCTGCTGGAATAACATCAGACTACATTGTGAAATAACAATTTTGTTACTAAACTAACACATTTTGCTCTATAACAGAATGCCTCCATAGAAAACCATTCTGAAATAAGTGTAATAAAATACCTTATTTTCCTATACATTGGTCAGTCAATTTACCCAAATTCCAGAGAGAAGGTCACTTTTAACTGGTGTCCAGGCAAATCGTTGCCTCACAACACCTCCACAATCACTAACAACAGTAATACCTGACTCCATTTTTAGCCTCATATTTTGTCCAAAGTCTAAATTCATGTTAAAAAAACATATACCAAATCAAATCAAACAAAAAAGACAAATATTAATGACATTTCATAACTTTTCTAAATCACAGTGGCTTAAAGTATAAGAATCTGAAATGAATATCAGAAGGGAAAAGTTCAGAAAACTGAGTAAATTCATGTCCCTCATTTGCTGTAGACAAAGATTACACTCTTACAACATTCAGATAAAACTAATTCAGATTGAATTAGTTCAACCTCTTGCTCTCAAGCATCTGATCAATAGAACAGAGCTTTAAAATTATCAAAAAGAGACTTCTCCAGAAGGCCATCTCAGCTGAAATCTACTGTAAAACTTCATTTGCTTTAATCTGGCATATATAATATAGATATGTCATCTGGCATACTAATGTATATATTCCTCAGTATTCACAAGAATTTGTACGAGTCTGGACCATTTCCTTCATAAATCTTAGGGGTATAATAAAGAGAAGCCTTTCACAGTATGTCACTGTGATTCTAATTCCATTAACAACTTTATTTTACCAGAAACTGTGGCCCTCCAGATATGTGCTCTTGAGACTGCAGGATTTTCTTTTCCCCTTTGGATTAGCTTAAATACAGGCTCATACAACTGCACAGAATAATAGCACTCAAAGGAAAAAAAAGAGAAAAAAAAAAACCAAAACCAAAACCAACTGTTATAGAAGGAGTTGTAATCAGCAAAATTCCAGAAGAGAAAATGGGATCGATCTAATAGCTTTTTCATATTGGTACTTGCTATATCTTTAGAACAAACATTTATGGAAATTAAATCAAGACTTTCTCAGACTTCCTGCTTCCTTTGCAACATTCTCCCCTTTTTCTGTGAACTACAGAATACATTTAGTTCCCTTTTCCCTTGCCACCTTCAGATCATGCTATCCAAAGAGCATTTGAAGGAGAACTGTACCTAATTCAGTCAGTCCATCAGACCAAAGGATCTGCACAGGATAAACAGCTCTTCCCGCACCAGACAAATCATTCCATACTGTTCGTTATATTTTTAATTATAGCTGGTATTTCTCAGAACTAATCAAAAGGACAGCTCAGTCATTGCTCAAGAAGTCACACCCTTGCAACATTGTTTTAAACATCTGAAAGGTCAATACGAATAAAAATATGTGCTCACAGCGAAGAGTTCCTTTATTTGACATCATCTGCCCAACGTATCTCACTTCTGTCCAAACACTATACAGTCTAAAACTAAACTCGCTGTAATGTGAACGGCCATTGGGGTCACATCTGGATTCACTTGGTTCCTCCCAGGCCGGTTTCCCTGACCATGGGCCTGAGGAAGGTAATTTGACAGTGTCAAATTCAGGCCTCTCTTCTTGTACACTCACCAAGAGACAATAATACGGGGCCAAGCCTGCTTTCCTGACAGCAGAGATTCAGAAAAGAGGGTGTATCATTTAAAAAAAAGAATAAAATATTTATTCCATTGCTATCAGAACTCTAACTTACACTTAACAGCCTTACATAAATGTCTATGATGTGGAAAGAGAGGTGCATCTAATGTAGACTGTACATCCTCTCAGAAAAACTAGCTTCTACCACCTCAGCTGAAAGCATTGGAGATGTGAGCAATACAGCAACATCTAAAGACCCCAAATAAACTTGGGACTCCTTGTGTTAAGTGCTTCAACCACAAATGCCACAGGATATTGCTACAAAGAATGTACTATTAAAAACAAAAGCAAAACAAAACAAAACAAACAAACAAACAAAACCCAAAAAGAAAACAAACATACTAGGAGAATGAGAAAATATGTTTATTTCCAGATCCTTACTGTAAAACTGACCACACACATAGCAGACTACACTGGAAGGGTATAGAGAGTTAAGTATAACACTCATCAAGGTATCTCATGTTGCTGAATCAGAAGGTCACAACTTCTTTTTTACTTCAAATCCTTTCAGAATATGTGAACATTTGCTTCTTCTGAGTAGGACTGTATATCCAGCGGATTTTCATATTTTTGGACAGCACAACATACCTTGAAATGACTCCAAACCTGAATAACAGTGTTTTAAAATTAACTTCAGTTACAGTTTCATTCATACTCAGTGGTGATAGAGTCCTGGAAGGGGCTGAAGGTCAAAAATGCCCCTATCACAAGCGTGGCCATGCTGGGTCAGACCAGAGGTCCATCTAGTTGGATATCCCGGCTCTGACAGCCGTCAGTAGCAGATGCCTAAGGAAAAGTATACAAGCAAGGCAAGCATGCTGTGATCCTTTCCCTACTTACACTTCCAGCATCCTGTGGTTTCAGTGCTTCCTAAGCCAGAGGTTCTGACAGCAGTTTTATATGCTGAATTACAGGACTCAAATCCCCAGCCCTTTATTTTGTGTAGCAACGGTAGAAAGAATGTTTTGCAGTTAATTAATTCATGTGTTAAGCAAGATCTGGTTTTTTAGCCTCAACACAATTTAAGTGCTCCTGCTGCAAAATTACATTTGTTTAGGCACATTTCCATGTCACACATCTAGACATGAATTCCATCGATCTTATTTCATTTGCTGTTTGAAGCTGCAAAGAATTCAGTTTGCCCATAAAGATGCCAAAAGCCTAGAAACTTATTACACACTGCTCACAGTGTGGATTCAGATACATTATCAGCATAAAAAGAAAAAGGCAAATTAGGCCACAGTAGGAGAACGCGTTTTTAATATTACAGTCTGCAGCTTGCATCTCTAATTTAATGCTGCTGTTTCTCAAAGTTATGCTGCATCATTCTAGGTTGCTGAATTGAAGAGATGACAGTGAACTAAATTTTTACAAGCAACTGGGTAATGCAGATAGTCAGTGCACTTGATGACTTTCAGAGAAACCTTCAGGGCCAAAGTGAATGAGACATTTTCAAAGAATTCTTTAGGCCTTCATATTGATAGAAATGCAGTATGAATATGTTCAGTGTACCAAATCCGGGGAAAAGGGAGATTCTAGTGCATTCTTCCAAAAGAACAGAAAGGAAAAACCCTCAGCACCTGTAAGGAAAATGCATATATCCTCTGTAAATGCTCAGTTGGTTAAATACACATGCCACACACAAACATCACGTAAATTATCATCTCAAGAAATCATTACTTACTGAGAGGATTATCTGCACCATTATGGCTTCTCTCTGGAGCTGATAGTTATCTTCTACATCATATCTACTGTTTACTCCAGCTACAGCAGAAATATTGAAAGTAGATATCAAAGAATAGCAAAGAAATACAGACAGCAAAGAAAAGTAAGTTGCAGAACTTCTAGTTTCCTGATGCATCTTACCAAAATTATGGTCAGCTGGAGCAACTACATTTTGCTGAATTTGGTTTAATTTAAAGATGGTGACTCTCCCAACTAAGAATTAGAAAACTGATATTGAAGTATCCTGGGGACAATGAAACTTTACATTATGTTGTTTTTATGAAGTTATAGATTCTTCTGTTTAAGAAGAAAAAAATCAGACAGCTCATATATATATAAAGTTTTGACCTTAGTCAGATGGAAGCAGGAAGGGAAAGACCTAGCACCTGTTGCCTTCATCCTAAGTAGAAGTCTTTAATATTAGACAGGTTCAATTTCAACAGTTCCAGTACCCTGAGATTTTATAATACCATTCAGATGAGGTGGACTTATCAGTTTACCCACTAAAATTACTTCCGAAAGATAATGAGTACCCACCTTGAAAGTTTACTTTACTAATATTCAGAGGATGCACATGCATGCACCACAAAACCAGTCACCAATGAACACTATGTCTGCTAGCTACCAAATGGCAGGCAGAGTAGAAAATTATTCAGAATTGTAATTAATCTCGTGATTATTCAGCCAGCATTTCATTTAAGATGCTTACAGCAGGTCATTTTACATTGTCCAAAATAAGCAGCCTGCTACCATTAGATATTTCCTCCATGCAAACTAAAGAATTCACAGTACAAGAGCATTCCAAAAGAACTAAATAATAGTCAGTTTTCATGTCAGCAAATTGTTGTCAAAAATTGCAGAAAACTAGCTGTTTTTCAGGATGAGCATTCAACATGTTTAGGCCTCTTCGGCATTTCTTGCCTTGCTCTGGGGAACGAGCGGTTTGAGACCTTTTGGTCTCTATTATAATCCAAAGTATTGTGTTACTTGAGCAAACAAATTAAACACATCAATTAATTGGGAAGAAGGTGTCTGTGATTCTTGATATCCTAAAGTGGAATTAAGTTAGCACTGGTACTCATATAGCAAACATATTATTACTGTTGGATGTTTATTCAGCAACACGGCAGGGCCTCAGGCCCTTTAAATTAAATTCACATGGCCAGTTTTTAAATAGAGAATCAATAGTGCATATGTCTGTAGTGTTTGAGATATGTATGGTTTGCTAGACTGAATCATTGGGTAAGCTTTTAATTACCTTTTTTATCATTATTTTTTCAAGAAAACATATAAGAAGATAAGAAGTGTTTAAAGATATCAGGACCATTTGTCAGCCTCAGGCTGATTAGAACGTAAATTTCACACTGTAACTAATAATTTTAAACTGCCATATTCAAGTCCTTCTAGAACTCTGGCAACAGCACTGTGAATCCTGGGATGTAATTCATCTTGTCCTGCTGATCTGTCATTTGCACTTCTGGGTCATATCTTGTTGCTGTACTGCTGGTCAAGGTGGGTTTAGGGAAAGGTTCTTTTCTAAATTTTTCATTTGACAGGTGGTACACTGTCACTCTGAGCCTCTAATGTAGGGTCTTCAATCATTTTTACCCTGTTGGTTGCTCTTTTAAATTTCTTTTCAAGAAGTTTTCTTGGGTTTTATGTGTTTGCCTTTTTTGAATTTAAATATTACTACAGTAGGGGATTTTTTTTCCTTCCACAGGACACAAACTTTGAATTGGTCCTGATGTCTTCAGCCTGGTAACACCTTGAACTGCACTCTGTGCCATGTTAAAGATTTATCCAGACTTCACTTCTCCTTTTTTTATTTTTGACTATCACTCATAGAGGAAAAATTTCTAGAAAATACCAATGACGGTACTTCTTAGTGGCAAAAATACAAGCCTGAACCGCTTCTGATGCATTAGAGAAATTCCTATGCCACTGAGTTAACCTCTGTGATTGTAAGATTGTCATAAACCACAAATCATAGGTTGCTGATTAATAAAGCTCATAAATATCTTTTATATTACGGGGTAATAATTTTTATGTAAGAAAAAATAAGAATTGCTTTAACTGTTTGCTTATAATCATGATTTTACTGCATAATACTAAGATTTCCTCATTTTTTATATAAAACAACCATAAAGTTATTCCATCTTGCTTATATTTTAAGTACATATTAAGGATAGTCAAGTAAAATGCAGTTTCATATTCCATTTCCAAGAAACTCCACAATGGGTGGCCATTTTACAAGGTAGCATCTAGAATCTCAAGAAAACTAAAACAAAACAGACTGGCCTAAAACTGAAACTTTCACTGCCGCAGCTTTGTTAAAAGTAGGAAAGAATTATGGTAGACCCATAGAAATCCTGGAGTACCTGAAGTGGTATTGGCCCCCTTACCACCAAAAAAATCCCCTTTTTGCAAATTCAACAGTCAAAATAAGCTCTTGAAAAAATGGTTCTCATTTGCAGCTGTAACTATGGAATTTCTAGTCTTAATTATGGAAATTTGTAAGCATAACACAACCAGTAAACCTTGCATGATAAATACAGCTTTAGCCACATTCATAAAATAGCAGTTAGCAGTACAGTGTTTCCCAGACACAAGTAGAGCAAAGGTTAATACTGGTTTAGCACCAGATCTGAGGCCCTATGTGCACGAGCACAAGTGTGACATAATCTATCAATCACATTGACTACTACTGCAAATTCATTTGGAGACATACTGGAAAGACTTATTTTAAAAATCAAAGACAGTTTCATTTTCCAAAATGCGTGGTGTTTAAATTTAATTAAACATTAGATTTACATTGTTTGGAACAGACCTACATTTGCTTGTCTAAATCTACAAAATAAACAAACTACAGCAGCCAATATGCTGTTTAGTTCATATTAAATCCTTCACCTTAGGATGTGCAATGGCATGTAGGATTGGATTAAAAATATTGACCATGTGTTTCTGTTAAACTGGTTATCAGTAAAAATTATCAGGGTTGATATTTAAAGGCTAGATTTTCAGGAAAATTCAGCATTCAACATTTAGACACCTAACTCAGCAGACAGACTTTCAAAAGACCTTTATCCCCTTTTTGGCACTGAAATACATTAATTAGATTTCCAAGGACTCAGTCCTACATGGTATCAGGCATTCTGTCTCTGCAGTGGTGAAGCACTTCAGCACATTTAATTTAAACATGTAAATGGTCCCATGGAAGCCATAGGACTATTTGCACACTTAAAAACCCTCACACAATCTTATCATATTGCTGGCTTAGGGGCAAAGTTTTCAGCAGCTCACAGGAGTGATCCCAAAAGTAGTGATGAGGCCTGGGCACATTTGAAAGCCTCCCATACACACTGAACCTTGATTAAATTAAAGAAAGTTGGTTTCCCATTTGTCTGAGAGTTTGCAAGCAGTTGTGTCCTTGCTCATTTGCTCCTGTTTGGAGAAGGAAAGAATGTGTATGAAGTCCTGTTTTATTGAACAAAATGGGGGAAAAAAGTACCAAAGGTGAATATAATTATCTTGAAATGTAAGTCTGCCCTTCCATGAAGTACTGTATATCTAAACTCTGTGAGCATCTCCACGATCCCTGTTGCCATGTCTGCTTCTCTTTATTCATTTACCTTTTTGTTCACTGCTGTCTCATCCATGGACACCTGTAAACCAGCTGAACCCCAAGCATTGCCTCTGACATTTCATATCCCATCAGTTTCAGTGCAGTTTTGGCTTTTCCACAGTCTTGGACATTGGCTTCTTATTGTTCCTACCACCGCTGCATAAAGGCAGTGGTCGCCATTCTTTTCATTTAGATCAAGTGAAAAGTGATTATTGCTGGTGAAGAGCAGCTGGGGAGATGACACATTTAATAAACACAAAATAAAATGCTGCACGGAAATTGGCCTAAGGGCTGTCATAGCATCAGTGTGAACCATCAGTCATAACTGGATCTGTGATCACTACAGATTGGAGAAGGCAGCCACTACTGCCAACATGAGTTACCCACTCCAATGCTACATGACCAAACTCCTTCCCTCAAGTCTCCATGGCCATGGAAATTCTGTGACAATGGTACTGCTCCTGTACTGCTCACCCACGTGCATGAGCCACATGAGCCATACCATCTGGCTTTACAGCTCACATTAGCAGCACTGTAACAGCATTTGCAACTGCTTCAGTGGGACATTTCCTGTTGTTTCTAGGAAGCTGACAGCCTCACAACTGCAGCTCCTCTCTAATATACAGTGAGCACTGGTCAGGGATGCCAAGATGATAGTGTCAGTTCCAGTACTACATCTGATGGCATCTTTCTGCTACCATGTGCAAAATTTCATGCAGCCTTTTATCCCTAGTCTGAGCTTTTACACACATACATATACAGCTGTTAAAATTGCCAGCATTCTTCAGGAAAAGGACATTAACTCCTATGAATTTATCACTTTTACAGAAAGCTTTTTGGATAAAGGGAATTAAAACTGTTCTTCAAAATGGCATACATTCTTATAATGTGTAGTAAACATCATACTAAAAGGCAGGGGGGAAGGATAAAAAAAGAGCGTTCCATGCAGCCAGCAGCTGTCAAGCATCAAAGATTTCATTTCAACATTATGTCAAAACCCATGATGCTTTAAAGCTCGTCAAAACATGAGTACATCTCCAAGGCAGATGTCTTGAGTCTTGAGGCTGTTGAATGGCTGGATTATAGAAAACTTACTCCCCCCAAAAAAGAAAAAAAAATCACCCATGCATCTAAAATTTTTGAGCAAGAAAAAGCATCCATACAGATGCACCAATAACAGTTACCCTTACTTTTGGCTACATTTCTATTTTGTCATCTTCTAGCTCTCCTTAACTGCCAAGGCCGTTTTGATTCCATTTGCTCTCCAGCTCTAAGCAATTGTTATTGCTTTCTAGTGGCATTTTTTCTTACTTGTCTTCATGTAGGTATCATAGATTTTTGTATATGTTAAAATACACATGGATAGACCCTGCAAGAACATATCAGGCTAAGGATAAAAAAAAAATCATATAGCTAACAAAAAAAAAAGTGTTTAAATTTGGTTCAAGCTAACATGTTACCCAGCATACTGCTTCACAGTATCTGTTATATACCTATGCTCTAAAACTAAACAGTGACAAAAATAATGTTCTCCAGAACTCGCAGAGATTTGGTCCTGTGCAGGGCCAGGAGTTGGACATCAATGATCCTTCTGCATGCCCTCCAACTCAGGATATTCTATGATCTACGATCTCAAATATGTGAGTTCTTCGAGTGGCATTAATTTGGCCTCAACACCCCTTAAAATGGCTAAAAAAGACAGTAGCAGAAGTGGTAAGGATATAAAAGATGTATTAATTGCATAAAGATGTATAAAACTAGATCAGACTGGATTTACGAACCAAATTACAATAAAACATCGTATTAACCTCAAAATTCTAAGGGAAATATCCATTGACATGAACTGTAGCAGCAACAGACATCTAGACTCTCAGAACGCCTTTGACAATTTTTCACATGACGGATTAGTACATATGGTATTAAATATAAGTTGCCCTAAGGAAAATTTTGAGACTGGATAAAGAAAATTATAAGACTAAATAATTGGTTTATAGACAGAAAGAAGAAGAGGAGAATTTAAAGTATCTATTCACCATAACATGGCAAGAATTGTTTTGCATGGGATTTCTATTTTGATTAACAAGGTACAGATAAGAATTAAAAGGTTAAACCTGTCTATTGTAATCAGCATCAGAGATTAGGAAATGGTTAAAATTAGAAGAAATATTTCTATTTTTATTAAAATAGAAGCTCAAGGTGATATGGGAATTTTAAGTTCCATGTGTAGAATGATGCACGCAGAAATGGTAAATCCTTAATTAAATACAGGTCAAATAAGAGGAAAACAGTGTAAAGGATAATGTGATCTAATTAGGTATGGTCACAGTTTTTACATTAGTCTAACACAAGCAGAAATTTAAATGTATTTTGCTTTTCTCTGAAAGCTTCTTTTGTAAGAAAGAAATCCTCATGGAAATCCACAGTAGTTTCACCACTAATATCAATGGGTCAGGATTTCACCTGAGGTGTCTGACATTAATGGCTCTACCTAAATAAAGAAAATGTCACATGGGTAAGTGGTGAGGTTAGCTGCAACAGGGAAGTTTTCCACCTGAGAGAAAACTACAACAAGTGAAGAGGGGGTGGGTAAATTTACCCTGATGAATTTACCTGACTAACTTAAGGATTTACTTTCTATAAATTAACCACAGTCAGATGCATCAGATGCAAATGGGCCCGTCTGAAACTACTTAACTAATGGTTCCTATAAATGTACATTACACTCTAGGAAAGTTCAATTTCCTGCCATGCTTCTGTCTCTCACCCACCCTTTGTGTGCAGAAACAAATGGCTATCACCTTCTGGATTGGTTCCAGAAGGTCAATAGATAATTTAGATGAGTCTCACAGTTTTTGTAATGAAGATGCTCTCTTCTTGAGCCTCAAAGATGAAAATACACAGAAGGTCATTGAATTATAACTATGACTAGGTTTTTTAATTGCATTGGTGCTACCACTGAAAGCCATACCCCAATTTACTGGGGAGGTGAGAAGCTTGGAGAGGGGTTGTCTTTGAAGGCTATCACTTTGAAGTATATCCTCTCAAAGGAAAAAAAAGGATTTCATACAAAAAGACAACAAATTTCCGCACAAGATACTTCCCCAGAAGGTAGTACTTCACTGCTACCTTACACCATGCTATCCTCAGATGACTGTCACTCATTCTTCACACCAGATTAGACCATCGTGTTTTTTGAATCAGGTTTCCAGCTTACAAATTCTGTCAGATTTCAGTATGGAATGGAAAGACATTGCTACCTCAACTTCCAACACAGCCACAGTAGGAACAGAAGTTTCATGAGGTCACTCAGTCACCACAACTCACTATTCAGCAAATCTGTGGAAAACTGCAATCAACTTCAGGGCACTGCCTTTATCTTTTGCTTCTTTACTCTCATAAATCACCTTTCTTGATTTCCTTTTGTCTTCCTGTGTCTCAGGTTCTTTGCTCTGCATTTCCTTATCTATAAGAACACGTACTTTCATTCTCCTTACACGCACCCACTTGCCCCATTTGGGATGCCACATACCAGCTAAAAGTTTAGGTGGAACTGAAAGTTCATGGAATTTTGTAGTCCACACTAGGAGGAAATTGAAAGCAGGGCAGAAGTCACTGCTTCAGTGATATTCAAACTACACAGTAATAATTTTCCAGGAAACCTGGAAAGTTTTGTTGTGTCCTAGAGGCTACAAAAGTACATCAATCAGAACACAACTTTGAACACCACCTTCTGCGCAGATAGAGGTCTTGGTGACCCTGGTCCTGATTCATCCTGCAGAACACCAGCATTTGACTGAGGTGCTGAAATAAGTAGCCTTTCATCTCAGGAGCTTTCTGCTATCACAAAGAGACACAGATATACATTAGACATGCTGATTGGTTTCCTGTGTAATCCTGGTCCACAGGTGTCTAACTGCAGAGAGCAGAGTAAAGAGAATATCCTTAGCAGTGATACCTCAGTCTAGTGGTAGAATTAGCTGTGACCAACCCTGGTTATAGCATTTTTGCTAAAACACCTACTAGCAAGCAATGTGACTTCAGGAAACTCTTAATTTCAACATTATTTACTCCCTTAGAGCCTGTTTATTCTTCAACTGGGATTAAAAAAGCATATGAAATGTGTCTATTGTGAACAACTAGGCATAACCAAGAGTGTAGGGAGATATAATTGCAAAAACTATCTAGGCACATACAATTATTCAGAAAGAATTCTGTAATGGCTGTTTTTGACAAGATCAATGTATAGTCAAGATGGTTTGCCAGGTCAGGGTGACGTAAAGATGGACATGGTTTGTAACAGAGGAATCCTGTATTGCAGACTATCAGTCTTGGCCAGTTGACTTGCTCTCTGGAGGTGTTCATCTATCATTAGGAGTTACCCACACTCTCATCTGGCATGCTTTGGCAAAATATATGACATAAGTTACGGTCATATCACTCTCACAAAAGTCTAGAGTAATTCGGAACAGAAAAAAATTATAAATTAGTATCTTTAATTATTGAGACAAATTCAAAGTTAATTTATCCTTCATGGGATATTATACCTTCAACAGAAAAAGCAGTTCCTCCACATGTAATTCAACCTATATTTGACAGCTCACTCCAAAACTCATTTGGACTCAAAGAGAAAGAATGTGTGGTCATGGGAGGACATTCCTTGACACTTCCACAATCTACACAGGACCTCTGAAAAAAGACAAAACTGGAAGTAGTTACAGAGGATCTATTAATAAATTTTGAACAAAGAAAGTCAGACAAAAATTGATTGAAAAAAATTTGGAAGGGTAAGGATAAGATAGCATTGTGAACAGAGGAATAATTAAATTCCAGGAAGGAGCTGCAAAATTAAGCATTATTAGTTTATGTGAGTACAAAAATGGACAACATTTTTCAGTATGTTTGAGGAATATCCATCACTTCAGCATCCACAAAAAACATTTTGCCTTTTAGGACTCACTGGGGATTTTGGATTGGTCATGTTTCCTCTGCAGTACTGGCCTTAAACTTCTCTGGTGCTCTTTCATTCTTCACTACAAGGTCTATCTGTGACATTCATTCTGCTTTGAGCACAGGTTTGAACGCCTAAAGTCCCTTCTAACCTAAATTATTCCACGATTCTAGAATGTTTTCAAGACTCACAATTCCACAAATTTATTAGGTTTGGAAGTTTATCTTACTGCCCCAGAAATTAAAAGCTCCTTGGCCCATGTTCTATAACAGGTTAATACAATGCACTGCACTACTGAAGCCAGTGTTCTCAATAAGGGACACTGGCCCTCATACATCCACTGCCCAAAAGCAACAACCAGGCCTGTAAGAATCATAACCATGGATGTGACAATAAAAAACCCTTGGTACACATGGAGTCCTATATAGGATGAAATTTCCTATCTGAAGGATCTATCCTGGGGACAGAAGTTTTCGTAAACATTTTGTTTCTCAGTAAATGCCTTATGAGATGCTGCACTATTCTGTTTTGAGCAAAATGGTTTCCAGATCACCTACTCTTCTCATGGAAAAATGGTTTTGAAGAGTTGTTGCATGAAAACAGCCACACTCATTATGAAAGGTTAATCATAATCAAGCTCTGTACACGTGTATAATGTTGATGCTCTTTTTCATTTTTAATCTCAGACACTATGCAAAATGTATTTATGCTGGCAGAAATGAACCTCTTTTGCAAGAAAAAATAAAAGTAAAAATATTAAGAATATTTTGAAAAATATGTACATTTTCTTTTTAATGCTAATCCCACTACATAACAGCTCTTTCAGTGTGTTCCTAGAATCATCCAGGTTACGAAAAATTGCAATCCGTAGGATTTCAAAGACTACCTAAATCCTACAGCATAATTTCACTAATCCTACAACACCCCTGACAGATAAGCATCTTGTTGAGTCTTGCATATTCCACTGATACTGGTTACAAAACAGTCCTTGGCAGCCTTTTCTATTGCATAATTGCTCCTATGAGGACTGAGTTGACTTTGTAGTTTGAAATTTGGCAAATATTTTATCCTTTTTTGGAGATTTGAGGAGTTCCAAAAATAAAATCTAAATTTGGGATCCATTTTTCCTATAACTGAAACTGATTCTTAACAGCCATGTAAAACCTAGGCTCCTTAGGTTGGTGCTTAATATTTTGAACACATGGAAGATTTTTGCTGTGAAGTCTATGTGTTCTGCCACTGTATCTTTATTTCTGAAAGCAGGCTAGTCTTTCCTCTTTTCTGCTCGAGTTCTCCCTTCATAGATCCTCCATATAAAAAGCAGATTCAGTGGTTGAACCCACAACCTGTCAAAGAACTCAAAATTAGACAGGACAAACTTCATTATTTCTAAAATAAGGTTATCCATTATTGTTGTTTTCTTGTTAAGCAGTAGGAATAATTGATGACAGTAATCCACAGGTATCCTTTTGAATGCTTACAGACATAGGCATTTTTTGGTTGTTGTGGTGGTGGGTTAACCCTGGTGGGTGTGGTGAGTGTTGTGGTGGGTTGATCCTGGCTGGATGTCAGGAGCCCATCAAAGCTGCTCTATCTCTGCCCTGGTCAGCTCCACAGGGGAAAGAAAGTATAACAAAAAGCTCACGGGTTGAGATAAGAAGAGGGAATATCACTCACCAATTGCCATTATGGGCAAAACAGTCTCAGCTTAGGGAAAAAATTATCTTATTACCAATCAAATCAGAGAAGGATAACAAGAAATAAATCAAATCTTAAAACACCTTCCCCCTCCCACCCCTCCCTTCTTTTCAAGCTCATCTTTATGGGGCTGTGGTCAGTTCAGCATGTGTTCTCTGCCGCTCCTTCCTCCCCTCCTGCTCCAGTGTGGAGTCACTCCCACAGGAGACAGTCCTCCACGAACAAGTCCTGCCAGGAGCCTGCTCCTGGAAGCTTCTCACAGAAGCCACCCCTAAACCTTGCCACCTTGTCACCAAATACATTTTCATATCTTTAGATTCCAGCATGCAGTAACAGCATCTACAACATTTTATTAGCCCAGTGCACATGATTCCATTTTCTACTAACAAAGCAATAAACGCTCCTCAGACAAGAAAGGGACAGTGCCATCCACAGCAACTTTAATAACACTTTTACTCACTCAGATTAAATGACAGGGTACAATTGGTGAGGGATTTGAATTAATAACACTCTCAGGGGGCAGAAGAAGCTGCTGCCCCTAAGAACTTGTCTTCTTATGATGAAATATATTCCAGTTCTACGCATAATTTTAATAGGAGTTGTTTACTAGACTGCTGGAAACATTTGATTAGTGTTAAGAATGTTTTAATTCCAAAGCTCATAGAAACTATTTTTACCCCTCTGGAGAAGTAAAAATGCCCAACAAAGGCTTGGCTGCTATTTGTAATTTGCAGACTGTGAGTGAATAAATATTTCAAAGTGTTTTGTTGGTGAACTTTAGTGAGCATCATTATGATGGAGCAATGGGTAAAGATCCAAACAAAAAAGTCAGTTGCTCTGAGCCAGTACTTTTTTCTGCCCTTGAATACAGGGGAAAAAGCCACTACACATAGGAAAGAAAAAAATAAAATGTTTTACCTTCACGGTACACAACAGCCTTTGCTAATTCTTAGATCTTTCTTCTGTGCCTCCTAATAACATGAGCTGTCAATGTTTGCTCTAACACTTAGATCAGCTCTGCAAATATATGGTGAATTAGCAAGAAGAATTCAAGGACATTTATCACAATAAAGATCATATATACCCCCTCAAACTCTCAAATCTTTTTCAATTCATGACATTTGGAAATACAATTATTCAATGAAAAAATGTTAAAATTATACCCTGTTCCATTCTAAAGAAAATCAAACTGAAATTAAAGATATTATTTTTGTGATTTAGGATTTTTTTCCTCCCTCATTTGACCAAATCCTTGCTCCAGGAGCTTATTTGCTAAGCTAAAAAGCAGCAGAGAGTTTACAAGCAGAAAACTATATTAATATTTAACTTGGACTCGAATTCCACATGTGTTGGTGGAATCAATGCACAGTGACTAGAAAAGTTGGTACTGACAATATATCTACCTGTAATAATGTCTCCAAAAACTGCTGTAGTGATCAGGTGATACATAGCAGTTAAAATCCCTGCTTTTCCAAGTTTAAGCTACTACTTCTGGCAGCTGACAAAAATGAAGCATTTCTGAGAAATGCTTTTTACATGCTTTTTATTACTCAGAAACATTTAGGAAGTTAATTTTCCTTTGACAAGGCTGCATTTTGCTTTGCTGCTTGACTACTTGATGCACAGTGATGCTGCTGTTCTATTGGTGAAAAATCTGTGTAATAAAATACCCAAATCAATGTCATTTTTTTAAGAGGGAAACTGAAGCAGAGGGGAAAGTAAAATGCTGGGGCATTTTTTAAAGACTCTTCCAGGTGTTTGTCAAATTCCCAAAAGGTACTGGGACCAGCATATTTTTGCAAAATGCATTTTCTAAAAGCCTTCTCAGTCCTTGACTCAGTAGTAAAATGAAAAGGTGGGAAATAAGCATTACCTGAAACCTCAGCAGGGTAACCCAGTTCTCTCTTCTATTGTCAGTCACCGTGACCAATTTCCAAGCCATGATACAAAGCTAAGTTTCATCCTGCTTTTTCATGAAAGTCAAATATGTCCTTGCTCTTAATGAAATCAATAAAGCTTTTATATTCATAGCAAGAAAGAGAACTCTGTCCTACATCACCATGCTTCAACATACCTATCTATAAATAAACAGCTAGCAAGCTAAAGAATTCAATTAAGTTTTCATTTCTCTCAGTCAACTGCAGATCACAGAGGAAGCACCAATGACAGCAAAGACAGATGATGAAAACCTGATCAATTGCTATCACTTCAATTTAGATAAAAAGTCACTCACTTTTCAGCTCTGCTTGGTGCCAAGAAGAGATTAGATTAAAACTAAATCAAGAGGAAAATAAAAAATCTAAACAACAGCCACAGAAACGTTTTCTAGCTCTTGTAAATGTCCTCAGTTAATCCTATACGTAAAGTCAGGCTACCAGCAATGGCTAAAAGCAAATTCCAGAAAGTTATTTCTTTTAAAGTTATCAGTACAGTTGAGCCTTCAGAGAAAATGAGCACAAAAAGTTAAACTACCTGTTTGCTAAAGTTGTCTCCGTCTATACTAGACTTTGGACTACATTAAAGAACTTTCTAGAACATGATTGGAGCAAACATTACAAATTATTGTGTCTGCATTACCCACTAGCATGTACTACCATGCTGTGTGTGATTCCTAGAAGTTCTGGTGTTATTCAATTCTTATGAAGTCACTGCAGAAATTTGCTAAGATCTGTCTATCACATGCTGATTTATTTCAGTTTTGGGAAAATATAGATAAAGCACTGAAATGCAGGATCACCAACTGATACTTTGTGTTGCAAAATGATTTTGCAAGTGGCTTCATATAGCAAAAAACAAAGAACATGAATTTATCTCATTGTTACAAACAGAACACAAGTAAAGGGAGAAGACATCTATTTCACCACCACGAGGCTGTCATCACATATAGGAATCTCTAAAAACAACAGAAGTAAAAAATCTTGATTTTATTTAAAAAGAAAATATATGCCTTATTTAAAAGCTGAGGAATTACACTTAATTCATCCTACCAAATTCTGTGTATGGCAGCAGTTCAAATATGAATAGCATATCTCAGCAGGCAGAATTAGCACCAAAGGAAACATTTTAACGAGAACAATATTAATTCTAGATTTTATCTTTCTTCTGTCAACATTTGTCGCTAGTACAAATCATGCAGTCACTTTAACACATTGTCTCGTGATGCCCAGCCCTGTGGCTGCAACACACATCAAGGGTGTCTACCACAGCCTTGGCCTCTCTCTGGAACCAAGTGTACAGCAAACACATGGTCATGCACCCCACAGGGAGACCCCCACAGAAATATATACATCTCATCACATATACATCAGAGAGTATATCCCTCTTACACAGCTGGGTTTACCAATCCCACCTTGGGATTTATCACACACCCCACACACTGACAGAGTTGCCCTAAGGAGTGCAGCAAGGAGGGGGCTGCAGGCACTTGGGACAGGTTATGCGTTGACACTCAGAGGCCCTTGGAGAGTACAGGGAGCACAGAGTGGATCACAGACTGTGTCAGCTATTCTGCTGGGCTGTACCAGGACTTCTGTGGCCACCTCCATGTGATATGAATAATCCTTTGTCTTAAATTCTCATTTCTAGCTGTCAACAATCACCATAGTGGAAGATAAACAGTAACCAAAAAGGATCAAAAGTTTTAAAGTATCACAAAATATTGCTCTTCTTTGAGAAGAAGGTACCATGATGTGCCCAAATTACCCCATAAGGCCCCATGTCAGCTCAAAGCTGACAACACTAATGAAACTCTGAATCTGAAAAACTTGTATGCTTTTCTGCCTCTTGTGCTAAAATAAAACTGGTTTTCCTTCAAACTTTCTACAGAGCCACCATCTTGGTCAGCTATTTTTTTTTGAGAGCAGCTAAAAAGAGGCAGAGAGCAGCAAGAAACAAGCACCACACGACCAGTGAAAGTGCTGGCTGTGCACTAGGATATTTAGAGGGAAGAAAAATGACATGGAAAATTGACACTAGATAAAGCAAACCAAACAGTGGCATCCCAAAGATCCATCAGGCAGAAAGATGTTACAAGGTTGAATGACAGACACCTTCACATTCCATGGAAGCCATACACTTTTCAAAAAACTCAGAAGTCCTACAGCTGACCTGAATATTGAGTCAGCCCACTTAGAATCCCTCTTCCCTACTCTATGCTGCCTGAGCCGGCTTTCACCAATCATTTGTCTCCCCAGTTCCATACAAACTTAATTAATTAATACTAACATTGTTGACAAGTCTTCTCCCATGCGGACAATAAAGTCCAAATCTTAGTTCAGGACTGAGAAATTTCACACGAAAAGTAAAAGGCTTGATTGCACAATATCAGGGCTTACATCCCTCTCCACACAATCATTTCTACACAGAAGTTGTCTTGTCATGTTGATCATTGCACCAGCAAACAAGCAAACACAAGGAAACTGTAGAGGAAGTCCAACAAATTTTTGCAAGATATTGCTGGGAAGACATGACAGATATAAACACTTTTAAGTGTTTTTAGTAGGGAATATCTTCACACTCCCACAGTTTCACTTAACACAGCCAACATCATCTCAACACTTCCAAAGCTGTATGCCACTTGATGCACAACAGAAATCAGCTGTCTGACATGCAACACACTAGTGAAAAGGGATTGAAGTCAACCAGCTACATGCATGGACAAGTCTTAAATTTCACAACTGTACAGACACTTGCAAAAGCACTGTTTGGCTGTGAGGTTTTTGTTGTTGATGTTTTCCATATTCTTGTACCCATTGTTAGTCAACTACAAGAACACGGAAATGGTACAATGAGTAGCATTTCTCCAATAAGGCAGGAAGAGGGGAAGTGTAGGTCCAGATACATCAATTCCAAAAATTGCTGGCATTATGTTCCAAGATTTAACCGCACTGCATAGTGCCATCACTACTAGAAAAACGTGAGGAAATTATGAAAATATAAAAATCAAACTATACATCAATATAAATACTCATTTGGAAATAAAATAATAAATTGTTATTTTGGAAAAATACAGTAACCCTACCCTCAAAGAAAAACAGACATCTATCAGTTATATTTTCATTGTTTCCATTCCAGAGGAAGATCAGAGAATTATTACTGTAGCAAAAAATAGAAGAACCAATATTTTCCCTAAACAAAATTTAGTATTTTAGCTAACCCTATACCTGCAGCATCTCATCTTCAAACTACATTTTCCCCCTTTCCTCTCCCCTCCCCAAACACATCGGAGGGATGCAGACTTCACCATAACCAAGAGTTTCCATATTTATGAAGACCCAGAAGCTAATGTAATCTTATTGCTGAGATGACAGTTGTGCCTAAGCAGAGGAAACATAAGGCAAAAAAAGAGAGAAAAAGGATGAAAAAAACCACCCGAAGTAGAAAGCCTAGCTCAATAATAGCTTTTTAGATCTTCTGGAAAGAACAAATGAAGACAGAATATAGGCTGATTAAGCCTTGTCTAAACTAAGGCTGCTCAGAGGATATGTTTTAGCAGACCTGTGACATCTTCACTTTTTACAGCAGTGAAGCAAAGGGCACATACATCACAGTGTGATTTTGCATTATGAGGAACATCTATCACATAAAACCAGTTTTGCTTGGTTGTATGATTATATGTGGAATTCTGGGATTTGTTCCTCTTTGCTGTGAATTTACTGTTATATTATTTTTCAGAAACATTTCTTTTCCTAGATGCCCAGAGTCCACATTTGATTCATTAGTGTGGGGTTTCTGGTTTACCCACTAAGTTGATTTGAACGATTCATTTGTTAATATAGTGAAACACATGTTCACGATTACAAATTGTTTAACAAGTCTCAACAAACAAGTCCCTTGGTGGTCTTGAAGTTTCTCAAAAGCAGATGGATGAGGTACAATTTTATAGATTCTCTTTCCTATTTCTGCAAAGCTGCTAAGGTCGGAAATAGGCTTTAGTGCAAACAAGGGGCATTGTCAGACAATAAAGAGACAATTGCCTGTGTTAGCACAACAATTAATTTATTTGCAGAGAACCACTCAGCCTATTTGTTACCAGAAATGTGCTAATTATTCCTGCTAATTACATGCAAAACCTTCATTATCACCTATATGAGGAAGAGGACCCCTCAGGTTTCAGTGACAAATTAATTACTGTGTTTTCCTTCTGAATGTACTTCTTGACAGTCCCTGCTATCTAAAAAATAAATTGGCTAGCAGGAAGCTTGTCTCTCAGAGACATTCTGCAAACTAAAAGCAAACATACAAATATCACATCAAGTCACTACTGCTATTTTTTCAGTCAGGTATATTCTGAAGCTCTCAGAATTTCTATATTAATTTACAAACTCTTAATCCTAATAAAATGTATCATGCACTGCTAAATTCCACTATGTAGCTGCTTTCAGAGCCCTTTACACATCTATAAAACAATGGATAAGATAGCAGGGATTAGGTTTTAAAAATACAGCAAATAATTCCAGTGATAAACTACACAGTCAGTAAAACGTTTATATCATTTCAGGGAATAAATATTATTTAAAATTCATAACTGAAGTGAAAAAGACAGCAAAGGGGCTCTGAATTACTCAGTCGTGCATTATCACCATTCTAATTCAACATACAGAACACTTGCCACCAAGTCTTTGGAATGCATATTAGGGGCAGGGTAAGTTTTATGCACAAGGGTGAGGAAGAAGAGGCAGGCAGGACCAAAGTCTTGATTTGGAAGGTAGGAAACATGGTTAGTGAAGGAGTTGCAGCACAACAAATCTGGCATAGGAATGCATGGAGAAGCTGCAGTGAATGCTCGACACACAAGAAGATATATTGACTATTCCAAAAGAATTATTTAAATCTCTTAAATTTTGCTTAAAACCTGTTAGGTAAGTTTCAGCCATACCTGTATGACACCTTGCCGATTGCCTGCCTCTACTTTCAGTAATAGTTGCTCTAAAGTGCCATACCCACTGTTCATCCTGGTTATAGTTACTCCAAGCATCCTCAATTTCTGTGTTTGGCATAGCAGAATATCAATACCTTAACAATGCAGAGTATCAGCAGCATCCATTAATAGCACATGAGCATCACCACACAATTCCTGAATGTGGACTTACAACCACAACTTTAGGAGCAGTTGCTACACAACATTGTATAAAACAACAGCTAATCCATGTCTAGATACAAATGGTGCAGTCTTGGCAATGTGGCAGGGATGGGATAGAGTAGCTCAGATAGGGCTACTAAAAGGCTAGAAATAGTTTTCTAATGAACCAGGTGACGATTAGCACATATACAGAGTCATATTCCAAGAGCCACTTCACCTTACAAAAATAAAGCAAGAGTAGAGGAGTGGATTCAGACTCTGGATGTCTGTAAGACCCAGCCCTGCCTCTCCAGATCATCAGCACAGAAAGTGCCCCAGAGCACTGAACCTAGCCTTAGAGACTAACTCACCCATGACTCACTGGACCTATGCCCTTCCTTCACCATAATGAGGCTATCACTTGTCATACAGCCCATTCTATTACTTGAAACGTAAGATACTTATCTTCATATTTTACTTGTACCTGTAGTCCATTTTTCAAGAGATTTCTGTTTTATGTTTCAAGAGACTTAGCTAAGTACCTCCCATTCCTACTTGTTTCTAAGTAACTATGTTGGTGCTTTCTGCAATGTTCTCCCTCAGAGGGAGGAAGCCCCCATAAATAACTATATGGCAATTTATTATTCTCCAAGTCTACCTTTATCCTCTCCTTTCACTTGAAGCCTTCAAAAACTTCAGTAACATATTGCTAATAATATCCTCAGCTTCCATATAGTGTACTACTGAATACAGTTTCCAACTGTGTATCTTGGTTTGTCTCTTGTGTCAGAGGGTAAGTTCTGCAGAACAAGACACACCTCTTTGGTGTATTCTTGTAGTTGGTATGTCTGAAACACTACTCGACTATAATTGTTAATAACAGAAATAGTATGTAGTAATAGTGATATGAAGAGGAGGGAGCATAGTGCCAGTTTTCCAAACCAGAAATGCAGGAAATGAATCAATATTTGGAGGTCAATACTACCTTTGTCATAATTTAAACAAACAAAAAAAGACAAACCAGCAAAGAAAACATGTCAACTGGCATATAACCACAGCTTTGTGTACTTATAATTTTTATTTTAATTTTAATCTATAATCCTGACTGAGGTTCTAGCATGTTTACACTGTCTTTATTCATGTCCTCCAGCTCAATATCTACTATCATTCAAATAAATCCAAAAGATAACAAGTGGATGAAAAGGAGGAGTTCTGTATTCCATCTCAGTGCAGTAGGTTGTTGCTTTTTTTTTTTTATTTTTCAGTCAGAGACATTCACGTAGAAGATAGAATGTGTATGATTTTATTTCCCAAAAATAGTAACTTACAAAATTATGCTTAAAGCTCAGCCCATACCACCAGCACAAAGCCTACATTGTTGATAGGTATTAGTTTAGTCCATGTGGATAATAAGACAAACTTTTTACATAGGAAAAATTGTCACTTCCAAATTCCAGTTTATTACCAGTTTTTTTTGTTCCAAAGGGCAGGAAGGGTATCCCTGGCATAAGCAATATATCCCATTCCTGAAATTTAGAACACACTTTTTTTAAGCAGTGTATCACCCTGTGTGACTGAAAACCTGAAAAGAGATTAGGGTTGCTAGGCCTCTAACAAGTGCCTTCCAAACTACCGTACCCAAAAGTAGCTCAGATCCAGAAAATGTAAAACTAACCTACTATCAAACCATTGAAAACTCGACTCAACAAGCAAGTGTTTAGGAGAAGAATGCAAAACCAGTGCATAACTTACTCATGATAGAAAGGCCTTTCATAATTTATTACAGCAGGTCGTTCACCAGATTCTTTTATCTGTTTGTTGATAACAAGAACAGCAACAATTGACTGACTTTGAGAGATGACTGGCAATAGGGATGCCATGTGGCAACAAAGGAGGATTCAAAATCTGAGCAGCAATTGATGGAGAAGGGAGAATAATCTGCAAACCAGAGGTGCATAAAGAGAGGTGCATGGCATCAAAAATTATTCAGAACTAGAACTGAAGGGGACAATGGAAAAGCAGATGATTCTAGACTATTTTTGCTATGGCACAGAGGAGGAACAATAGATGGCTTTCACAGTGAAACATTTGAGCAATAAAATAACGAGTTTGCCTAGAAGGGAAACCCTTTCAACATGGGCCGTAATATCTTCTAATTTGCCTGTCCTGAATTATGAGAACATATTTTTGGCCTGGCCTATACCACAAAATATGAGTAGGATTAAGAGCATTCAAAGTAGCTGACAAGATGCTGAAGCAGAAGAGAACCTTCCCACAGAGACTAGAAAGTTGGGGTCAGCACTGGATTAGCTGACATACAGACTACATCTTGTGTTCCAGAGGCTTAATCACTTCACTTAAACCTATCAGCATGCAAAGGTAGCAATAGAAAAATTATAGCTTGATTTGGCAACTATGTGACAAGGAATGACTTAGTAACATTTCTTGCTTCTTTCCCATGTATGAAGTTTTCAGAGATCACCTTCTTCCTACTTATTTGTTTCCAACTAGATAAGAATTTCTGTAGTCAGAATTGTTAACAGTTATAACAGTTTAGTAGTAAGGACTAGTTTTTCAAATGCAGGAGCCTAGAGACTTATACATCTACAGATAGAAAGGATATGGATCCAATCCTCCTTCTGAAACCAACACTGGCCTATCAAGTTCTACAAGAGACGAAGCAAATACTGACATGGAAAGGAACTGATCTAACTCAGAATTACAGTACTACTAGAAGTTGGGGTTTTTTTTTATTAAATACCATGTGCGCTAAAATACCAAGAAATTTTAAACTGCTTTACATTTGATGAGGAGAGGGAAGTAGTTGCTGGGTATGGGTTTTTTTAAAATCTACACTTTCCTTCAGGTTTTCACATGCTCTTGCATAAACATTTCCTGGCTCAATATTGTGTTTGCTCACATCACAGTTCTTCCACAGACGCATTTACTTCCTGCTGCAAAGAAGGGGGAGGGAGGGCAGTGTGCAGTGTAGCACCATTTATCCTTTTCAGACAAGGTTTGATTTAGAAAAGAACCAGCCACAACTTGCTGGGTACCAGAAGCCAAATAAGTTATTTTGCTGTTTGATTATCCACATCATTCAAAACCTGTGTCAGTGGCAATTGGCTTGTTTCCTGTCATGCTGGGACCTGGGTTGCACAAGTTTGTCTTGCAGAGAAATGCGAGGTGTCTGGAGTTGAAGGCTCCTGGAACTGTTAGTTTTTAAAAATTTTGTCTTGGACTGAGCACCTTAACTCCTCCCTGTTCTCTAGCACAGCAGCTAAAATGAAGCCATCCTCCTGGAGCCTGTACAGCCAGAAGCTCCCTAGGGACCCCCACACCCTTCCCCTCACATTAATGGGCAGCTAACTAATAGAGTAAAAGAAATAAATTAGCAAAAATCTTATTCTAGGAATAAAACAATCCTTATGTCAAGGAAGAAGACAATCCCAAAGAGGAATTTAAACAGAAAGATGTATGAGCTTTACAATTCGTTGTATGAAAGAAAGCCTGTGTAAGGTACTGCATAAAAGAAAATGAGAAAATGGTTTTAAACAAAATAGAAAGTCTCCAAGGCTTGCACCACTAGTGGAACTGAGAGGAGGGATGAAAAATGCTAGCATTATCTCTGACTCAGGAAGTCCCAAAACCATGATTCAGTAGAAGGTAGGAGCATACACCAAGAAGGGATCATTACGTGCTTGACATTTTCTTATACGCTCCCCCAGGCTGCTGTCAGAAACAGGATACCCGACTAGACAGATGTTTAGTCTGATCCTGCATGACTGTTCTTAGTTTGTGATAGTAAGACCATAAATGTGGATAGGAAGAAAGTTATGTGCAACTCAGGGATCACATGAAACTCCAAGTTGATGCAGGCACAGCAGCCAACAGTGAGGACTGGACCCAAACTGAGGCGTGTCGGCTTTGAGCAAATTCTGACCACTACGGACTTCACTCCGGGGAGAAGTTCATACTGCCTAAAATCCTTCTCATACATTTCAGGACTTGTCTTTAGGACATATGGCACCTTTGGAGTCAAACCACTTCCCCTACCCTCCTCTGGTTCTTCAGTTACATATTTCATTCTTTAAAAAAAAAAAGTTTCTTTGCTCTCTTGTCTCTGAATTAATACCTGTTGTCATGCTAATGCCAATGTGGACATTTTCTGACTGCATTTTCTAGTTCTTTGCAAGAAAACAAATCTCTCCAATGCCACCAGTCCTTCTCATATGCAAGTCATAACCTATTCAAAAAGTACAGTGTCCCTTATCCTGCCACCAAGTATTTGGGAGCTAAAGCAGACACACAGAGAGATTTTGCAATATAATAACAATGTCACGAGGTCAACCATAATTTCTAAGTTGTACATAGAATGGCCCAAATCATCACAGTTCAAACATAGCTGGAACAATTTCTGGTCAGGAAGGGTTTTACTTCTGACTTTAGCATAGACTACAGTCTATACTAGAAATTTTCTTTCATAAGAAATTTTCTTTCAGCACAGCCTTCAGAAAGACTACCTTTTCTTCCTCCTAGCAATTTTAATTCATGCTCTTTCAGGTAGGTTTGCTAAAGAGACTGTATATAGAAAATGTTACACAACAGTTGCAGCAAGTAGCCTACACAGCAGCTCATTTGCTGTAACAAATTGCACAGAGCATACCACACACCAATACTCCATATTCTCTTCTGGGTCACTGAATTGATTCTGGTTCAAATTCCTGACAAACCATTTCATATGTAAAGCTGCTAAAGGACCAGAACTATTTGCTTGTGCTAGCTCAGACTAGCCTCTACTCTAGGAGACAGGGTAGCCTGCAAGGCAACACACAACACGGATGCAAGCCCACTCAGACGTTTCTTGGATGACTGGCCACTATGATGCTATGTAAAACGGAGCTGCTCCATCTTTTTCCCAGCAGCAGCTGCTGTCACCGCATTTTATTAGGAGATGATGCTGTCCAAGGATATTGTGTGTTCAGGGAACATTTACCAGATCAGCTGTCCCAGGTAATTCTGACCCCATAACATCTGCTTCCCGGATCCTAGTCAAGCTTAAGGAGCAGGGCAAAGACCTCTGCTAAAACAGGGCTGTTTTGGACCTCAGCTGCCAGGCACCATGGAATGGTAAAGTTGCTCATGGAGCTTAGGTGTCACCAGGGCTAGACTGCAATTAAGGAGGCTCTCTTAGGGCCACAGTTTTGGACTTAAATAGCTTACTCTTCCAAATCTCATTCTA
Organism: Lepidothrix coronata; assembly: GCF_001604755.1. Taxonomy (NCBI): domain Eukaryota; kingdom Metazoa; phylum Chordata; class Aves; order Passeriformes; family Pipridae; genus Lepidothrix; species Lepidothrix coronata. Next base: position 704,452 of record NW_016690260.1, read on the forward strand.
GGTAAAAAAAGGGGTGACTTCAGTGATACATTTCTCTCAAGAGTACTGTACAGTCTACAAATGTATTCCTCAACTGACTGAGAAAATTACTTACTGGTTGTGTGCACCATAGCCTGATCCCTAAGATGAGTGTTCAAGATATATAGATAATACATGAAAGAGTTATAATCAAATGATTTTCACTATGGAGGTAATCACCTCACTTAATTTCAGTCATCTTATAAAAAGCAGTGTCTCTTTCATAATGGGAGGGTGATTTGGTGACAGTACCAGCTTAAGCAGCAACTTCTACAAGGTCAGACCTGCCACTTAAAGTATAAAAGTACTCAGGAACAAAGTTCAAAACAGGTGGGACAACTGGTCAGAAAGCAATATTTTCTCTCTGTTCTAACAACAGATGAAGAAGCATAGACAACTAGATTAAATTGGAGAGCAAAATACACGTGTTTGTGTTATAGTAATGTCATCTTGCACCAGAAAAAACAGGACACATGTAAAAGGATTTCTTTAAAGCTAATGCCCTTTAAACTACATTGGCATATATTTTTAGTTAGGAGCTATAAACTTTTTCTGCTCTAGGATTATTGCAGACTGGAGACTTGTACAACAGGCCAGGTACACCAAATAAGAGTCACACTATACTAAGAAAAAGAGAAGTTCTCAAAACAGCAATGTAATTGTTTAATTTACCTTACCTTACACTGTCCACCAGAGTAACATTAGTTCTTATTGCTAAGTAAAAATATACGAGTGCCTATGTAAAGAGAGATACAGAGATGAATATTCTGCTAATTTACAAGGTTAAAGACCTTTCATCAATCTTTACATATTAAGGAGTATTTATCATTTCTATCATAATGCCCATTCCAGTCATAACATTGTGCTCTTATGGAAGACCACGATTAATCTGCTACCTCCCCAAATAATATTTCAGTGACTTTATTTAAGACCCCTTCCACATCAATAGTTCCCTATGACTGAACCTGTGTTTCAACAGGAAAAACTTTACTGGAGGAGGAAAAAGAAGGTAATTCCCATTAAATCTGTGATGCTTAACAGTGATACTGAGCAGCAACTTTTTTATGCTGTCTGACACCAGATGAGAAATCACTTTCTAATTAAATGGAGAAGTAGCATATATATGAGCACTCAGAGCCAGTTTCTGAGCATGGAAGTAATACCATCGTTTTGCAGGGTAAGTCTGTTCTGCTTCTTTAAAAGAAGACACTAAAAAAAATATGACCTTGGAAAGATTTCCTATGTATGGCATAGAGAAACTGTTATTCCCAAGATGCCACAGCTCCTAAGTGTTTCAAAAACAGGCACAGAAGAATGAAAAAACAGACAGGTGACAATAATGGCATGAGCAAAATACCTTATGCCTCACTCAAGTATTTTATATTCAAGGCACAAGATACAACTCATAAATTTCATTAAATCTACCTAATTTATACCAGAATCCACTGCCTCTTTGTATTTCAAGGGAATAGAAATGCACGAGAGATTGTGGACAAAACTGATATTTCTTGTGGGAATAAAATCCAAACAGAAAAAGAGAGAGACTTAGGCTTAATCTTCCTTATTATTTGATAAAAAAGCATTTTCTGAGTAAAGGTACAAGTTATTTGTGGTTTTGATCACTCCAGTATGCTGTTCCATACCTAAGAGTAAAAAATGTTTCAAATATTTAACAAATCAGGGCTAATTATACAGAATAATTGAATCCTTAATATAAAGCCTGAGAGACTTTATTCTTCTAACGTTACTTGCTGCTGATGTGAATACCATGAGAAAAGATAAAGCTACAGACCTGTTAATACAAAGAAGACAGTTAAAAATTACTTTCAGTTTTGAGAAAAACACTAGACTCTGAATATAAGCTAATTATTAAAGTTCAATTCCCTTTTTTCCCCCCCAAAAAAGTTATTTTAATTACCGCTTTTTTATGCCAAGTGTCTGCTTTATTTAAGAGAAGAAATTACTTTCTATTTGAAGCAATGCCTACTAGAAATAAGAGTTACTCAAGGGCAGTGTTTTATTGATAAAGCTTTTTCTTTATAATCATCATATGTCATAACATTTCACAGGATTCATGAGGTTCACATTTTTTCAAAGGCAGAAACAACTGAAAGTTCTGATCTGGGCCTAACAAAAAAACCCGAAGCACTGTCTAAAGTTGGAATCATTTTTGCATTTTAAACCCTAGATACAGCAAAAGTCAGGGCTTCATAAAAGTAGGAGAGGTTATTTGTTACCGTAAGAGCTACCATTTTTAAACTGTTATGAGTATTTGCATACATTTGCATGCACTGAAAGCACAGCCATTCAGAACAAACAGCACAGCCATTCAGAACAAACAAGGTTCATTATGAAGACAAACATGCTGAGTATGACTGAGTGACAATCTACACAATAGCTGATTTAAACTTTACATTCACCGACCATTTTTCTGAGGAGGAGGAACAGCTAAGGATGCCTTACATCTCTTTGGCCATTTTTTATTTTTGATAAACCCTGGGGCTGCCTCTGTTAAGGTGAGAGAATACACTGAGGAGTCCGTTCAGCCTGTCGAAACCTCCGATATGGTCTTTGACTTCTAGCAGGCAAGCTTAAATGAATCTCTCTCAACTAGTGGAATAGGTAGGAAAACTGGTTTAGCAAAAAGACATACACAGTTCTCTTAAACAGTTCAACTTTAAGGCATGTCTGCATGCATTCCTACTGCCTGTGACAATAGTAACACTTCCTTTCAGCCTAATAGGTCCTGAGCCCCATCCTTTGTCTGCTGATTAACTGCTCTATTCATTGACCAGACCACTAATTGCATGCTCCTTATAGTTACCCTACATTACTGTAAGAATTAATGAGACACAATTACAGCTCCCAGAAATCTCAGGCCTAGCCAACTGCAAAGCACTCCAGCTGAATAAGAACTCCCCAAGAATAAAGAGAAAAATTCAGCCCATTGTTCACAGGAAGCAGAATGTTTTTTGTTAAAAAATTGTATTTATTTGAAGCTGTTTCATAATTAGGCCCTGGAGAAAAAAAAAAAAAAAAGGAAGAATAGAGAAAGAACTTGGGAACTAGCATTCACTGAGAAATCACAGCGGATGCAAATAGACATGCACACAGTTCAGATATGAAGAGAAAAAACATAAGGATGGAGTGCATGAAAAATTAGTGCTGTGAATGCTACAAATATCTATAACCAATCAGCTGCTTAAACAGAGTATGTCCCACTGTATGGGAATTGCCACTAATGCAACCTTTTATTTGATAGCTTCAGTCTTGAACAATTTAAAATAAGCATATGGCATGCTTTGCAATCATGTCTCTACTATGAGATGGAAGAAGAGGAATTTAATTTCCCACTCCCAGAATTTAATATGCATTAGAAGTCAGTGTCATTAGCCATGAAAGTCAAAATGAAGGACAGAAAATGAGTTTTTTGAAAATCAGCCATATTGAAAACTGCACTCACGTTTAATCTGTGTAATCAACAGCCACAGCTATTCAGTCTTAGTGACTACAATCACTACCTATTAGCCTGTAAGTAGTTCAAAAGCTATTATTCTCACTTGAACAATTTTCCAATACACAAGAGACAGCATTAAGTTAATGAAGTTAATATGCAAAGTCAATATTCTGTGTTATGAAGTCATCTTATTCCACTGGTTCCTCTTCAACATATTTTCACCATATAAATTCCATTTAAATTACATGTATAGTTTGACAAAGCCACTGATACTCAAAATAGAGCTTGAAATGCAGCACTGTACTTTCTAGTCCTAGTAATCATTTTCCAGGGCACAATTTATAGCAGCCACTGAGACCCCAAACTACGCATGTCAGACTGGCACTGCTACATTCCAGAATCAACATCTTTGGACAGAGACAACATTTTTTGTGCGACTCTACAGGGATTCTCAATAATTGCACCTAACTGCGGTAATAGTTTAAATTCATGGAAAATGGATGTTCTTCTGATACTATCGCTCACTGATATCACAGCAGAATGCTTTCCTGCATGAAGCAGTTACCACCATGCGGTGCTGAATTCCAAGCAGGAAACAAGGCACGAATATGGATCAGAGACCTTTGTGTTCAGTGTATAATAAGTCCAATATCCCTGTCATAGAACAGCAATCATTAACTCGGGGATCTTTTGTTAAATGGCCCCTGTGGCTGGACTGGTAACAGCAGGGATCAAATTTGCAATCCTCGAGACTAGATTCATCTGTCAGGGAGGCTGCAAGCCTACAAATTCATGCGTTTCCAAAGTAAGTCTCTAGGACTTGAAGTGAAAATACCAATTTCAATCAACCTTGGCTGATTAATCAACCTCAGTGCATGACCACAGAGCTTACATACACAGCTTTGGCTCTGGCAGTATTATTTGAAATGGGCTTTCCACATGTCTTGAAAAAACCTTTGAGGAAAAAGGAAACCTTTGTCTCAAATAAAACATCAGCTAGCTTCTTCATGCTGTTCCTGTTTCAAGCCCAAAAATAGAACAAGTCTGAATTCCTGCAGAGTATGATGTGAAATTATTTCTGCTAGTGCAAATGATGCATTCAGGTATCTGGTCCAGCCATCATTTCATATGTTATGAAATAACTTGAACTAATACAAAATATGTGTATGCTCGAGGCTAGATGTAATTTCTAGTTGGGCGTCTCTCTCTCCCATAAAAGAAAAGGGAGTCCTTCCTGCAGACAAACACTAAGACCCCACTTTTTAGGTCATCAGTTCCAAGTAGGGTAGAATTTCTAGATGAAAGATAATTAGAGGCATACAGGAATTGCTTTGTAAGAGACAAGGGAAGGTTTCAAGTCATAACTTGAGTTCACTCCCACCATTTCTACTCTCCTGTTCCACTACCAATTTCTTCAGAACTACTTCTGCTTTATTGTGCTGCATGTAGCACCAGCAAAGGACAATCCTGATCCACCAAGTGTTTCCATGTGCTTATTCTTCCTGGAACTGATTCATCCAAGGAAGGGTGTAGTACTCCGTAGCCTTTTGTTTGTGTGTTGCACATCACAAGCTTCACTGCTAGGAAGTTTCCTTCCCTCCTTTTCATTGCTACATCTACATCCAGCCTCCCTTCTTCTTGCAAGTAGTTCAGTTAGTTAAACAATGGTCGTCTCTGTACTGTTTCCTAAGTGTGGCCCCAAAACTATCTTCAAGACTAGAACTACCAACAGGACAGGTGCTAAACATGAAAATTCATGCATTTTCAGGCATTATTCATGCAACTTGCAGCTGTAAGACAATTCTGTAGACAGAAGATGAATAGGAGACAGTGACACATACTATTCTTAGAGTTGCTCTGGAGGTCATTCTTTGGAGTGACATAAGCCTAAGCTATGATATATCATCTCTATGTGCAGTGATATGAGTTGCATATGAGTCCCTACAGGATGAGGCTTAAAGTTGATTTACACTAGAAAGGTTAATATAGAAATTACACTAACAAGACTCCTCTTCCCAAGCAACTTCCACCTATCCCTCAAGAGAAGTAAAATGTACAGGTAAAAGAACTTCTTATGCAGCTTCTGCACTAGGATTTTTGCTGGCATAGCTATGTCAGCAAAAAATTCATATCCCTCCCTGACAGGCTTCCTTGATAACACTTTCAAGTGCAAACCAGGTGTCAGTATTTCTGTTATGACAGAAAAAGAGTTCTACACTAGTCATGAGCTGAATACTTGGCCTTTTGTGACCTGGAAAAGTCCTTGCTTCCAAGGAGGTCAAATCCCATGATCATGTTTTCTACCATCATAATCTCTCATGAGCACTGATTAATACAGTACTTATATGGTACTGTATTAACACATGTAGAGTAGCAGAAAATATATCAGTCAACATGCCACAAAAAATCCAGTGAATGTGAGGCACTAACAGTTCTACACAAAAAATTGCCATGATTTTTAAATTAGACTAAAAATAACTTTAATAATGTCTAGACATTTCAGCTGGTTTTACTTGGCACTCAGAAAGATTTAGATGATTCTAAGAAGAGGTTATCTATAGACTGAGTTCCCAGAGGCATCCAATCAGGAAACAAGATGACCAACAAACACCTTTCATTTTAATCAGCATTGTTAGGTAGAAAGTTAAAAACACCAGTTGAGAGCAGGTAGATAGCTTTTAAATAAAGCTAGGCTTTTAAATAATTAAATACATAGATCTAGCACATGGCATTAGGCAACTACCCCACAGCTGAAGACTAGAAGAAGCCATGCTGTCACAGGCAGCGCTGCAGTGTCCCTCAAGGATCACCAACATTGTATCTGTTCCTAACCTAATTTACCATATTCTCATCTTCTCCAGTTCAGTTGCTCCCTGACCCTATGAGATTGTTTATGGAATGTGTTTAGGCCTTGCACTGATGGGGCAACAAAAGGCCCTTTCAAAGCACCCCTCACTGAGGTGGAGTGCAAGGGCCATGGTCTACCTGCGGTGTTCCTCAGTACAAAGTAAGACGTTTGGTGATAAAAATCAGCATGAATAAAACAAAGTGTCTCTAACTACTTACACATGCAACACTCATGGCCACCGATTAGCCAAGCAGCGTGAATCTCTGAGCCACAAGAAACAGTCAATCACATTAATTCCTTTAATTAGTTAACTAATTAATGTTCCTTTATTAAATATATAGAAAGAAAACATCCTTCACAAGCAAAAAGCAATCCGTGATATCTAAGCACTTAAATCACTACTCAAACTGTATCCTACTCCCAAAACTAAGTTAAAAGTCTAGCATGGGAAGAAAGCGTTACATTTATTCCCTGATTTACTATTGCTAGCTTCAGAAGAGCAAACAGCAGAGTAATTTCTGTGACAAAAGGATTAGACTGACATAAGGTTTTGCATTATTTAGCTACCTGTGGCACATACTCCTCACCCTACACTTTTTGTCAGTCAAAAGAAGCAGAATTTGGCTAATATGCAACTTGCATATTGGGCTTATATTGGTCAAAAAACAGGTTGAATGGACAAAATAGTAGTTTTTGAGCCCTGATGATTCCTTTTATAGCATCTTTACAAGGTAGCTAGCTCTGTTAATGCCAACAGCCTTATGTTTCGTACATTCCATTGTAAGAGGGAAGCTAGTTACTGGAAATTAGGTTTGCTGGTGCCTTTATTACGTACAGAAAGTCTAAGAGTGGAGAGAGCTGAAAAGAAACAGATAAATAAATACAGGATAAGACTAGGAAGAAACATCTCCTAAAATAGAAGCATAATTAAGCATCTAAATTGCCAATTAACAGTAAATAGCCAAGAAACATGTATGGAAGAATGCAGAGATGTGTGGGGAATTAAGAGGCTACATCGCAACTAAGCTTTATATGTGGAGAATTCCAAGGTATTTAGGTTCCTAAATCCTACTTAGGAACATAAAGTCACACTCAGTTCTACAGGAAATTAGCCACCTTCCCATCTTTTAGGATTGAGGTTCAAGGACCGCTACCATGAGACATCAGTGTACGTGCCTCTCATGTGCCTGTCTCACTGTATTAGGCAACCAGAAGAACATTACGAAGAAACTCTTGATACACCAGTGACTCAGAACAAAACTCTCACTCTACCATAAATACATTTCATGTCTCACACATAGGACTGTTTAATGAGACTCAGTAAAAGCTTTAGAAGAGCAGTTGCACAGTGGAAATGCAGAGTATGTGGAAAGCTGTAGGCAATTGCTTATTCTGAACTTACCTACAGGTTCAGAGATTTCTTCTGTAAAGCTGCCAGCCTTTCTTCACACACAATTATCATGTACCATTTGTATTACTGTAGAACCTACTAGCTCAGGTTATAGATCAGTCCTACACAGATGCAAAGAAAAAAGAATATGATTTCACATCTGATGAAAGTCAAGCAACCCAAATATTAGCCATAATTTTTTTTTTTAAATTTTTTTGGTTTAGAATAAAGATAGTTACTATCATCCATAGTAGAATTATCATGAAAACACTCTTCATATTACATTTGAACAGGCTTAGAAAGGAGAAATATGCATTGAACCACAAGGAGAAATACAGATTATTACAGTATTATGTACAGTCTAGATAGGCAGGAGAAACACCTTCTTTGCATGTAGTGAGGGGTCTTTTAGACAGCTAGATAAAATGTATTCCATGTAAACGACTTACAAAAACTGAACACATGGGAACCACTCCAGTAACTAGTCTTGGAAAGCTTTCTATTATAAACATGAGAATATGTTTGGATATCATTTATAACACACATTCTCCAGCAATAATTTACCCTTCCACTCAAAAACCTTGTATAAGCGTATTTCACTGTTACTATGGACAAAAATCAAAACAACTTTAGAGAGAGTAACAAAGGAAATTTGCATCTTTCAGGCAACCTGACACTAATATCTTCGTAGGATAAAATATATTTTAATAAAGATATTGTCAGCAATACATGTGTTCATGCTTCTTTTTTCCCTTCACACTCAGATTTTATTTCATTTATGTCATTATCTACCTTGCAAGTTTAAGAAATGCATCATTTATTCATGACTTCTCTTTCAGAACCCCTCAGTTACACAGATGACCGGGTTAAAGAAAAATCAAATGGTTTGTCTGAGAACAGTTAGTGTCAAAATAAACTATGTGTGTTGTACTTCTGCTACCTGAAGTCATAATAAAAAGAGTCAACCCAAAAAACAGTGCTTGTTTTACCTTTTTTTCAGAACAAACTCTCATAATTAAACTTTTCACTTTTCCAAGTAGCTGACTGTGTATTCCTGCACAGCAGGAGGTTTTCTCCACAGACATATTGACTTGGACAATAAACAAAGCAAAAATCCCTGACTGGAGTTTACAGCTAAGTTTAACCATGCATATTGTTAATAAAATTTGCATATATGTCTTTCAACATTAAGAAAAAATAAAAGTTGAAATTCAATGAATTTGGGCACTGTGCTGCTTTGCAAGAAAAAAAATGAGATTTAAGCTGTAATTTCCATATTTATTGAGGCTGTATGTCAAAGGAAATCTGTGCAAAAAAATTCTGGTGCTGCCTTGATGAGATTTGAAAGATGACAGCGTATTAATAGTAAAGGAGCTTCTCCTTAGCAAAGATGGCTTAAATAGTACCTATAAAACACTGATGAAGGGCCACCCAATTCTAGAAACCATTTCTAGCATCTCTTATCTTTCTATCTTTAAACTACAAAATAAGTAAAAGCAGATAACATGTTTTGAAGAAATGTTTCCCCTCATTGTCAACTTTCCCCATGAAACATTAACAGATCAGTTCAGCCTTGGCTTCTTACAATTAAAGGTGGCAGAAACTTTCATTCATTGATTTTTTTGTCACAACACTGCATCAGCACTAAACCTCCAAAGACAAGAGCCATCAGTAGCAAACATTCACCTTCTATTTCTCATTTTTGTGTCTCTTTTCACAGCATCCTGGACACTTGGATGTCTTAGGAATTTGATTTAAAGGAATTAGAGTTTAAAGTTCCTTTAAAACTAAGTTACTTTACCTGGGTCTGCCTATCCACAAAAAGTAGACAATGGGATGCAGTCCTGCAAGCATAAAATCTTTTAGATGAGCACATACACTCGCACATTAAAGAGAGAATGTCATACTCCTTTGAGGTACTTCTCCAGCATAAAAATCGGATATATTCCAGGGATTATGCTGTTGTTTGGGTGGTTTGGGTTTTTTTTGTTGTTATTATTATTATTGTTGTTATTGTTTTGTTTTGTTTTGTTTTTTTAACTGAAGCAGGGAATTTTTATCAGTGAAGTACTCATTAAATTATGAAAATGTTCACCCTAGCACAGTGCACTTTATGGCTTTCAGTACTTGCACTTGCTCTGGGCAGGATTTCAAGGGTGCCTGTAACTTATGGTTAAATCTTTAGAATTTGGCTACTCCTCAACTGGAGGACAGAGAAGGAATAAATGCCATCTGGGAAAAGTGAAGAACTTTAAGGTCATCACTTTAAGACATTACCTACAGTTGACTGTGCAGATAAGTGGCCCAGTCATTCCTTTCTCAAGTTTCAGGTGAAACAAACACAACCATTAACACTGAAACTACGAGATTTGCAACACCCCAGTGAGACAAACAGATCAGCTCACACCTCTCAAAGCACTTCTAGCACACACAGTAGGCCTGGGCGAGAGATCTCTAAATCATGCTCCCGAATTCTTCCTGCAAATATAGCTGCAACTTTTTTCTTTTCTAATAAACAAGCCATGCTGTGAGAGAAGTGCACTACAACTAGCACTTCTAGCATTCAGGCTCTGGCTATAAACAAATAAGGTCTCACTGAAATTCTGTATAACAGTATGGTACCCTACTGAGTACCCTCGTGTGAGATTCAGCTGTCACAACGTTACATCAGATTTTTTTTCAAGAATGTTTCATTCAGTTATTGTGCAACAGAGGTAGCTGAGGAAGGGGAGGAGTAATTTTATTCTGCAAAAGAGCAAAGAAAACTAGGTAAATAACTGCAGTGACACAGAGGAAGTTACCAATGTCTTATCTGCATTCTGGTCCAATCATAGGAAACCAAAAATACACAAGAATATAAGACTTTCAGTAGGGTAACCACAAGAAGCTGAAAGCTCACTCAGATGTGCTCATGACATTGAAGTCAGTGGAAGTCAAGGACCACAATTCTCCAAATACAGATTGCTGAGCAGGAAACCAAGCCAGCACTTAAACATTCCAGAATCAGGCACTGAAATTAATGAGTTAAAGATTAATTCACTCACAGACTGTGTGTACATGGTCACCTCATGGGGCCATCACCAGGAAGACAAGAGATCTTCTTAGAAGAACTGGCTCTACCAGAGGCTAATTAACAGATATGCTGACTGTAAATAAAAGCAGGAGGTGGTAAACAGAAAAGAATAGGAAGTTTGATGGGGCTCCCAACGGATGCTGTGTGTCAATAAACGTCAGCTGAAACTTAGATGCTGCTTTTGTGCTCTCTTAAGGAAATCATTATAATCACATTATTCTGTAACACAGCCTAGCCTCATCTCCATGAATCATACTAGAGAAGGTATTTTTGATCAACTCAACATTTGTTAATTACAAAACCAAGCATATTGAAGCTGTTTAATTTCACATACAGAATGAAGCACTTATTTAAAAGTGAAAATTATTATATCCAGATTTCCTACCCATAAAACTAACAACTATTTCTTATATCCCAAACCAAACTAGTGACTCTTGTAAAAATACAGTTTATTTCAAAAATGCCAGTGAGACAGCACAAGCAGCTGTACAAAACAGACAAGAGACTGATATACACAGTTACAATTAGGCTTTTTAAACATAGAAACACTTTTCCAGTTTATCCTCATCATTTCCTAAACCTGTAGCAGATATATGCCTTAACTTTGGGTTTTGGCACGAGACTCTTTATGTGTATTTTACCATAGCATTTTCCTTCACTGACTCACAAATTTTCTGCCAATAGAGGACTACTTGGAAGGAAAACAGTTTTGATAGCACCGAATACTGAAAAGATGATGATTCATTGTCCATTTGCTGTCCTACACCCCCAAAATTAACTCCCACTGCAAGCTGGATTTTGTTTGTTGTTTCCTAATCCCCTCTCCCATTTAAAGACTTGATTTGACAAACCTTTTCTCAAGCAAGCAGACACTTTAAAGTAAGCAGGATCACTGACAGGAGGATAGACTATTTTGCATGAAAAAGTTTTGCAGGATGTAATCTTCTCTTTCCCTTGAAGTTAAAGTAATTACTATCTACTACCAAATGAAAGAAATTTAATAGTGGCAGTACAATTACTTGTGAACATATGTTTATTTTGCACCCAATTACTTCCCTCAATTCTTCCAGTTTCAAGAGTGGACAGATTTGGCAACTCTATTTGCTTCTCATTTCTTCAAATTATCATAAAAATTCTGATTAAGGAATACAAATGATGTGAGAGAGTTGCACTGTTCTGCTATTCTTGATACACTTTAGAGACAGGATTACAATATCTCCTTTCACTTCACAAAATTTCTAAACTAATTTTAAAAGAATTTATATATTTTTACTGCATTTTTAGGAAAACATGATTTTGTTTTTGCTGATTTTTCCAACTCATGAATTCTAATGTACTAAAATTTCTTCCTTGAACGATGATTATTTGAAATAACACTAATTGAATGTGTAGCACTACACTTGCAAAAGTACTTAGATTCCACACACGAGCAGCTGTAGAGAGGTACCATAGGAGCTCACTCTTATGCTTCAATATTGTGCTTTCCTTTCTTCATTGTATTTCCTGCCACATTTTGGGTTCTAGTATGATGAATCTCTTTCTCAACAATACTCAAACTACTTCTTCCTTTCAAATATTGTCAGGCTATTATATTTTTATGCAAATAGTGATTTTAAATAATTCTGAGATAATGAAAGGAAGCTTTTATTAAAAAAAGAAATTTCTAGTACTGGCAATGTACTATAATAAAATTCTGCTGACAGAAATCTGAATAAAAGGTGTCTATCATGTCAGGAAAAGAAATAAAAGAGACACCATATAGTTTGGTCAATATAACTATCAAGTAAACTTAAGCATACAGGAGTATAACTAAATATATATACTTTCAGGAAATCATAAAAAATCTGAAGAGTTTATTAAAAATATAGAAAAAAAAATAGCTTCTGTCTTACAAAACTAAGCATATGCTCATTTACAGACTTCAACATTAATGTCCGTGAAGATTAAAAAAGTATAGCATTGCTTAGCAGTCATGAAGCAAACTACGTTAAACTGTCATGAAAACTAAGCTAAAAATATCTGGAAAGATATTTCTGTAAGCGTTAACATGTAAAAGAAGCAATAAAGAATAATAATCAACTTTTGCTTAAGAAACACCACATGTTGCCAGTTCGTGATAGATTCTGGCTAAAAGCTGCATTCTAACACTGAGCTAATGACAGAACATAACACGTACTGAAACTAATGTAGGTCACATTAACCATTTTCCTTCCTGATTTTTTTTATTTGCTTTGTTTTGTCTTCTTGTCATAAAACAAGGTCCAGTGAACTCTGCAGGAGTGTCAACTTATGTTCTACCCACCAACCAAAAGGTTCACAGTTGTATTTAATACATAATTGTAGCAAATTCTTTCTGCTACAAGAAGCATCAAAACAGAAATGGAAGCTACAAAAGAAAAACAAAAAATCAACAAAAAGCTTGGGACTCCAGAATCACAATCTATTCAGGCAAAATTCTCTATCCCTATGCGCAGATCTTTTGTGATTGGCTTACACTTTTGCTGGAGAAAAGAATTTCATTTCTGATAAATTATGCTGAAATCCAGATTGCCAAAGCCCACACTGACTCATTCATTGATGTACTTATCCTTACCCAAGGATGGCTATGGCAATTTAGATCAAAGGTCCATTTAGCTCAGTATCCTGCTTCCAAGAGCAGCCACAAGTCAGAATCAAGAGAACAGAGCATGAGGAAAGAAATCAAATACAGAATTTTCCCCGAATTTTCCCCTAGCCCTTCAACTATATTCCCATCAGGAATTCCTGAGACTGATGTGATTTATCTATTTATCTTGCCCAATGGGTCTTCTTTTTCAAACACTTAGTCAGTTATCCCTTAAACTTACCTCATTCATATCACTTCTACATCTAAAACATGCCAAAGCAAGGATACCCTGGGCAAAGAAACTAGGAACTGTATTGCAGCGATGCTGTTTTGTGCACAGTCAGTGTTCAGTGGATATGGTACTCATATTTGCTTATTAAAACCCAGCCAAAATAAAATAAAAAAAAGGCAAGATTGATGCACCCCTTAAAAGAGAGTTTTCATATACCCCAGCAAGTTGAGTCCAGTGGGAATTAGCATTCTGAACACAGTAAAATGCTGCAATTTCAAGAATTATAACAAGGTTGAATATAGCTTGAAAAGCAGGCAGATGTCATGAGTGAAAAAACAGACACCCTAACAAAAGCAGCAAAAACACTCTGGAAGCCTCTCTCAGTCCAACAACCGAATTTTGATCCAAGGAGGTTAAATATAGGGCTGCCTGAAAATTTTCCACTGCATCTATTTTTGATGGGAAACGAGACTTTCAGCTAAACACTTTTTTGGTTGGATTGTTTGGGGGGTTTTGGAATGTCTAAATATGTGCTTCTGCAAAGTATACTTTTCTTACCAAAAAGCCAAACTTACCAACCAAAATATTTTTATTTAAAACATAAAATATTATTAAGAAATGCTACTGTAACATTTCATTGTATCTCCAGCTTACCTGCTTCATGTGGCAGATCTCTATCAACGAGACTGAGCATTTAAACAAGAATTCTGATGATAGATCACTTTGAGAGATTCCCTACTTCCAGCACTCCCTTCAAAGAGGAAAGATCATGGCATAGTGTCAAAGGTGGTAGGCAGCCTCAGCCTTGCAGAACAGGGCCAGCAGGCATTCAGGTTGTAATATCAGAGGAGGACTACAGTAACATTTTTCAAATCAAGAAGTTTTAGTTTTCAGATAAAACCTCTCAGTCCTCTAAATTCTGTCAAAGCATGTAGTGTTTCCTGGAAATTAAGACCAAAAAAAAAAAAAGAGAGAGAGAGAAAAGAAAAAAGCACTGTATTTTTTGTCAATAATTCGTGCAGGAAATTTCATGGGTCAAGCAAGGTCTTTCTTGCTCATTAACCTGCAGATTCAAAGCTAGCATCTGGACCCACGCATCTACAAATCAGAAAAACTTTAAGCAGCAGTAAAATGTTTCAACTTTTCCATTCCAGTTCTGTTAGCAGGACTGTTCAAAAGCCAAGGAGCTAAAGCCAAAATAAAACAAACAGGGCTCATTAGATGTGATAACTCAATGTATGAGCTCTAATTTATAAAAAACCAATCAGCCTACCTTACAAAAGCAAAGGATGAAGGTAAGATTCAGACAATGCCTACACTTACTAGGTAAAAAATCTGTAATATAAAAATGTGTATAGTAAAATTGGTGAAGTGGCAAGAAAATAAGATACTCCATTTATTATTCCCTTTCAGGGCCGTTTAATTCAGTGAATTAAACCAGAAGGAATAAATCTGATAAGACTAATACAATAAAAAAGTGAGAGTAACAGCTATCTCAATATGGCTCTTATCACCCCTTTGCTTGGAACTCCAAAATCTACTGGAAGAACTGAAAGCCTTTCATCTAAAACCAGGCCCTGATCAGACCAAGACAGAGAAACACTCAACTAATACCACCAGGGAAAATGTTACAACGAAATTTCTAGTATTTCTCTTCCCTTGCGGCTGCTTTCTGACATACAGTTGCATCCCCCCCACCTCAACAGCAAAATAAATGTATAAAGAAAATAAAGACAAGAAATCAATCAAGACTGCATCTTTTGTAACCCTTGTGAACCCACAAAAGTCAACTGCAAAAAATCTCTTACCAGTGGGGTACTACTTTCTTTCCCCTCACCGTACACACAGAGGACTATTCCTGCTGTCATTATGCCAACTAGGAACCAAGAAAATTCAAAGGAACTGGCAAAGGAATATCCTTATTTAAGAACTCAGTGGGTAAAATGAAAGGAAGAACATTTTGCTATTAAAGTGAAATTCCTTTCAACACTTTTCTTTTCAATCACACCATTATTTTACTAAAATAAAGATAGAGAAAGGTTTTTTAAGAGTTTCTGCTGAGACTAGGCACCAGAGAGCTCCCTGTACACAGTTCCAAACACCTGTCTAATGCTGATTCCCCTGCACAGAGTTAACATCTTTGACTGTCTGATGTCATAAAGTGAAAAGTGCTAACACAACTTGTCATTCTCAAGGCAAATTTATTCATCAAAATTAGTACAAGCCCGAGCCTGCTGTCCTTACTCATATTTAGAATCACTAATCATGTATGTTTTGTCCCAGCAAAATCAGCACAGCGAAGGATTAGTCAGGATCTAACTCTAGAGATAAAAAATTTGTTTAGAGTAAGAGAAATACAAAGAATAAATATTCTAAATGAGTGATGAAAGATACATTTGTTATTTCCACTTTAATTCTAGGTCAATAAGTAATTTCAGTAAGAATTCTTCAGCGTGATTTTTATCTTTCAATATTTTAAAAATTACTGTTGTGCATCCTTCAAAAGCTAGAATTGGAAATAGTGAAACTTGAAAAATGTCTACTTCAAACATATGCAAAACATTATTCCCTTAAATTATAGCATTACTGACTTATGAGGTGCAAAAAGTAGCATCGGAATTTATGAACAACTTCATATAATTCAAGAATTTAATGACACCTTTTCCTCTTCAAATTGGCTATACAAAGTTTTCTCATATGTGGGGTTTAGCCTTATCCATGTCTTTCAACACAAAGTGTCTTTTTTTCTTCAGTCCACTTCTTAGTCATAAGTGCATTTCTCATTTAATCTGCAGCACGTGAGAGGGCATACATGGAACCTAAGGTCTCCAGATAGCTTATGCAAAAGTTCATAGGTCAAAGTGGAGTACACTGCTTAATCTAGTCTCTGCACCAATCTAGATAGCCCAGACTGGCCTACTGCAGACAGGACATCCTTAGCTCAAAGCCTTTCATATCTACTTCTTTTGTGCCTTCTTCCACCAGGACAGGCTGGGATGGATTTCTTGCCAGGAGTCCCACAGCTCCTTGTGGTGTGGCAACTGAACCATCCCAACTCTGATTTACTGTAAACAAGAGAGAACCCTGCACTATCTTCTCTCTTGTGGCTCCTGCTTACACCCCGTCAGCATCAATACTCAGAGCTTGTAAGAGTTAAATGCACTACTCACCCATCTACTATCACTTAACCCAAACATAGATGCCACAAAGTTAAGTAAATCAAGTTAATAGATAGAGCCCCCCTTAATTCTTCCAGTAGATCTGACATCAAAGACCAGACAGCTGCATGCCATACCATCTTAAGGCCAGATGGTAGATATTATTTGGCAGCTGCCCACCCCAGATGGCCACATCTCAGACAGGTAAGCCAGGTGGATATTTACCAGAAGCTTTGCAGGGGTTTACACCCAGGTTGTTAAAACTGAGGCCTCCAAAACTGAAGACTGAACAAACTGAGTTCCCAATCCATGCTGGGAGTAACAACAGTGAATGTGCCATTTGAGCATTTACGAGCATTAATGAGATTTTGATGGAGCATGGAAAGAGAATCGCAAACATGACCACAGAAGTCACTGGTATGCCAGAGGTCTGGACATGCTTTCACTTTTAGAAGAGAATGGTGCATGTTTATACTCTCATCTTAAACCCTGGGACCTCTCCTTGCCAGCCAGAATTCACAAAACATTCCTGAGATTCAAGAATGAATTTACATCCTAATGTTCTGGCAGTTGCTAGAAAGTAAATTCATGTTTACTTGGATAATCAGATGAAGACAACACTACTCACTATGTCCATACATACCTATTATGGTTAGCAATTTAACTGCATGATATTTTTACATTTTTATTATTCTCCAAGTATAGTGACAATGATTCAACAGACTGTTTAACTAAGGACAATTTGTCTTCAAAAGTCACATGATTTATCACGTGTGAAACACCACACCATGAGGTACTACAGTTTGTAGCATGGCTGAATTATAAATACAACTTGCTAAATAATGGGGGAAAAAATAAAAAATTATATTAAGGAAAAAGCCCGATCATCAACTGTATAGTGTGGTAGAACATGGCTAAAGCCCTTCAATACAAGTTCATCTTTTATTGCCCTCAAACTAAACTGCTGTTCCCACTGACTTCTTACATTTATTCTGCTGCTCATGCTGCTTCTCTAGTGATGCTCATGCATCCAAAGCAGCCTCAGGAAGAAGTCTAATCATGGTCTGCTCCAATGTTCAGCAAAATATCCTCCAGCCACATTCAGGGCCGCAACCTGCAGCTTCACTGCTGGAGCAATCCTCAGACCACAGCAAGGCTCAATCATTTTGTCACTGTCCTTTATGGTAAAGGGACAGCAAAGTTCTCTTCCAGCAGTTTCTCCTCCTCCTCTATTTATCACCTACTCACTGCACTCCAGCAGTTGCTATTGCAGCAAATTGTATTCAGCCTATTTCCTTTTTGCCTGAGGTCTCTCTCTTACCTCACTGACCAACGGCAGCATCATGCTACTGTGCCCATCCATGATCAAATCTGACATCCCTGAAAAGGTGGAAGCAGTACCTTGCTCTTGTCTACAGAAAGTTCTCATGAATCACAATAAAAATACAGGTTGACTCAGAAGACGAGTGGCTTTTTTTTTTTTTGTGAAAGGAAAAATATCTATCAAACTATAAGATATATATGCACACTGCACTTTCCCATCCCTGTTTCTCATACTGTCTGCTTTGCAGACTTGCAGAAGTACAAATCAATTACTTCCTTCCCATACTTGGATGGCCCATCATGTTGTTCAGATCCTGACTGCACGTGGCTTGTCAGAGAAAAGGATGGATTGGAAAAAAACAGTTTCTCTTACTTTTTATTGGTACTTTTTTAGGGGAAAGCTGAACACAGCGAGATGCAACAACTCCTCAAAAAGTTCCACAGTTTCTAGTTTCATGGTGTTGTTCAATGTATTGTCCATTCAAAATCCCCCATGTCTTGTAGCTACCCAGCATTTGCGTAGACAGTCTCTGGATAAAGCTCTGTGGCCTGTGATAGGAAGGAGATCAGCCTAGACAGCCCTTCTGCGTTTAATCCATGAAATTACTGCCTTCAGTCAAGGCTTCATTTTAACAAGATTATTTGAACAATTTCCATGGACCAAGTTCTTCTTTTCAAACATTTTTATAAAAGCACCATTCAGTGACCTATCCATTGCAGACAATGCCACACTAAAATTTACTGGAGAACATTCAGTGGGAATTAAAAAGCAATTTTTAACCTTGTAAACTAAACATCTGTATTTCTACATTAACAAAATAGCATGTTAAACCCAAGATTTTACATGGAATTTTTATTTCCAGTTAAAAAAAAATCAAGAGTCAATTTACTTATTTTGAACTAAAATGCCCTGTAGTTACCATTACCTGGTTTGGTGGGATCCCCATAATCCCAAATGCACAGCCTCAAATGCACACAAAAATTAAGCTTACATTAGAGGGACCAGTGACAAACCTAAATGTTTGGATAAAAGAGGCATGAATATCTGTGGCAACAAAGACTTGTAGTGACAAGGACTAGTCACAAAGTGACTAGATTTGATAATAAGTCAATTCTGTAAGTTTGTAAAAAGTTGTAGCATCTGTAACACTCTTGCCAGCTTTATATTTCTGCATGATTTGATGACTGGACATCTGTTTTGAAATCCTTGGAATAAAAAAGTGCTCTAAAGTATTCTGTATTGCTATAGCAAAGCTCAGCTTTTCAGAAATACAGCAGCTGCTGTATTTTCTGGAATAAACAGACAAACCATTTTAAAGACTTGACCCTTGATTCCTTCATCGCAGGACTTCTAGGGACTTCAGGGAAGTCTCAGAGTATGAGGAACACACAATGGGCTGTGATTCCACAGTCTTGAGCTATCCAGGCTGCTTTTCACTCACATAAAGCAAAGCAGCCTCCTCACAGCTGTGCTGTTTTATATACCTGAAAGACAATTCTAAAAATTATCATGGTCTTACTAGGGAATTTGGATATGCAGTCGTTACTAAATTGCCATAAAGTTCCATATTACCGATTCTGTCATTACTGAACAGCTTCAAGACACACAGTATCTTTGTGCTGCATCTCTTTTCTCGCTTTAAGAAAACAAGAGCATATGAATGACAGTAAAAACGAAGCCAAGTGTACTGTAGAGAAACTTGGTATTCTCTTATTTCTAGGAGAGTTATAGTGTAATTCTAAACTGCAGCATTCAGCATGTCTCCTGAGCTTCCTCGCTGAAATATAGCAATGGAAATTTTACAGCATCTGTGTTGCTTTTGGAAGCCATCACCTCACATCTGCTGTCTCTGTAGTGTAGAGTTTAAGTTCAGCGTAAAAAGGTACTTTGTAATAGGCAACAGGAATCCTGACAAGAGCAGTAATTTACAGACTCGCTCGGCTCTCCTGACTAGACCTACTCAGTTTTAGATTCTACAGAGATTTTTTTAAATAAGGTACGCTTCGAACAGCCACCAGCAAAACAGTCACTTAAAAAATGAAGTATCGCGTCCAGGACTGGAGACTTTTTGAACCTCTGTCACTCCCTGAGACCTCTGCCAGACCTCTTCCTCACTGGGCATTGTTCGATCTCCTAACTCTTTTCAGTACGGTGTTAAATAAATGAGCACTAAAACAACCATTTGCTACTTTTGGAAAAGTTGATCAGAAACAGGACTCTGCGTGCAATAGTGGGGCCGGTTCCGAAGCGGAGGAACGCGGCCACGGCCCCTGAGCGCTTCCCTGTCCTGTCCGAGCTCGAGTGGGCGCCGGGTCGGGAGCGACGCTTTGGGAATCTCCGCCGGGATCACACCGCGGACACAGCGTTTATTGCCCCATTATCGCCCATTTCCTCCTAACGAGGTAATCCTCGCTTTCGCTCCAGAGCGGGCGCGAGCAGCCTGCTGGCTCAGCCAACAAACTCGGGATTGTTTCTTGTTTGGCCTCACGCGTCCCATTTCCTCCCGGCGTCCCGCACCGCCTCCCCCCCGGGGCAGGCTCCCTCCCCCCGGCCCCGCTTCTCGCGGTTTGACTCCCGGCGGATCACACAATCCCTGCCGCGTTCCCGCGGTTCCATCAGGGCGGCCGCAGCGGGAGCGCCCGCGTCAATTAACAAACAAACGCCCCGTCCCGGGAGCGCGACAACCCCCCGGGACGGCCCCGCCGCGCTTGGCCCGCGCCCGCCGCCGCCGCGCCCCTTAAGGTGGTCTGGCCACGGCGGGGCCGCCGGAACTCCCGCCCGGCCCTTTCCCTGCGGCGGGCGGGGGAAAGCGCCGAGTCCCCCCGGGGCCGCCCCACGGACCCCGGGAGCGCAGGGCGGCGGGGCGGGGGCGTCTGAGCGGACACCGATCAGCAGATGGCTGCGCCGCCGGGATGGCGGGTCATGCCGCTGTGGGCGGCTGCAGGCGGCTCCTCGGCGAGTCACCGCCGCAGCGCCGGGCTTGGCGCGGGAGCCGCGGCCGGGCCAGAACTGGCCTCCCGGGACTCCCCCTGGGCTGCGGGGCACTCTCCGGGTGCGGGCCCCGAGCGCGTCCCCCGCAGCTCTGCCGGGCTGTGCCCACGTCCCGCCCCGGCAGGGACCCGGCGGGAGCGTCCACCTGCCGCGGCTCCTCCGCGCATCCCACGGGGAGCTCCCGGCGCCGGCCCGTGGGCGCACACGGAGCGTCGGTGCCCATCCCGCTTGAGGAGCTACCCCGCCCGGCGAGCGCCCCCTGACCCGCGGCTCCTGCGCCTCGGGGGTCCCTATGTCACCGCTCGCTCGCTGCCCCCCGCGATGTGCAGGGCAGGGGCACCCAGCGCTGCGTTCGCACTGCACGTCTGTGCGCCCGTACCCGCAGCGATGCTTTTGGGCTGGAGGGGCGCGGACAGGTACGGGCTGAGGTGCCACCGGGCCCCCTCCCGGCCTCGCCGCGCTCCCACCTCCGCCACCAACACGTGCGACGGGCGGTGCAAAGGCAGCCTGAGCCCCGCGGGACAGGACAGCCGGGATGGGACAGGACAGCCGGGATGGGACAGCGCTGGCACGGGTGACGAACTCCCGCGGGTACCAGCGATGTGACAGAAAACCCCTCTCGAGGGAGCCCCGAGCGCCGCTTAAACTGCCGCACAGGGACCGTGACTTGGCGGGGAACCCTTACAGGGGCACAGAAGTCCCTTGCGCAGCCTGGGCCGGTGCCTGGCCGCCGCAGCCCGCGCACCGCGGTGCGGACCCGCACATCCCCGCACACACCGGCGCCCGGACCGCGCCGAACAACAGCCACGTCCCCCCGCGGCCGAGGGCACCGAACAGCGCCCACCAGCACCACGGTCCCGCGCCAACTCCACCTTAAGGAGCGCTGGGCCCCGCCCCCCATCGCCCGCCCGAGCGCGGCTGATTGGCGGCTGGGGCGCTGGGGGCGGGGCCAGGCGTCTCTCGCTATAAATATTCATGAGAGCGCGGCGGCCGGAGCGGCGCTGCCGGGGCCGGAGAGCGAGAACTTGCGGAGGCGCCGCCGCGCTCGACCCGCGGCTCAGGTGGCGCGACCGTAGCCGGGGCTCCGGCAGCCGGAGGAGGCGCAGGGCGAGCACCGCCCGGCTAGCACTCGCCCGCGAAGCCGAGCGCTCAGGCGAGCGGCAGAAGGAGCCGCTCCGGCCACCCCAGCCCTGCCACTGCCCGCCCGCACGGGGCGGTGGGAGCCCGGCGCCGCGGGGCGCACCGCCCGCTCCCCGGGACGCCTCAACCATCTTTGCCGTGCCGGGGCTGACGGCGAAACTTCTGCACCGCCGCCACCGCCCTGTGCCCGTCCGGCGCTGGAGTAGCGGCGAGAGGAGCGGCGGCACCCCCTGGGCACCCGGCCCCGCGAGGAGCGATGCGGCGGCGCCTGAGGGGCCTCCCGTGAGCGGATCCCCTTCCTCCGGCGCCGAGTGGGGGATCGCCGGCGGCTCCCGCTCACTGGGTGCCCGCGGGGCCGCTTCCCTGCTGGGCGACGGAGTCCCGCGGGGGCTGCGAGACCTCTTCACCTGCGAGCGGCACGGAGGGGGCCGCCCTGCGCCTCCCCGAGGGGTAGCCAGGGCCGGGGGGTGCTGTGGCGCCGCGCTCCCCGCGGCTGCTGAGCGGGACGGGAGAGGAGCCGGGGCCGCCGCCCCCGCGCCGCCGAGCATGGAGTGGAGTTACCTGTTGGAAATCACCTCGCTGCTCGCCGCCCTGTCCCTGCTGCAGCGCGCCGGCTGCGCCGCCGCCTCGGCCGCCGCCGCCGCGTCCTCCTCTTCCTCCTCGGCCAAGGAGCTGTCGTGCCAGGAGATCACCGTGCCCCTCTGCAAGGGCATCGGCTACAACTACACCTATATGCCCAACCAGTTCAACCACGACACGCAGGACGAGGCCGGGCTGGAAGTGCACCAGTTCTGGCCGCTGGTGGAAATCCAGTGCTCCAGCGACCTGCGCTTCTTCCTCTGCAGCATGTACACCCCCATCTGCCTGGAGGACTACAAGAAGCCGCTGCCGCCCTGCCGCAGCGTCTGCGAGCGGGCCAAGGCCGGCTGCGCCCCGCTCATGCGCCAGTACGGCTTCGCCTGGCCGGACAGGATGCGCTGCGACCGCCTCCCCGAGCAGGGCAGCCCGGACACGCTCTGCATGGACTACAACCGCACGGACCTCACCACGGCCGCCCCGCCGCCCGCCAAGCCCCCGCTCCGCGGCGCCAAGCCCGGCAGCCCCGCCAAGGCGCCTCCCGCCGCCGCCGCCCCGCCGGCCGAGGCCCCGCGCAAGCCGCGGCCGCCGCCGCCCTGCGAGCCGGGCTGCCAGTGCCGGGCGCCCATGGTGTCGGTGTCCAGCGAGCGGCACCCGCTCTACAACCGCGTCAAGACGGGGCAGATCGCCAACTGCGCCCTGCCGTGCCACAACCCCTATTTCAGCCCCGACGAGCGCGCCTTCACCGCCTTCTGGATCGGGCTCTGGTCCGTGCTCTGCTTCCTCTCCACCTTCGCCACCGTCTCCACCTTCCTCATCGACATGGAGCGCTTCAAGTACCCCGAGCGCCCCATCATCTTCCTGGCCGCCTGCTACCTCTTCGTCTCGCTGGGCTACCTGGTGCGGCTGGTGGCGGGGCACGAGAAGGTGGCGTGCAGCGGCGGGGCGGGCGCGGGCGGCGCGGGGGCCGGGGCTGCGGGGGCCGGCGGCGGCGCGGCGGCGGGGGCGGCGGCGGCGGGAGGGCGCGGCGCGGCGGGGGGGGGGGGCGGGGGGGGGGCGGGGGTGGGGGGGGGCGGGGGGGGGGCGGGGGTGGGGGGGGGC
>NW_016690260.1:728374-735868 GCF_001604755.1 Lepidothrix coronata
GCGGCGGGAGGGCGCGGCGCGGCGGGCGGCGCGGGGGCCGGGGCTGCGGGGGCCGGCGGCGGCGCGGCGGCGGGGGCGGCGGCGGCGGGAGGGCGCGGCGCGGCGGGCGGCGCGGGGGCCGGGGCTGCGGGGGCCGGCGGCGGCGCGGCGGCGGGGGCGGCGGCGGCGGGGGGGCGCGGCGCGGCGGGCGGCGCGGCCGAGCTGCAGCCGGAGTTGGCGGTGGCCGAGCACGTGCGGTACGAGAGCACCGGCCCAGCGTTGTGCACCGTGGTCTTCCTGCTCGTCTACTTCTTCGGCATGGCTAGCTCCATCTGGTGGGTCATCCTCTCCCTCACCTGGTTCCTGGCCGCCGGCATGAAGTGGGGGAACGAGGCCATCGCTGGCTACGCACAGTATTTCCACCTGGCCGCCTGGCTGCTCCCCAGCGTCAAGTCCATTGCTGTGCTGGCGCTCAGTTCTGTGGACGGGGACCCCGTGGCTGGCATCTGCTACGTGGGCAACCAGAGCCTGGAGAACTTGCGGGGCTTCGTGCTGGCACCGCTGCTCATCTACTTGGCCATCGGCTCCATGTTCCTGCTCGCTGGCTTCGTCTCACTCTTCCGTATCCGCAGTGTCATCAAACAGCAGGGTGGCCCCACCAAGACCCATAAGCTGGAGAAGCTGATGATACGCCTGGGACTCTTCACCGTGCTCTACACTGTGCCAGCTGCCAGCGTGGTCGCCTGCCTCTTCTACGAGCAGCACAACCGGCCACGCTGGGAGGCCACGCACAACTGCCCCTGCCTGCGTGACCAACAGCCTGACCAGGCCCGCCGCCCTGACTATGCCGTCTTCATGCTCAAGTACTTCATGTGCCTGGTGGTGGGCATCACCTCCGGCGTCTGGGTCTGGTCTGGCAAGACCCTTGAGTCCTGGAGAGCCCTCTGCACTCGCTGTTGCTGGGCCAGCAAAGGTGCTGCCGTGGCTGGGAGCGCAGGGGCAGGAGCAGGTGGGCAGGCAGCAATCACCGCAGCAGGAGGACTTGGGGCTGGAGGTGGTGGCTCACTCTACAGTGATGTCAGCACTGGCCTGACGTGGAGATCAGGCACTGCCAGCTCTGTCTCCTATCCCAAGCAGATGCCCCTGTCTCAAGTATGAGGAGGGCAAAAGAGGCCAAAGGTTAGGGATTGAGGGACACTGGCCTGCCTAAAATGCCCCCTCACTGTTTGGTGCCATTAATGAACCCCTAATGGTCCTTATTAGCCACAGCTTGTATAGAACAATGCAGCTGGCAGAGGCCCCAGGCTCCAACCCCCTCCTCCTTCCCCTCCATTCATATGCAGGGAGCATGTACTTCAAGGAGCCAGCTTATTATTTTGCTGGCAGAGGAGGGTAGAGGCTCACCCGTGTCTTACAGAGGGCAAGGCACAGCGCTTCTGAGTCACTCTGGACTAACAGCAACTCTTTACTCAAGGGAGGGAGGGTCTTCCTCCCCCCAGTCCTGAGGTGGGAGTCTGCTGGGACTGCAGGTTTTTGAGATGTTGATGACCAGGCAAATGCCTTACAATATAGACTGAAACAAAACATGTCTTAATTATACACCCCAGCTAAATACGGGTTTCCTACATTAAAGGATGTATTTATATAATTATTTGTTACCTTGTACAGATGTGTAAAATATGTATATATCCAAAGCTATACAGTCTGTAAATTTTTTTGTAAAAATGTTTAGAGGCTACTCCTGTAAGAGCAAATATGAGTATTCTATTTTGTCAATAAAATGACTTTTGATAAATGACTTTTTCAAGCTTTTCCCCTACTCCTGCCTTGGTTCTTCGAACTGCTATATCTTTAGGTAGCTGTATAAACTACAAAATACATTTATGCTCCAGTCATTACCTGTTAAAGTATTGAGATATGTAGACACAAGAAAACAAGTCATTCAACAAGTTGTTCTGAAAAAGTGTTTGCCAAAATGGGGAGGTTCCTTGCCATAGTTCTCTGCTTTTTGAAAGATGACAGTATCTTTAAATTGAGCCTTTACAAAAGAGTCATCTCACATGGCATGTTAAGTATCCTTTTAAAATCGGTGTTATTTTAGGAATGTGCACACAGGCCTCTTGTATCTGTTGTCTGCACTTCTGTAAGCACCTGCCTTTCCTGGGATGCATACTGAAGTGTAAAAGGTTAATGTTTTAAATTCATAGATCATGTACTTTGGTGGAACAGCGAGTTGAGATTTGTTAGATCAATCTCTTCTTAACAGATTAAACTAACATCTTAACTTTTGTATATCAAATATGGTGCTTTTTCAAGAGAAAAGGTATTGTTCTTCTGTCAGGACTAAGCTAATTTATTTGAGCAGAAGGCTGTTGAATTAACAGAAGAATGCTTTGGCAATTGTTGAACTTTTTACCTGTCTGCCCAGTGGCTCAGAACATCATTCCTTTAAGAGGAGCTAAATGAATAGGGTTAATCTGTAGGGAACTTGGTTTCTTTTGAGTTTGGGAAAACTTTGATCTTTTCTCTTCACCAAACGTGATGTATAGTCTGAAGTTTCTTTCCCTGCTGCCTGGTTCCTCTTGTTGCAGACCAATTGGCCACCATGGAGCCTTAAAGTTCTTCAATTAAAGGGACATGGGACTTTTTTTTTTTTTTTATTTTAAGAGGAAGACTTGTAACAGTTAGTGAACACCAGAGGGAAAAGGGAGAACAGCCTTTTAAACAGCTTTTCCCTGCATTGTTAGCCAGACTGCAGGCAGCAAGGCATGGCTTGGAGCATTATAGAAAAGAGCTATGAATGCCCTACAGGTGGTCTGCTCACATAATCTCCCCAATTTAAAACATTTTCCTTTACAGGACAATTGCATTACAAAACTCCCTTCTCTTTTGCTCCTAATTGAACCAAAGAACTACTACAAGATTTTCTTTAAAAACTGAGTGTCTAAAAAAATTTAAAATGTATTAACTACATTCTAATCTGTTTTCTAAAATGCAAGTACTCACAATGCCAGGAGTAAAAACTGCAGTAGACATTATTCCAGATATTTTTATGTCTTCTGCTTATATTCTGTCAAATTAACAATAATTTAAAAGCAATTGGTTAGGTTGTGTGCTAGCAGTGAAAAGATAGCCCCAGGTCCCTTATTAACCTGCCAATCATGATAAGAGATGGGCAGCTACCCTACTAATGACACAGATATCAGTCATGATTTGTGGGAAAAACCTTGTTTCATTGAGCACTGACTTGATTATTGGTGTCCTTTTCAAAGACCTCCTAACTTAATAGACTTCACTTCTACAAAGTTATTGGGATCATGAAAAGGAGGAATTTAAAATGCTCCTAACTCCTCAGAGGGAAAAACAGTTTTAACTTCTCAAATGCAAAGGAAGTTCCACTGAAATTTGTTCATGGTACCTATTTATACACCAATTGACCAGGATCAGAATATTGATATACCTGTAAGTTGAAAAGGCTCTAGTATTTTCCTGTATTGCTGGAAACATTTATTTTTTTTCACAATTGTTGAAACATTTAGATCAACGTGGCACTTTCCACTGCTGTCAGCAGGGCTGAGGTAGAGATCTCCCTGCTTGGGAAGCTCCACATACAGAAGCACAGTCAGTTCTGCAGATAAAAATCTGAGTTCCTTCCCCTCCAGCAGGTTCTAGCAAGGAAGACAGAGGGGAGCTACAGCCACAACTCTTGTCTGAGAATTTGTTTAGATAGGTCTCTTGCAGACTGCTGGTACAGGTTGCTGGTACTGAGATAAAAGCATTTCTAGTAAAAGAAAGGAAGCAGTCCTGTGGCTTAACCTACTCTGGAATGAGCCAAGGGGTGTTACAGGTGAATTTAGGCAGGAAAGGAGTCTCAGAGCTAGTCAAGTTACCAAGATACCTGCTTTGGAATTGACTGAGTAATAATGCAAAGGCTAAACAAATAAAAATGAAGCAAAATTCAAATCACTAGAAACACAAAGATAGGGAAATGGTGCTAAAGAAGTTAACTTACAAGTGCGGATTTTTGTGATTCAGCATAAAATTCGTGTATAAGGAAAAACATAATCAGAAACACCAACAGCAAGTCATTTAGGTATAAAAGAAATACAAATCCATGAACTTCACGTTATTAGGATATCTTTTATCAGACTTTAAAGATAGATTTCATATAAAGACCAGAAAAATATTGTTGTGTCATTGGTAGGAAATACATGTTAGCTTTCAAGATCTGATGATAAACTGCCTTCTCCCTTACATTTGACAGAAAGCTATTAAAAATAGCACCAGCAGACCATGGCCCAAGCCCTTACCTGTGGAGCAGGAGTGCCCTCGGCATCCCTGCTGGCACAGGCTCATCCATGGGCAGGGACAGCACCCATGCACACCAGCTCCAGAGAGCTAAGGGAAAGCTCCCCTGTCACTGATGTGGCCCATAGCACAACTTGTATAGGAACATTTGGAGAGCTGCACAAATGGCAACTAAGAGCCTCCCATAGCTCACAGAAAGGCCTGACTAACTGCTCTGTTCAGGCGAGTGACCGACCCAGCAGAGGAACATGGTTTGGGATTTTTTTTCTTCCCAAATAAGCAACGTACCTTTAAAGTGTTATTTTTCTTTCCAGGACTCCTCTTTGCTTTACATGTTCCTGCTTCAAAAGAAAATGCTGTGGATTATTCTCCTCCTCCTGCTGCAATGACTAAATAATGCTGCAGCCTCCCACATTGCTGGCCTAGCTTCTGGTGGGCATTTTAAAAGGAGGCAGAGCAGTGTAGGTGTGCTGGAGAGCCTCAGCAGGGACATCATACGTTCCCTGGACCCTTCTGCTAAGCCCTTGGGGGCTATCTGGAAGTATCCTACAATGTACTCAAAGTTTTCTCTGTGCAGGAGAAGCTTCCCTGGAGCTTTGATAATCAATCATGGA
The DNA here is from genome assembly GCF_001604755.1 of Lepidothrix coronata. Taxonomy (NCBI): domain Eukaryota; kingdom Metazoa; phylum Chordata; class Aves; order Passeriformes; family Pipridae; genus Lepidothrix; species Lepidothrix coronata. The sequence continues at coordinate 733,276 of NW_016690260.1, forward strand.
AGGGAAGGGACTTCAGACAGAGAGGAATTAGGTCATTCTCATATAATAATATGAATGTGGCCAGGCTTTCTGGGAAGGCTATGAAGGCTAAGACTGGCACACAAGGAGTATTTTTTCCTTCTTTCTTACGTAGAATTTGAAAAGCAAAGTATTGGGGTGGTCACCCATTGAACAGTTCTTCAAGTGTGCTTGAGTAGTCCTAAAAAGAGTCCCAGGAGGGGTAGGAAAGCTGGAGGCAGGGGTGTCTGTGTGCACACACTACCCACAGCTTCACCCCAACTTTGGTGCCCAGGCTCTCTTCAGGTTCACTTGGGAGGACACCTCGCTAGGCACATGAAGGTGCCTTGTAGAAGAAATTGGCAACAGTTTTTCACAAGAGGAGACTTGTACCAGGAGACAAGGCAGAATGCCCAAATTTAAAAAGGAATCACTAGCTGAAAAAGAAATACATTGGGAGAATCCCATGTCTACTTTGAAATACGAAAATTAATACAAGACCACTGCTTGATCCCACTGACTGTGCTCAAGACATTTATGTCACAAGCACTACATGCAGTGCAAAAGCCAAACCAAGCCTGCTCAGTAAGTTAACCTTCGCAGTCGATAAAGACGTGGAATTTTATATGGGATAGACAGGCCACCTAAAAGCAAACTGGTGATAATGAACACTGAAAAATGACAAAAGATGCTCCTGGAGTGAAAGCTCTCCTACAGTCGAGATCATGCTGGACGAAAGCTCAGTGTGGGCCAGTCAAACCAGCTTGTGGAATCACAACCAGTTTCCAAAGTGCCTGTTACAACCTGCCTGTAGCATGCCCTGCTCCTGCACCCCATTCCAGAGCCACACAGCCTGTGTTTCTCTAGGCACACACTTCTACTCCCACACACCGTGGTCAACACAGCTGCTGGCCTAATAGGGAAGCAGGTAAGGAACAACCTCTCTCCATTGCCCATCCTGGCCATGTTCCCTCTCTTTTTGTTCTGCATACCAGATGGTACGGAAGAGATAGCACATCTCTTCTTAAAGAGGCTGGGCAACAAAGGTCACCCTGAAAACAGTAGAATGAGACTAAGAAGAATAAAGAGATCTACAAATGATGGTCCAAAGAAGAAATATTAAACAGGACAGGCTCCCAGCATGTGGTCATGATTAGTTCTAGGCAGCCTTTAAGAGAATGTAATTAGAAATCTTCAGACAACTGTATTGATTTAAGCTTTTATAACTGCCCATCATTACTGTAATCAGGTATATGAATTTCACTAGTTCAGCAGAAAGGATCACACATCATAAATGCTATGGTGGTATGGAAATAACTACTGTCTGGTGTTAAAATGTGGAGCAATAATATGAGGCGACTAAGGATAGTCAAATCACTTCAGAAACTACTACCTAAGGTCAAATGCTGAACCAAGCTTTTTGAAGGCTGAGATAACACTTTTTCACTCCTACAAGTCTCTTATCTGTGCTCTCAAAACACTTTACATTCACTTGTTAATTAATAGTCAAATTTCTTCTTGTGAGACAAAAATTGCGGTAATAATACCCAGGCTAACGAAACTTAAATGCAAGTCTAGGGGAAGAACCTGGATTTCCTGACTCCACTCTGTGTTTTCAGTAAAGCTCCATTTTACGAGCATTTCCTCACACCTTTGCCCTCCCCACCAATTTCCCCCCAGTAGTCCGCCAAAGGCCACAGTCCCACATCCCCAATACCCAGGTACAGCACCAAATCTGTCTCCGGGGGGGCCATCGGGGCAATGGATGTTGAGGGGCTGGAGCCCAGTCGGCTTTTAAAAGAATGGAGAAAAACGAGTCATTCCTCCATTTGCTAAGGCAGGGAGGTATGGAAAATAGGGTTTACAACAATTTTGGAGTTGCACCGGGCAAGGAGTCCCGGCAGATGGAGGGACTCCGGTGGGAATAGGCGTGCGGAGAGTCCCGGTGGAGTGGCGGGAGCGGAATTCGGAAGGGAGCCGGCGCTGTGCTCGCCATCCAGCAGTGCCCTCCACTGGAGAGACCTGGAATTCCACCACCAGGCCCTTCCACAGGCTCCGCATCTTGTCACCTTTTCCTCAGCCTCTCCTCTCCTTGGTGCGTGGCGAGGCCGTGGATTGGGTGATGCCTCCCCACCCCTGCGCGACCCCCGCTGGGCGCTGGCCCTGCACACACCACTACTGTCCTCGTCTGGGCAGAGGTGACCATCGTTGCAACAAGCAGAGAAGAATATAGGACTAAGATGTCCTTTTTTGAAATGCAGCTTTCCGAGAAAATGGAAATTTAGTCATAAAGATGTGGCCACACTCCTGTAGCTGCCCAACGTGTTATAAAAGAGAAAGCTGGGCTACCTCTCTTGAACACTATCTGATTTTTTTAATATGTTGCAGAAAAAAAATTGTTCTTATTCCATCACTTTTGCCTTATGTGTGACTTGCTAGGTGCTTTCAGGTGTATTTTAAATGCATTAGATATTCTCTCCTCCAAACTTTTGTCATTGATAATTATATGCAGCATTCTTCACAAAGAAGCATCAGTCTCCTCAAATTATTTTTTCTACTTGATTTTTTTTCCCCAGAAAATAAACCTACGACTAGA
>NW_016690260.1:736319-742301 GCF_001604755.1 Lepidothrix coronata
AGTGGCATTTTTCTATGACAGTTTGGAAGATCCCGGTTTTCCAGGATACGGAGCAGGGCATTAGAAATAGCCAGATCAGGCAAACACAGAGACCCACATGGAGCTTCATTGCTGCCATCCTCTAGCTCATTAGTGTACAAGAATTGTGTGTGTTGTTTTTAGTAGCTAAAGAGTTATTTATGGCTTCTATGTTCTCAAGCCAAAGTGAGTGAGGGGTGCAACCAGGGCAAACGCATCAGAGCAATGCAAATCACTGACAAGGCATCATGAATGCAAGCTGAGCAGAATTTAAATACAATCCATGAATGAGAGGAAAGATTTGCATGAGGGAAAGAATCATTAGAATCTGATTTAACAAGCAGTACATAAAATGGGCCTTTGCAGCTTAAAATGAAGCAAAGCACATTCATGTTATACATTCTTAATGAAAAAAAAAAGCAAAATCACAAAAACCCTAATTTATTAGTAGAGCTTGGAATAGAAATGGTTTTCACAGAATACCTTTAGATCCTGATTCAGAAACTTGTGGTTGATTGCTTTCTTGAATAGAAGTGGATCATAAGCATGTAGGGTGGTAAGGACTATTTAAGTGCATGCCAAAGTCCTATTGATTTCAGTGAGATTTTTTAAGATGCTTAAAGTAAGTATATGCACAACTGTTTTCCTGAATAAGAGTGCTTTTCTGAATTAGAGTTTAACCCATGAATTTACACAGTGCTTTCAAACATAATTCCTTCTGGAAAAATAGAATAGATAAGAATTTTTTTTTTTAAATTGTATATTTCTGCATGTCTTAAAAGAAGGTAATGGAGAATTATTCTGGGTACGATTTTCTGTAAGGTCCAAAAGCCAACAGTGAGTGTGGAAGTTGAAAGTGAATAAGGTTCATAGAGCAACTTTGATAGACCCTCTGTTGGTTTAATCCCAAATAAATGATGCAAGATTTTGAATATAAGGTATTAGATACATAATGTCAGTCTCTTGGAAGAAAATGGCTATGTTGTTTTCCATTAAGTAGTATTATATTCTGTCTTGGAGAAAAGTAAGAGAATTGTTTTTAGGAAGCTCCTGCCATTTTTCATTTCCAGTCAGTGGTCACTAACACTAGGCAGAACAAATTTTTATGTAATGTCTCCTAAAATAAAATGTGTCTATCTCTAAATGTCTTGTCTTTCCAAGCAATGGCTGAGGTGGCAGATTCTGATGCACTGTGTTTTCTGATACTAAGAAATCATGTATCTGTCAACACTGGAAAATCTTTTTTTTTCTACAGAAGCATTGGTCCAGCTGCGTATTTACATCTCCTAGCATATTCCTGTGGAGCTACAACACTTCTTTTTATGTACTTCTCTCAACTGAGTCAGTGCCAACAACACATACAAGAATTGAAAGAGTTCAGTCTATGGCCATGTAGCCATATTGACTGTACTTGTGAAAGTTAGACTTTAGTGTCAATTTTTCTTTTGGCTTTTTAGGAGATTTTGAAGTGTTGCAGTGGTGGTTTGCAAAATGTCTTTTTGAAATCTATGAAAGGTATGACCAATGTAATTTTTGTCTTTCCCGATCTTTTTCTAAATAATTCTACTGTGAAATTGTTTGACATCATATCATAGTCCAGGTCAGTAGAAATATTATTCTCCTGACTTTGCTTTCTCTGTCTCTTTTGCTGAATAAAAACAGTATTACATTTGTTGAAAGGTAACATCCTCTGCAGTAGTACTTCTCCAGCTGTTATGACTGCTTAAATATTTCTCAATATTTTCATACTTTTTTTTTCTCCTCCCTCCACCCCCCCTCCCTGCAAGTGCCATGTTTAGGTGAAGGCTGAGGTTCAGCTCAAGACTAAGACATGTAAATGCAGGTATCCTAATTTTTTTTTTAAAGGTAAGCTATTTTATAAGGTCTTGTTGCAGTCAATAGTGTGTTAGTAATGTAGTCAGTGGGTCCTGGAAGCTGAGTCCATTCTATCTAAGTAACATGGGCCTTAATTTAGTTGCCTTAATTCAGGGCTCCGGGTGATTCTGGAGACTCCTATCCAGTTTCTCCCTGCCTCTCCAAAAGAGCATGGGTCTCCTGTAACTTCCTGTTGTGTCTGAAAGCCCCAGGTGAATATCCCAGTTACCCTCTGGCAATTCTAATAACATCGGATACTTTTATAGGCAACTTGTTGGAGCCCAGATCTGGATTTGACCAGATCTCCTCAGAGAGTAGTGGGACTTTGGACACCTATCTCACAGCTGTGTGACAAAATGTAGGTGGCAACCTTGAGCTGAATCCTGCCAAGAGATGCTGGTGATTATTTTTATCATCAGTCACATCTCTGTTGCAAAATTTCAGTATTTGCTTGGTGATGTGTTCTTTCAGTATTTGCTTGGTGATGTGTGCTGCTTCCTCAAGCTTCACGCTTTTTGGTGGGCTCTGTCATGTCTTTGTACAAGCTGGCACAGTGTATAGTTTTGATTGTTCAATAGAGTAGTTGCTCCTTAGCCACTGCTCTGACCTCTTTGATCCCCTTAAAAGAATTCTGCATACTATCTGCTAAGGACTGGGGAGGGAGGGGGATTGTTCTTGACAAGATCTCTGATTGGTATAATAATATTAATTTATTCAGTGTAATAATAATTTATTGAAAAGGTGATATTTTAGTATCACCTCTTGGCAGTCCCCTCAAGTGCAATGATATCTGTGTGCTTTCTTCTGCCTCATTGTGGTGTATTGACTTCTCTATTCTTTAGTTTATACTTTGAATTCTACTTTGCTGCTGCTTCATTTCCTGACAAAATTTTAGAGAGGCAGTTGTTTACTTTGGTTTGCTTCCTTTCTGCAGTTTTCATCATTTATCCAAATTTTAGGACTGCTTAAGGTACATAACCATTTATCCTTAATCCATGCAAGTTCCATCAGCTCCTCTAGAGAGCAGCAAATATGTTCAAATAAAACAGTAACATGATTCAATCTAATGTTTCCTGAAACATAGTCTTTGTTAACTCAGCTTGCTAAGTACAGTAAAGAGCAAAAAACTTTGGGGAATGGAGGTCTTATACTTAACTCTGGCATTTTTAGACAGCCTGAGAACTGTCGTAGCCCTTCATTTAGTGTGTATGCACCCCCCTACCCCCTCTAAAAGCCCTGCTTGAGCTCAACCCCAGCTCACCAACATCTTATGGCAGAGGGGAGAAGGAAGGCAACAGCGGTTCAGCCTGGGCCAGGGACCAGAATTGGATACCCACCAGACCTGTGGGCTGCAAAGCTTCCATCTTTACACAGGACTGTCAGCCAAGAGGAAGCACTCCCTGTAAGAAAAACACCCACAAGTTCTCCATTCCTCATGGCCGTCAGTGGGCGTTCGACAGATGGGACTCTGGTTCCTGGTGTGCACTAACTAGGATTTAAGGGAACTTGGCACCTGACAGGGAGGAATATTTTTTTCTAAGAAAAATAGCCAATGTAATGAAAAGTCTTCCTAGCTACAGACCACTTCAGACTAACACCAACAAGTCTTCAAGAGAAGGACAAAGGTCCCTCTGCTCTTTGAGACCAGTATCCAAAGCAAGACTGACAGATGCCTGCCTGAGCACTCACAAAGCTGGCACAGCCCTCACAGCAAGGCAGACTCATTCTAATGGGAAAACCCATATAAAAGAGCTTCCCAAAACATGCTTATGTTCACAGACCTGTCTCTGGTAAGGTTTTCTGCCACTAAGCTTCCTGGTCTATGCTTGAGCTTGTATTGACTGTCTAAAGCAGCTTTTCCAAAGGTTTTCCTCTCAGATATAAGCCTGCCCAATTAAGGCAACTTAAGTCACCCCAGACTTGCAGAATGTCCATGGCTGCAGGCAGAACAGCTTTTCTTCAGTTCCCTGTAACCTACACTACACATCATCACCACTACCACCCCTGCTGGTGGCGTTCCCTTCGAATTGCCAGGTACTGAGGTACAAATGGGAACCACCTTCCCCAAAGTAACCACCTGAGCTCTGTTAAACACAAAGAACACTGTGAGATGGTTCTGGATGGACAGAAAACATCATCAGTGTAAGAGCAACTGCCGAGGCCACGCCGAAGTAACGGGTCAGAATCCCATCTGGAAAATGAATTTACCGTGAGTTGGCATCTTCCATTGCCTCAAGGATGCTCACCTCATTATGTTAGCATAATATGGAGGAGATGGAACAAGTCAGGCAAAGAGGGGAGAGAAAGCAAGAAGGAGTGCTTTGTATGCAGCTAAAGACCATGTTTATCATGACATTTTCCCCTTTCTTGAGTCACCCTTCATACCAGGATCCCGTCTCTTCAGTAGCTGCATGGCACTGGTTGGCTTCTGCTGGCAGACTGGATACAGTCAGATACAGCCAATATAGCAATGCAGGCAATCTGGGAACCAAGTTCTGCCTCATTTTTGGAAACACGCCACCAAAGATCCTGGGAATGATGGAACTGGTGCTCTAGGGTGGATAGTGGAAGCTGTACTTTGCTTCTTTTTGCGATGTGTGCTGACAGCTGGGACATCCTCACACAAGGTGCAGCTGGTGTACTGGAAACACACAGCCTTCTGCACCGGGAGACCCCACCTGGCATCAAGGCAGACAGAATATAAAAGGGGCAGAATATACAAGGGACTGGCAAAGCGGAAAATAGTTGACAGTCACCAGCACTTTCTCTTCACACACTGATTCCTGCAAACACTAACATGGACATTGCATGCTGGTATGCCAAATTGCAGGGAAGACTCATCCAAGGGAGCTCAGTCCTCACTGAGGTGGTAGGTGAGGTCTTCTGTCAGGTGCTGACTGAAGCACCCATACTCTCATGATATTCCTTGTGTAGTCAATTTTTGAGGAAGATCCTCTTGATTCTCCAGTGAAAGTAAATTTATCTATAGCTAACTTTGCAGACAGAGGTGTGCACACAATTGTATTACCTATCTATTAAAGGATTACTCTGTGAGGTGGCCTTAGCTTTGCAACAGTTACTCAATGTAACCCTATAGCATAGGATTAATTTCAACTAATCTACTGAATTCTCACGAACCAACAGAAGAAGTACTCTGTGTTTAAGGTGTTCAGTCTGTATTGGCAGGGCCCACAGGCTGCCTGCAGGATGCAGTAGAAAGTCATGAGAGATGTATTTTGGTGCCCCAGCTGAACTGTTCTTATGATGTCTGCAAACACTCCAAAATCAGGGCAGAATTTGTATAGAATTTGGTGTAAAAAGTAGTGTGGGACAATATTTAAACCGACCTGGTGCCCAGGTTCTAGTGGACTGGAACCCAGGTCCTGCACAACAAGAATATCATACACTGGTATCAGCAAGCATTTCAACAGAAATAAACAGCCTAAATTTTTTGCTGAAGCCTTTGTCTTTAATTTGTAGCAAAACTTCTTGAAAGATAAAGTGTGCTGAGCCAAATTGTTTCTGGAAGTAAGCCTTGTAGGAATATTTTAGGAACCTCATGCACAAATAAAGCAACTACTTGGATGTTTTAATCAACTCTTTTTTTTTTCCTGGTACCATTTTAAGGATTTTTGCTGAAGTACAGAGGCCTAACTAAAGAGGGAGCATAAGACTCTTGTTCTAAGGGATTGTCAATATATCTGTGCAGAAGTCATGGAATATGTTTCTCAGAGAAGGATAATTTGAAGAAATTATTTGCTATGGAGTGGGACAGAGGAGAGTTCACAGATCTTGGTAGAGTTTGGTGCTCACAACACCAAGGTTGTGGGTTTGATTCCAGTATGGGCCAATCACTTAGGAATTGGATTCAATGATCCTTGTTGGTCCCTTCCAACTCAGAATATTCTGTGATTCTGTCATTCTATTTATCTGCAATTTTCAATCCATTGCTGTAAACTCTGAAAATTAAGACTGATTTACTCTAAACTGAAGCATCTCTGTGTTTCACATAACTCCAGGCCATGAGGTGGATTGTTACCACATCTATCTATCTATCTATCTATCTATCTATCTATCTATCTATCTATC
>NW_016690260.1:742368-905814 GCF_001604755.1 Lepidothrix coronata
TATCTATCTATCTATCTATCTATCTATCTATCTATCTATCTATCTATCATCTATCTATCAATATCTGTGTTTGGACTATTCCTTAATATAGGGTCACCTTGTTAATTTCATACAGGTTTCCGCTCCACAGGATCAGTTCTGAGTGACTGATGGGAGACAAGAGTGGGGCTGCAATGCAAATTCTGTAGTTTTCTCCAGTCATTTGAAGATCAGGTCATATCAATTCATATGTGAAAGTCTCTGGTGAACCTGCACAAAACTGGTATCTATCAATGCATCACATTTGGTAAACTGTGTTACAAATACTCTATGTTTGCGTTTCAGCAAAATGCTTTAGAAAAAGGCTTGCTCCAGAAGAAAAAAACTTGGATTTGTTAGGCAGTGTATATGAGTTGTTTAACTACCTACCTTTAATATCTCCACCAGGCCTTCAAAGACAGCACAGAGATGTAGAAAAAAGGTTATACCAGAAATAAGGAGCTCATTGCACTGTATATGGTCTGTTAGAAGTAAGAATCACTCACTCTGACTTGTAGAGAAATGAGCAGAAGGAGTGGGTGTCTACATGGGTGTCTAATTTATCAGGACAAGTGGGGCTCTAAAAGCATCCTGATTTCTCTTAAAAAAAAATATTACCTATCTTCAGTGCAAGGAAGAGGCAATAAATCACAGGGGGAAATGCAAAAATTGATTCTGATAGGTCAAAATCTTCTGTTTATTTCCATTATTTTTATTTCTTTGCCAAAAGCAACATTTTCAGTGACAGAAAATGCCCAAATACACTCTGGTGTGCAGTGCCTAAAATCTCACTGGAAAAATAGATGTTACACACATAGGAAAGTCAGAACTGAAAGAACTTACTTCTGATTGCTGACCCCAAATCCCACATCTTTCTTGAGAGCACCATATATAAACTTCAGTTTCTAAAGACAAGTTCAAAATCTGCTATCTTCATCTTCTTCACTCAGTAAATTGTTCATCAGTGAAAGCTTTTCAAAGCTAATCCACTACTCAACCCGAAGTGTTACCTGCAGGAACTGAATTAGAGATAGGTCTCTAATAGATCTCCTGGCATTTCCATGATGTGAATGGCCTGGGATCATAACACAGTCCTCGGACTTAACACTGTATGTGTAGTCCCATAATTAAATTATAGTTGTGGAGATGGCCTGGAACATCCTGCCTGTCAAACCAAATGAAAGAGAACAGACAGTAAAGTGGAAGAAATCAAAAGTAGTGAAGCAGATTGTGATTGTCATCTATCTACATGGATGCTGGATAATTTTAATTGTAGAGATACAGTTGCTACACTCTGATCAGATTTTTGCCTTACTGGTGAACTCATTTTTCAGAACTGGCACTGCTGGGCATCACAGGCCAAGAGCTCATGCTATGAGTGAATGGAGACCATCTAATCTGCAGAATATTTTAGCAACTCAATTACAATGTAAGAGCATTACATTTTAAAATTACTTCTCTGTAAGTTAAAGAACTTCCTTTTAAACTACTCTACTTTCCTATTTTTGGAGAAGCATTTCTTTATTATCCTGAAATACCACAAGCAGTAATAATTTATCTGTTCTCCATTGTAATCATGACATTACAATAAAATAGTGTCCAATTAATATGCTCTTTAATGATTCCTTCTAGAAAGACAGTCATTGCAATAATGATGTATCATGTAAGGGGAGATAATTTTAATAACTTGAAAGAATACACTGAGGATCTCTCTACATTGCTAACTTCAGATTTAATACTTATTCTGGGCTGAACTGAGAGATTCATGGAGAACAACTGCTGCTAACAGGAAATTATGCATTCCCTAGACACCCGTCTACAGTGTCTTTCACAAGCAAGGAGAGAGCCACAGCTTTCTGTTATGCTGATGAGAGTAAATCCAAGTGACCCAACCTAGAGAGTGCAAAAAGAAGATAAAGTGATTATAACTGACTGAAACTTGGGGTCTGGCTTCCATTTTTGTATTAAAAAATATATTCCCAATTAAAACAAAACAAAGGAAATAGAAAAAAAATTGTTTAGGAAAAAAAAATTAAAATCTATCTTATTTTTTTTCCTCTTCAATCATGCTGATACTGCAGAAACTCCCAGTGATACTTGATTTTGCTACACAGAAAACATGGAAATTCTGGGTCACCAGAAGCCTGCTTCCTTGCTTCACATCTATTAGTTCTTTCACTCACACTTTCTGAGACATCTCTACAGTACCTCACGTTCAGTGTAAGGAGAATTGTTCTTTGAGAATTGAATGTAAGGAGAAATGTTCTTTCCAACAGATCTTTGCCATTTTCTCCTCCCCATTGTGGATGCCCCTCCCAACAACCACTTTTCATTTCCTTGAGCTGTGGAAGTTCACAATAGTTCAAACACCTTTGCACATCTTCCCTTGCTGATAGATCCACCCACTGTGTAAAACTATATCTTTGTAATTAATAAATGTGACTTGGAAATAGTTGTAGAAGAGACTCTGAGACATTCCCCTAGGAGCAGGTTGATGATGACAGAAGCTTCTATTTACTCTTCAGGGAAAAGCCTATATAAAATCTTGCTCTTTTAATACACGCTTTTTATAAACACATTACGTGCTTATTACACTGACTCTGAACCACACATCAACAGGTCCACAAGTCCCAAAAGCAGCCAGGTCTGCAGCAGAGTGACACAAACCAAAGGCCACAATCTCACAAGAAGTATCTGCAGACTAAGGAAGTAGTTCACTAATTTCACTTTCCATTTCAAACACAAAGAGGATCTTTCGGATTTGAAATGAGACTCTTCATTCATTAAAAGATATCTAACTGGAGACACAAAAAAAGCAAACTGTGTCCAGCCACAAGGCACTTATGGTTTATCCTACCCTATTTATATCTCATGCTGAGGGATGTATGCGATAGACTGAATCCACATTTGTTCCTTGCATTCCTTCTTGCAGCTGAGAAGATGCAAAGAATCATAAGAGGTTTCATTGTTGCAATGTTTTGTCATGGTATGTGTAATCAGCACAGACCCCATTAAAGAGGCTTTGGAAGATGAGAAGTTTAAATATTTAATGTTTTTCTGCCTATGATAAGTTTAATAATTAATGCTACTCCTACCTTGGAAATGACAAATCACGCAACAAGTATGCACGATAAAAGAAACAAACAGAGCTAATAGAGAAGAAAACCTTACTTAGACGGTAGTAATTAAAAATGTCTGTAGCATACCTCAGGATCCCAAAATACTTTGCTCCTGACCCAAAGAGCAGTTCTGTCTATCTATTAAGCTACCTAATTTTGGGGGAGATGCAGAAGATGAGGGATAATTGCTAGTCTTTACCTTACACACATGAGAAATGATCCACAGGTTATGAGGCAAACTGTCTTAAAGATTTCTCTACCCCAGGAGAGAAAAGGAAGAATGTGAAAGCTGTTGTCCCTTCATGTTCTGCATAGAGGAGCCAGCCATTGAACTATTACAGAAATAATAAGTTCACAACAGACAGAACAAGATTAGATCTGTATCTGGTCTAAACAGTGTCATAGCTGTTCCAGCTCCAAGAGGTATCTACAAATACCAGTTCCTGACACCCTCTGAATAATCCATTTTATAAGACACTACCACTAGTACATTTCTCTGAGTACATGCTCCTACACATCCAGTCCCACTGATGATCTGCAACCTTCAACCCCCACTGACTTGTAGCTGAAAGAAAATTCATCTCACGCACTGCTGTGCTTCACTGCTGGACCACGCTTATGTAAATGCAACAGAATTAACACTGAAGGAGAGCACAAAGCATGACTAATAAAATCTTCTGTGATTCACTCAGTTTTGATATATTTTCAAATTATTAGCATTAGAAGTCTGTCAGACAAAGAGGGCAAGCACTCTGATATAGACACTGCCACTATATCCTTCTTTCAGGGTAGAAATCATTTTCCCTAAACCCAGGTATGAGATAATCATATTGTGGGAGAAACAGGTATATCTAGAAAGTGACTCATCTTACCTTCAGAAATGCCTAAAACAGGTCAGGTGACTCATTCCCACCTTCTGAAATCAAGAGCCCAGCGTGACTATTTCAGACTGAGAGAGGTAACACCTTGTAGACACATCAGTGGCACATCTACATTAGGGCGCAGTCAGCAGGGCCAGGGCACGGACACCACTGCTCAGTGCCAGCTGCTGGAGCTCTGACACCCTTCTGGCTTGCTCCTCCTAGCTGTATCCTGAGCAATTCTTGATTGCAGGACCTTGCTCAACAGCTAATCTGGATGCAGCCACTCCATTCTGGAGACGATTGTAGTTCACAGAATCAGAGATTGGTTTGGGTTGGAAAGAAGCTTAAAAATCATATAGTTCCAACCCCTCTGCTGTGGGCAGGGACACCTTCAACTAGATCAGGTTTCTCAGAGCTCCGTCCAACCTGATCTTGAACACTTCCAGGGCCATCAAAAGCTTCTCTGGGCAACCTGTTCCAGTGCCTCACCACCCTCACAGTAAAGAATTTCTTCCTTATACATAATCTAAATATACCCTACTTCAGTTTGAAGGCATTCCCCCTTGTCCTATCATTACAAGCCCTCGTAAAAAGTCCCTCTCCATCTTTCCTGTGGGCCCCTCTAGGTACTGGAAGGTGCTATAGTTGAATAACTCAGACATGGTCAGACTGCCAGCTGAAGACATGGTCAGACTGCCAGCTGACATCAGCATCAGAGAAAGGTACTGCCATGGCGTTGCTACATAGGAGAGGTGACGCTTTCAAGAAATAAGATGTTTTTACACATCAACACTTTGCTACAAAACAAGTATTTTTATTTTATTCATAGTCTAGTCTTTTTGCTTGAAAATCCTTTCTTAGAGTGGGCTTTGAGAATTTAGTATGAGAAGATAAATTAAGTTTTTGACAGTAGACAGTATACAACTATGTTTAAAAGTCATGTCTTTCCTAAGCTTGATCTTTTGCAATAAAACTAGGTTAGGGTAAACAAGTGCTCACACATGCTCCTGGAAAACCAGGTCAGATACATCAGCAACAGTCTACAGCTTTTTAAAGTCACTCACACTCAGAAAACCATAAAAATGTTACATTTTCCAAAGAACACTTCATTAATGTAATATCCTTCAAACTCTTATCCAAAGTTTTTGCTTCTTTGTCAATGGAGCATAGTAGAGTATTGCTGCAGCATAACCACAGCCAAGGGATTCAGCTGAAACTCCCTGAAGCCTCCTCAGTGATGCAATGATTTGTGAAGGTCACAGGGTAGTGTTCACTCTGGGCTCTATACCCATTCTGACTTCTTTGACCTCAAGCAACTAGTATTGCTATAATTTGATTGTGCATCAAGGTTTTTTAGCTCAGCTGAAGGGTAGAATTCTAAAATGTTGCTCTGAACTGCAGAGGAAGAAACTCCAAGGTGACAGTTGATCTGAGGTCTCAAAACCAAGGTAGTCTCTTCAACGAAGTCTTGCTGAAATCTCGATCTCACTTGCCTGCATGTAGTTCCTTGCTGGTCACTAGCACACAACGGTTCCTCAGTGCTATCTTGCTTAACAGCAAGATCTCCTGATACACAGCACTTGTTGCTGGTGCTGTTAAGGTTAGGGCTGGCAGTTTGCTGAGGGACAGCTTCAGAATGAAGAACAGCCTCTTCTTCCTCATCAGAGAGAAGTGAGCAGCAGCCATCACTGGTCTGGCAGCTATTTGATACTGGGCAGTCTTCATTTTGAGGTGGAGAAGAGCTGCTGTGTTGTAGTGGGGGAAGATTTAAAATGCACTCCTTCTCTATGCAGAGGTTTGCCAGCAGCTTGTTCTTTTGGCTTCTTGCTTTCATTCTCCGGAGAGCACAGACAAGATCTGCAAGGCTGAGCACAAAGGACAGGCTGCTGACTCCCCAGATGAAAATCATCATAATGGATTTCTCAGTGGGCCGGGAGATATAACAGTCAACTGTGCTTGTGCAAGGTGAATGGTAGCAGGAAAAGCGCTCAGGAACAAAGAATCCAAAAAGAAAATACTGCACAGCTGCAAAGGCAGCCTCAAGTAGGGTCCTAAAACAGAGATGAACAGTATATGCCCCAGAAAAATTAAGGACACTTAGGTTCTCTTCATCACACTCTACTCTATTGACAACAGCATTTCTACAGAGCTCCTTCATGTCTTTGGGGCTTGATAAACTCTTATTTCCTTTGCATCCATGCACCAGATAGTGCATTCTTACAAGGTACATAGCTACCTTGTGCAAAACATAAATGCTGAATGCAGCATAAGGTAGCAGGATGGACACAGTCTGAATGAGCCAGAATCTGAAGTGAGATACAGGAGAGAACAAGTCGTAGCAAACGTTGGAGCATCCTGGTTGCAAGGTGTTGCAGACAAAGCGCTCCTGCTCATCTTGGTAGAGGGGATAGCCTGCCAACACTACCACTGCCATTCGCAGCAGAATTATTAACATTAGCCAGATCTTTCCTAGAAGAGAAGGTATGAAAAAGAGTCAGAGCACTGAAAAGGAAGGCAGGTAATGTAGTGATGCTCTTTCTATACACAAGATATTTGAAGAAATAGCCTCTGTAATCAGTCTTCCATCTTAGTAGATCCTCTTTGGCTTTGTTTTGACTGAGACTGAAAAACATGTGAAAATGTGTAGCTGACACATTCAATAATCTTCATCTTGACTTCACAATGTAGGAGTTTAACATACAATAAGCCATGTCAACCAAAACCTAATGAAAACACTCTGAACATGTCCAAATCTGATAAAAAAAATTCAAAATTGAGTTAACAATTTCACTTAAAGTTTTTCACTTGCTGTTGGGTTCCTACCCCTGCACTTGAATCTTTTCCTATTTCAATAACATAGGTCACCTAAGACAGTGTGAAACTCATCTAGATACAAAAGACTGTTCTTGGTCTTGGCCATGAAATTGCATGTAAAGTTTACTACGGCCAACAAAATCTCTCTGTTGTGTCTAGAATGGTATTTACTAGCAAGCTAATAATAAGTTATTATTAATTTTATTATTAGCAAACTCATGCAAAATGTTCTACAAATGTACATTTGTCTGTGCACATGTGTACCTCAGTCATCTCCCTCTATTGCTTCTTTGGTTGCCCCATCTTCATCATGTCTTCCAACCTTCATTCACCTTGGTGTGCAGCTTTTCTCCATTCAGACCAAAAGCTCCCTTCGGTCTTGATATTGACACCAAGTGAAGTCTCACAAGTTCAGCATTTTCATACATTGCTTACTTCACCTTTCCCTGAATTCTCTCATGTAATTCCTGTGGTAGGGCTTAGTCTCACCCAGCTTTGGTTGGAAAGATCAGGCCTTATCCTTATTCCATTACACTAAGAGCAGTTGAAGATCAGGTGTTGGTACAGTACTTACCATACCTTTTGAACGAGACCGTATTATTCATGATAGTTTCTTGGAGGATATTTGGATGGGGTAGGTCTTTCTTAAATTTTTTTTTTGTAAACTTACAAACACTGCTATATTACTGACAAAGTTATTTAATTTAAAAAAAGAGAAGGGGAGGGAAGGGGAGGGGACAGAAAGAAAAAAGAAAAAAAGAAAAAAGAAAAGAAAAGAAAAGAAAAAAAAGAAAAGAAAAAGAAAAGACCAAAAATCCATGTCAGGGGGGTTGGAACTAGATGATCTTTAAGGTCCTTTCCAGCCCAAACCATTCTATGATTCAATGAAAATCTAAATTCTTTTCCTGGGCAGGATAGGAAGGCATAAATATATACTGTTGTATTGTCAAAGCCTAAAAATATATTCTCTACAAACACATAGAAAAATTCAACATCTGAAGTTAAGTTTAAGTTTCCTTTTGAGTCCTGTCACTAGTTACCTACATACTTTTGAAAAAGGAAAAAAGTCCACTTGGGGAAAAAAAAGAGAAAAAAACCCAACATAACAGAGTGATAAGATTAAGTCTGTACTTTAAAGAATGGTTAAGACAACATTTGTAACCACAGGCAGACAAACAGCAAATTCAGTGACTAAAGAGAAGCATATTATATGGAATTAATGGTTGAGAAATGCACTGAAAACTTCAAGTCATTAATAGTGAATGCACATCTCACATGTACACAAGCTTTTGAAGGCAATCTGTGAAATAGCACCAAATACACACTATAAAGACTTTTTAAAAATCCAGATCACAAAGCCTTTTACTTATAAAATATAGAAGTATTTGTAGGTATTGTCTTGAAGAATTTTCTTTTGTATTTCCCATGCAGCTATTTCCCAATAGTTGGTGGAAATTTTAAATATTCAGATATATCCACAAAATTGTGTGATACCTATTATTGTACTGAACATATAGTTCAAGTGCCCCACAAAAACCATTTGTGGCCAGTAGACTAATTACGGTCTAGAACAGTAAGACTGTAATGGAAAACCAGCTGGAAAAAGGTTAAGGATATATAAGGTTTATGAGGGATCATCAGAGAAACCTGACGCGCTTGGCAAAATAATATATTATCTAACCATAAATAAATTGAGGCCTTTCCATTTTATCTTTAATTACATGACCCTTAGTGGTGGTTTTGCCGTGTTTCCAGCTTCCTGCGTTTTGCTGGCAGGATGTGCTGTTGCTCACTTTTCGACATAGTGTGGGTCAATAGAAAACACCAGCTCTCCAGAATCAGGAAGCCATGTTTCATCCTTAGGTAGCACTTTTTCCCTACGAGGACCTCAAAGTGTTTGAAGCACATTAGTTAATTAAGCTCAAAATACTACATGCTATTTCACTATCAATTTTTAATTAGAACATGTACAAGAGGGAGTGCTGCTTAAGAAAAATCAATGGCTCCTTAGGAAGTAGTTTAGTATGACATACATTTGAGAGATAACCCCTCCACGCATCACCTTCCCTAAAGACTCAATCTTGATTAAACATACAAGAACAAGCCCCTCTGCTGCCCCTGTGGGGACTTAGTTGGATGTTCCCTGCAATGCACAACACAAACTACAACTACTGGCCACAGCTGGAGGCTGAGGGTCTTTGAAAGGCCCTTGAAAGTTTTTCTCTGGCACATACTTTGCTCAAAGTAGCCCATTAAAGAGGAACAGCACCCTACTTATAGGGTAAAAAAAAATAGACAGTCAACTGTTAGCTGAGAAAAAAAACAACTGTATTTTGCTTTGTTTTGCCTTTTTTTAAAATGCATATGATCTTTGTTTATAAAGAATAAAGTGTTGGTAATTAACCACAACAGTAGTAAACCACAAACCTCTCCCTGTAGAAGAGGTTTTTTCCCTTCTTTCAGTTATTTTAATCCATCACTAAAGCTATTGCATATATTTAACCATTCACTTTATGTGGTATAAGGTGTTACTTCTGTCTGTTTTCACCATGATCCCTACTTCCAGATGACTGGAAGCTCTGGTATCAAGAAGATGCCAGAATATTTTGCATAAAGTTCAGGAAATATCTATCAGAGAGGGAGTAGTAATCTGTTTAACAAGAAGAGAAATACATTAACCTCTTATATCAGGTATCGAGATAACAACTTACTCTAAGAATCAAAGAACCATAGCTAGAAATTAAAGTTGATTATCAGTAGGACACTTGGGTGGCTTCAGGATATGAAGCAGCAAAAGAAAGAAGATATCTCTTTTAAAGTACTTACCTACAACAGTCACATTATAGTTAAGTGTGACAATCAAAAATCCCAGCGAGTCCCAGCGCTCCATGTTCGAACAGGCTCAAAACACTCCCAGCTCCTGATGTCCTAACAATTTTGTCATTTCCAAAGGAGGCTAGAACTAGACAGGGAAGAAAGAGGGGGAGGAAAAGAGGAAGAAGGAAAAAAAAAAAAAAAGGAAGGAATTTTTGTTAAGGATCAAAGATGGAAATCAGAAACCCAACCACAACAATGTATCGATGAAGGATTATTTTGATGATTTGAACAGGACTGTTAGATTTGAATGTTGGAATAAATCTTCTTAAGGCTTTAACAGTTTGTCTTGCAAAAGCTCTAGCTTGTCAGATCCAATTGCTCCTACCTCTTGTGTGGATCCTCTGTCCAGACAACTGCAAGTAGACAAACAACAACAGGAGTGATCTCTGCCATTGTAGACTATTCTTACCCTCCCAGGGCATACCAGCCTCCTGGCATTGCTGACATATTTCAGTGGTGAAAGACAAGGAGAGAGGGAAAAAATAGCATAGACCAGGAAATAACGGAGACCTCTCTGTCTCCCCACAAGAATTGCCGATGAATAATGGAAGGAAAGGGGGTAGAAAAGGGTGAGCATCCCTGTGTCTGAAAGGCAATTTCAGTTCACTAGAAGCTATCCCATTGCAATTTCCCAAAACCATTTTGTTTCTAAATCACAGCCTCCCTGACAGAACACCATGGCCTTGTCAATCACAGCCACACCAAATTTTCCTCTGTGTGCTGAGCTAGGGAGCAGGCTGAGCCTCCCTGCTGGCACGACATAATACAGGGGAAGATTTAAAAAAATAAACCCAAGGGTGTGGCTGTTTTTCAAGATGCCTCAAGTTGCTTACTTTTAATTTATATCAGTTCTTTCTGCTGAAACTGCTTGGTACTCTGGACATCACTCAAAAGATCCTAGGGCTACCTGACCAGCATTCTGAAACCCCAGCAGCCTCTCAGCAGTGATGGAGTGAGCTTCCCCCTTGGAGCAGGATGCCTGCGGGGTCAGCAGTCCTTGAGTGCAAGGTGCAACTCCACAGCATGTCCTTGACACTTTGTGACTGTGCTGTACACCAGGGAAAAAGCAGGGATGAAATAAGACTCTCGGCTTTTCTTTACTCACCCCACTGCACCAAATTCCCTTGGGGAAAGTTATCTACCACCATCTTCCACTAGCTATGGGATTGTTCCACTAACTATGGGATATTACTCTGTCCTTTTTAATCTGTGCTGTGAGAGGGGCAAACATAATGTGGACACTTAGTCAGGAAATAGTATCAGTCACTAGAAAAACAGCTGAAGAAGGAGTCTGTGTGTGATACAGCAAGGGAGAAAAGTGATGTCATGACATGCTGACACCTGTAGGGTGCCAAAAGCTCAGGCACAGGCAAGGTGAGTTGGCTCAGAGCAAGGTGTATGGTGATACTGCATGACTTATGGACTCTGTGACTAGGCTAAGCTTTATAACTGATCACGTCTTACCTGGATAAAAGGTAAAATTAATAGTTTAATGAAGTAAAATATATCTGTCCAAAGACCTTCTCCCCAGCTCTCTGCTCACAGACCTTGCAAAGCCTTGGCAGAACACACTGAGGATCCTTTCTGTAGTAAGCCCCCTCCCAAGGAAACCCTAAAAGTGAGGTGTGAAAGGACGGCCCTTAAAAACACTTTATCCATTATCTGTGGAAAGAGATTTTTAATTGCAGTAGTAAAAAAAAAAAAAAAAGAGTTTCCTTGTTTTCAGAATTGATTTATGCAAAATATTTGCCAACCAACCATTTCTTCTGTTACCAAGTTTTATTTATGGCGTTTGATGATGGCTTTAGCTTCACTTCCCCTCACACACACCCCCAACTCACCCTTTTTCTTATTTTTTCCTTTTTTTTTGTGTTCCCTCCTGAGATATGTGTGTTTGAGGATTATGGGAAGAAGGGAAAGCTGTAGGAAGGGAAAGAGAAAAGACGCAAATGGACAAGATATAAATTATCCTGAGATACGAAGGTATTCCTGGTTAAACATCCTTTGTCAAAAATAAAGTCAGGAATGCCAAGATGGTGGCAGGATATGAATGCTCAGCAGCTGCATCCACACAATAGACTATAAATTGTCTCTGACAATATTGCCAGTTAAAATATCCTTGCTCGTTGTTGCTGTGAGACCTCTACCATTTGTGTAACAGGCATAACAGCTAGGAATTTAAGCCTCCAAACTGTTGCCTGTGGAACTATACCAGTCAAAACCATCTGATATCGCATGGCATGGATGTCCTGAGGTAGGATGGCCCATTTTCTTCTAAAAGAAAGCAAGAACTTTTCAGACTCACAGTGCAGCCTTAGCTTAGGTCAGAAAGCCTGAATTCTATTTTAGCTTTTCCAGACAACTTTAGCCTTTTTCTTTTAGCTTTTCTAGATAGCTCATATCTTACTTGAATCCAAAATTTCTCCTTTCTACGGTGTGTCCTCTACCCAAGTCCCTGTCATCAGTCCCAACTTGGGGCTCCAGACAGATGTGGTTGTTATAAAATATTTGGTCTCCACAAAACAACAGGCTTTAGTTTCTTCATCCCTTGGCTCAGCACTATCTTTCAGTTCCCATCTGAAGATATTCACCATACAATTCCCCTTGTTTACTATTTATCTGTAGCTATTCCCTGTAGTCCATTTGTCTGTAAAGACTGTAAGGAAATAGGGAAAGCAGTATTACAGACATGGATGAAATAGCAGAGGGACTCCAGCTCCACAGTGCCACCAGTTGGTTTGGCACCATCTTCCACATCAGAGGACAGGCACGTGTTGCACAGCCCCATCTCTCCACCCATGCTCCAATCTCACAGACAACTCTTCCCAGGCTTTAAAGTTGTCAGATGTGTGAACTTCCACCGGATTCTAATTAAACAAGAGAGGCAGGTAGAAAACACTGAAATGGTTTTGGGTAAAGTTAAACTTTGAAACCCAGCAGTATCTTATCATATCTGAATTTAGGAGGAGCCCTAAAAGCCACTGGAAAGATTTCAGAGACCAACAACGAAACATAAGAAGATGCAATTAAATCTATTTTAAAATTCACAACTGCTGTCCACATTTCTGACCCCTTACCACAGATCTAAGGCTTGATCCTGCAAAAATTTAACAGGTGTGATTCTATCATTGTGAACGACCCACTGAAACATTCTGAACTGCTGGAACTGCACCTCACTGCAGTGTGGACCTCTGTCATACCCCTAAGCTTAGGCCTGCCTTACTTGGCACAAAGCCCAGCAAAGACACTTCAGCTAGACTTTGGCTCAGAATGACATCCAGAGGTAAGGTACAACCAGCTTGAAGCCTCTTCAGGGCTTCCCAATCCAGGATCAAATCAGTCACCTGAAGGATTCCACAATCTACATCACACATCAAAAAACCCCCAGAAACTAGGGGTAGTCCTCTGGCATAGCAAATCCCAACCACATCTGTCTTATCCAGTCAATACCTACAATAATGACACAAGTGGGAGTTACTAAGGGAGACTGCACCCTACAAAGCAACTGACAATGAAGCAACCTCCCTCTTCCAGTTTAATTAATGTTGAGGCAAAACGGGCCAGCATAGCAGCTTCCCTTATACAGAAAGGGATCTGACATTTTAGTCCAGGTTCTTTAGCAGATCATTAAGAAATAAAAAACATAGATGCATATCTAATATTTTAGAGTCTAATTTTAAAATCTATTTAGAATTTTTCTAAATAGAAAACTTAGTGATGTACTAGTAAATGATGTATTAGTGACAAATCTTGCAGTAAAACTAGGTCTTCTGAAGGTGATCTGTAAATTCATTGGGGGAGGAAATCTATTTGCAAGGGACAGTAAACAGTAAAAGGTAATTTATCTTGATAGCCTTATTTTTAAAATTAGAGAAATACAGTAGAAGGGGGAGAGAAAGAAACAAGCTGGACATGAAGGATAGAGAAGTAGTAGGAAAAGCTATCCAGAATAAATGCTCTTTTTAAGACACATAGTACATACACCTGTCAATCTTCAGAGCATACAAATAGTGAAGGAGCCAGCACAGCATGGAAAGCCCCTGCTTTACACAAGCACATGGAGGACTGTACACTTGCATTCCCTGGGACCTCTGTCCAGCTGCCCCTCAGATATCCCTGCAGGAGTACGTTTGAAAGCATCATCTCTCCAAAACAGCCATCGTGGCTACACAGACATGGAGAAAGCAAGAAAATTATAACTCCAGCTGTAGGGCTCTAGAGCCTACACACACTGAGGTAGGGGAGAGGTGAGTGTTTTCCATCATGAACTCTTCAGTGGAGAGCTTAAACAACGTGCTTCTACTCCCTCCACTGCTCCACTTCTAACCCCTCAGTCCCCGGAGGTGGCGCAGCTCAGGGCAAGGAAAGAAAACTTTCAATGAACTCCTATTCCTCTTCCCCTTCCCTTTCTGTCTGCCTTCCACTCCCAGGAAGGAGCTACAAACACACATGCTCAGATATATATAAATGCCTATGGGTTTATATGCTTGTGTCTGAAACGGTCCAGAAAGACCTCCAGAACAGTGAAGTTCAGCTCATTTTTAACTGCTCATATTGATTGGACTCAATCTTGTGACTTCCACAGTAGCTCAGTCATCTCAGATACATAAGCCTGGTACATATAGTGCCTCACATGTGTCGTGATGTCTCATTCTTCCTCTACTAATTTAGTCAGTCTAAAAAAAGACTATGTTTTACTGCATGCTCTTAAGGATTTAGACCATTCTCTTACTTTGTCTCAACCAGAGCCCCTTACTATAAATATCTGAAGGTTCAGAAAGGTTTCTAACGGGAACCTGCTTCTAAGACGACAACAAATGGAAAAAGCAGACTTTCTTCAGACTTTGGTTCAGCAACATCAAAGCTATTCAGCCAAGAATTTTGAACATTTCAAGACTGCTCCGAAGGAAAATTAAGTAATGGGAAATATTTTCTCATTCAGGAGCTCAGGGCCAATTTCTTCAAAAGTATTTAATTTACTAAGTAGTAAAAGTACAAAGTGAGTCCATGGGATTTTCAAAAGCATATTATT
The DNA here is from genome assembly GCF_001604755.1 of Lepidothrix coronata. Classification (NCBI taxonomy): domain Eukaryota; kingdom Metazoa; phylum Chordata; class Aves; order Passeriformes; family Pipridae; genus Lepidothrix; species Lepidothrix coronata. The sequence continues at coordinate 757,092 of NW_016690260.1, forward strand.
AATATCTGCTTAACTCCCACTGAAATAGGTAGCTACATGAATACATTACATTATTACTGAAATTTGCTCTGCTGTAACTGAAAAAAAATCTTGCATAACAGAGGTTCCAGCTATTTTTTAAATTTTGCACTTAGCATTTGACACTGAGTTTTACACCTACCTTTTTTCACAGTGCAAATGCAAATTTGAAGGTTTGGAAAGTTTAAGGATCATATATTTTATGACAATGCTGGTGATTTCATGTTGAATTAGTACCCAACATCTGGCTCTTCTTCATTGAGTTCTTCCCTCAATCAGGTCCACTCATAGCAATGTTGAGGCAATAAGCACAGTGTGCTGAGATCATGGAAATTGTTTAAACAAGAAAAATGCCTTAAGGAATTGGGAAACAAATTTCATAATAAACAGAGGATGGCAATTATATCTTTGGCTCACCATGCTTTAAATTTAATACTTATGTGCTATTGCTTCTAAGTATGAATATTGCTAGGGCTGTGGAGAGCAAATAGATCCCTGTTCACAACATAGACAACAAAAGGGGTTACTGTGTCGGTTCTGGATTTCAGCAAATAAATCTGTCATCTTAGATTTAACCTACAGGCAGCTACTGTGGAATTAAAATAAGAGTTCTTTACACCTTCTTGTATTTCATGGCTGATCATTTTAAGAAACAAACCCCATACTGTTGTCTATTGTTACTGAACACAGACACTGCTTTTTCTTTCACCATGGACAGATGCATTGTAACTACATGGTCATTAAACCAAGTCCTGGGCACCGTGGGGAAAAGGCTAAACTAACATAGAAATGAAAGAAGGGAGCTGAAAAGAGAAATGGTATTTTTTTCCCACTTTATTTCACATACAGTTTAAACTTCAGGAACCACTGCAGGCAGTACCAACCGTGGATTTCTTCTCTCATGTGAAGAAATGTCATTTTCAAGTCAAATTCAGGAGTCAAAAGGTATATTCTTTTAAATCTCACTTGCATATTGAAAATATAGCTTTAAATAAATAAAAAAGCTGCATCTTGTGCATAATAAAGTCCTCATCCAGAGGAGTATTTCTGTCTAAAAAGAATGTGTACTTTTATCATACTGTTTCCTAATGAGAAACTTTGATCTTCAGCTGTGTTTAATGAACAATGAAGCGAAAATCTATTATTCCTCATAGTTGCTACTCACAAATTACTAGAGGAAAAAAAATATTTTTGCATCGATATCATGATGTACAACTTATGTATGTGCATCTGGTTATAGGATATAATTTATAGGACAATACATAATTCAGTTTTTACACCTCATCTTGATTTTATGAGGTTTGTTTTGACCTTAAATCATGACCTGTTAATAGTCTGTTTATTAAAGTTTAATGTGACTCTGTAAAAAGTCCTTTAAACAAAGTTCACGCAGGTAAACCTTCACAACATAAGGAAAAAAATGCCCAAACTTTTATTTCAGGATTTGAATTTTGCACCCTCCCTTCCAAACCTTTGCTTTACAATTACAGCCCTACAATGCCAGCTGCCTACAGTTTCCATGATTTCTGCTTTGTTTTCTTCCAAGAGCATTTTTCAATAATCATTGCTAAAAAGCTCGAAACACAGTTGGCAGTACACAAGGAATTCCTTTGTTAAATTGCAATAGTATTCATACTCTATGTATTCTACCAACCAGGATTTTTCATTTTAAAGAGAAGAGCAACATAAACTTCAGCTTCATAGCTCAGTCCTTAATAAAATGAATAGGACTTCAATACATGACTCTCATCCATGCATTTGAAAATTTTTACCATAATCTCAAAATGTGGACCCTGAAGGATTTATTCTGATGGTTTAGAGAGCAAAAGAAAACAGACAAGAGTGGAGTTCCCCACAGGACCCATCCCCAAGGCAGGCTGCAGCTGGGAACCCACCAGCACTCCTTGCTACCCTGGAGCAGCTCCCAACATTGTCCAGAGGCAGGGAAATCTCACGTGATAAATACAGATATCAGCAAATGTCATACTGGGGTCAAAGGGCAGAGCATAGGGAGAATCTGGTAGGAAGGCAAACCACTGCATAAATGTACAAGAACACCAATTCAGATCCTGTTTGTTTTAAAACAGTTTGAGTCTGTTTTCCATGAAACAGGAGGGATTACTGATTATGCTCCATTTACTTACTCACCACTCATACAGCACTGTAGTCTTTCTGTTGCCTGTGCTGCTGGCACAAAGACTAAACTACCTCACATTTCTAAACTTGCTCTTCTTAAGCTTTGTTCCAAAGGTAGTTCCCCCGAAGACCTGAGAAACACCTCCAGCCAACCAGGTTTTGCCTCAGTAAAATCTTTCAGATCACCTGGGTAAAGTGAGCCCACTCCAAGATATCAGATAGCTTCCACTGAAAATTCTTTCAGTACCAATAACAGAAATGAAATTTCATTACTATGGCAAGGGAAGAATGCAGCACACAAAGACAAAATAGGACCATTAGCTCAGTCTTTCTGCCTCCTCTGCATTATGACAGATACTTTGCCATTTCAATTGAATCTACAAAATTGCTACCAATTACTGTGTTCCTGACACTATTAAAAACTGTACTAATTCTTTTAACTGGCCACAGATATTTATGGATATATTCTCTGTGACCTACATTGTGCCTCCTAACTGCTGGTACTATTTCAGTTTCTCTATTTTTTTCCTTATTTGTTACATTTTGCTGCTTTTTTTTTTGCTACCTTCATTCCCCTTTATAGGAAAAAAATATTTAAGACATCCTAAAACTCTTATGAAACACCTGAAAAAACAATTGTTTAAGTACATTAACCCACACAATTTGCCAATGATGTTTTCATTTCTGGGGAATCAATCCTATAAATCCCAAAGAGAATCATGGTATGTGATATACCTGCATTCCTGAATATAACTGTATTCTCTTATGCACACGACAAATGAAGTTATGTCATGTTTATGTATATCTACAATGACTGAACTTCCCTTCAATAACAAAATCAATTTATATGCAAAAATATAGATTTTGAAATGTTATAGCACCTTACATCTTTGAAAATCAGCATGAGTTTTTCAGGACATGTTTAATCTGCATTCCCCCATAGCAATACTGTGGTTTCTCCACACTTAGTCAGGAAGATAAAGGGTTTCACTTTATTGTTACAGCTACTCATATATTGACTCCCCCTCCCTTTAGTGGTTTGTGGCAGAATCCCCTAGATGCCTATTTCTGATTTGCAGGAATTCCTGTCCCAGGTTGCAATGCTTGGAAGTAGGCAATGGCAATTTTCGGTTCAAGTCAGGTGCCCCCTTACTATGTTCAGCAATTATATGATTCATCCCTCAGGTTTAAAGGTTTCAACTCCTCTAACACTGATGAAATAACCCTGAGTACCTAACAGTGCCTTGGGTGAGCTCGGTGTTTTGGTTCAGCTCTGCCTCTGCTCTTGGGGCAGGTGGTTGTTACACAGTTGTAAATGATGAGACTTCCATCTTCTCTGGTCACTGATTTAATGCACAAAGCCCACTATATGCACTGTTGAACTATCTGCAGATTAATCAAAGAAACCAGGTCAGGCTGGATGGGGCCTTGAGCAACCTGGACTAGTGGAAGGTGTCCCTGCACATGGCAGGGGTTTTGAAGCTAGATGACCTTTACAGTTCCTCTCCAATCCAAACCATTCTATGATTCTGTGATTCTATGAAAACCCACTGGCTACCAATCCTGCTCTGCTCTGAACAGCAAAAGAAAAGATTTTGCAGTTTCTGATGTAGCCTCCAAATTCCATGTTACCAATCTAACACTAAGAGCAGCATTGCTGCTAATGCAAAAGTCAGCTACTGAAGCAGGGAGGAGACTCAATTAGGTCTGCATAAAAATGCCAAGAGCTCTGGCCAGCATGCAGGTCCTGAGACCTGGCACAGCCCACGGTGACAGGTACAACACAGGAGGAGGCCAGGCAAGATGGGGAGGCCAATGCATCAGATGGATGCAGAGCTGCAAATCTGTGTTAGGTTAGAGATGCACTGGGGCTGCCCAACCATACAGACCCAATTTCACTTCACTGTTTTGTGTACATAAACTGGTAACACAAACCAGCATGGATCTGCAGAATTTGATGATTTCAATGCCCAGGAGTGGCAGCTCAGCCTTCAGGCTGCAAGGACGAGGGTAAGAAACCTGTGTTGTGGCCACCATGGGAACCTTGACCTCCTCACCTGCTTCCTCGGCCTCGGTGCTGCCTCAGCCCTTTTCCCCCACTCCCCTGCATTACCATGTTATATTGCATTTCAGCCCAACTTCCCTGCAAGTGTATCTCAGGTCTTATAAAGTGTTGACAGGGTTGGGGTTTTCTGTTCAAATCCTGAGCAATCCTGCATTCAGGAGAACACAGGACATTTGGCAACAGATGCTGAAACTTTTTGTAAGGACACTTTATGAAGAAAAAAAGCTGACGGAGACAGATTAGAGTCTGCTGAAGAAATCAAAGTCACAGTTTTTTTCTGTTCCCTGTGCCCTCAATCCTCTGAATCTCTGAGTTTATACTGAAAGTATTGGAAACTTGTAAAATTTCTTACAAATATTGGTGATTTGTAAAATGTTCATTGTTCATGTAACACGATGAAGGGCAGGGCCAAAACCTGCAATCTTGTATCATTGAATTTACCTATTCTTAGTAATTCATAGAATCCAGATAAATGCATTCCTCAGGGGGACAAACAACAGGTTCAAATGACATTTAAAATAACTGGTTTTTCTATTAGGAAATGCCACAGAAATTCCTTATCTGATACAATTAAAACCAAAAATAAATGCTCGCATGCACACTCCCATACTGAATTGTCATGGAAAATTTAGGTCAAGCCTGAAATTACAAAAAAAAAATCCAAAATGGAAAAATTAAGATGCTGATTTTCAATCTATGTATTTCATAGAAAATTTAAAACTGACTTCTTGCCCTGGTTTCTTTGTCTAGAAGAAAGTTGCTTTATAAAAGTTAAAATGAAAATATTGCAGCTGGGTATCAGACATCTAAGCACACAGATCCAGCTAACACGTGGTTTAGCTATCTGCATGCTTTAAGGGGCAGAACAACTTTGTTCTGCCACATGCCAGCGAAAGAGAGCAGAACAAAAAAAGCCTTTCTGATGTACCGCAATGACAGGTCACCACAGAAAAGCAATGATTTCATGGTCTAGATTTCTCATAGGTCAGAAACACTGACAATGTTTTCACTGAGATTCATTATTAAATGGGGAAGCAGAAGAATCAGGCCAGTCCTTTGTTCACTGAAGCTCAGTGTCAGGGTGACATGACCGTAATTTCTCTACATGAATTCAGTACTGTGCCTCTATGCTTTGTAATATTTATTTCTGAATAAATACTTCAGCTGAAGGAATAATTGATCCAAAGTCTTAAATCCAAGCAGAACTGGGCAAACACTTTACCTGACAGTATTCAGAAGGATCAAGATACACCCAAATATTTTCCTAGGTTACAAGAACCATTCCTCTAGTTTCTCAAAGGACAGATTTAGAATAGGTGCCCTATAAAAGACTGCTAGAGTACACATTCAAACTGTGGACTCACTCCTACGGTAAAATGTAAGATACAAACCTGTTGTCAGTAATAAGCAAGTTAAATATTTAATAGTACAAATGCTGGTGGTGATTGAGACATTTATACCATTTTCACTTCTGTGCAAAGCAACTACATAAATAAGTTGGAAGATAATTTTCCCTCTCTGTTCAAAACTATGCTATGGATAATGCAGAATTACTTAACTACAGTGGACTTGGCTTTGGGTTGTTTTTTATTTGGGGAGGTATTGTCTACAATTTTTCTCACCCTCCCACCCTGTGACTTCAAAGTGTCACTGACAGGTATTGGAAAGTGTCACAAACAGGAGACTCTCTTTACCCCTCTCTTTACCCAACATTCATAGCAAAGAAGCCCCACAGCAGCACCACGTTACACTCTGCAGCTTTTGTTCTTAACAGGAGCTCTTCTACCTTGTCTTTATTTTTTTTTTGGTAAAGTCTACTCCAAATATTACTGATCATATTCTAGTAGTTGACAAAGTGTACTAAGCTTTTGCCTACGCAGGATGACCCTTTCCTGTGAAGCCACAAAAGGAACAGGATCTTTTTATGTAAGTAAGGTGACCGCCAATACTTTCCAAACACTGCTAGATCGTGTATCAACACCAAGATAGTTCTGCCTTCTAATGCATGATGTTCATGCATGTCCATCATGTTATCTGGTGTATGCATTTTACAAGTTCTTCTGTGCCATTTTGCTCAGCACAGTCTAGTCTTCCTCCTCCTAGGATCTATAGCAAAACAATCTGCATATCCTGTCCCATTGAAGGAAGACAATAATTCCTTAAGCTCTTTACCCAAGAAATTAAACATCATCACACTACTTCAGGTATATTTTCCCATCTTTATTTCCTGGATTATTTTAAAACAATGCACACCTAGTTGTGCCTCATAACCCTTCTAGCACATCAATCCCCATCTTTTTGGCCTTTCCTTTTTCTACAGAAGAATGCTTCACCTGCCTGAAATACGTGAACAAAAGTGTGTGGCCACAAGATGATCTGTATTGTTTCAATATAAGACAGCAAGTGTACCACAGCTGCCAGTTCCCAAGATACTGTTTCCATGGAGAATAATTTGTATTACCATCTAAAATAAAGGCGCAGGAAAACCCAGAGGCAGTGAAGCAAGAAAACATGCAGGGAAGAATTAGCTCCAGATTTAAGCATACCGTGGAATTCTTAGGTGAAGGTGATGTCTTACTCTAATGCCTGTTTAGTTAAGCCCTCATTAGTAAGTCTTCATCTGCTTTTTGAGGATTCACTTCACTGCCAGCGAATTCAAAGGGGTGGCAGTGCTAGTTCCAGAGATTTTCCAGCTTCAAAGTTCTACTGTGTTAGTTACCACAGCATCCCAGCCTGTGTCAGAGATGCAAGGAAAAAAGGTCTGAACTAAATTATGTAAGTACATTAAGTAAATTATGTAAGTACATTGTGAAATTGTATTTCACAACATACAATTTCTGACATTTTGTTGTCATTTGCTGCTCTCCATCTTATAGAGACCATTGACACCTTCCTAAACCATCTATCTATAGGGACCATTGACATCTTCCCAAAAGATACTGCCCAGAGCCTTGAGTGAGCTTTACAAACTCTTTACAGCGATTCTGGACAACTCATACAGGAAACACAGGTATACTGTCACCTATCACCACACCAAGGAGCTTGCTTAGAATATCATCACCAAAGAATATCTCCAGCTGTAACAGTTAATAGTCTCTGCTGATAATGCTGAAACATATGGTATAAAGGGCATGAAAAAACAACTCTCTTTTTCACAAAAAATTGCATCAGACCAACTATTCTAGAAGGAACAAAAGAAATGCAGTCTACCTGTACTGCTCTGTCACCTGCCTTTCTTCAATCTGCCATCCTGTTGGCCTCTTTCTTTAATGGGAAAAGCCCAATGATCCAGGCCAGGCAACAGAAGTAAACTCAAGCAAGGCTTTCTTGGCTGTAATCATCATATCATACAAAGGCTTGAGTTGGAAGGGACCTTACAGATCATCTAGTTCCAATTCCCCCACCAAGGGCAGGGACATCTTCCACTAGATCCGGCTGCTCAGGGCTTCATCCAACCTGGCCTTGAAAACTGCCGGGGATGGGGCATCCACAACTTCTCTGGGCAACCTGTTCTAGTATCTCACTGCCCTCAATGCATTCAGTCATTTTCAAGCAGTGGTTCTGCAATTCATCAGTTACTTTTTGTGGATTCTTGTAAGAAGATCCAGAAAAGCAGGTTCACACACACAATTAAACAATCCTTTTCAGCATCTAATCTATGTCTGCTATTGATTCCTTACAATCAGCAGCTTTTCTTCTAAATCTTGTTTCCCTTTTTAAAGCACTTTCTCCAAACACTGGTTGCCACGTATTTTCAATCATTACCTTTAGTTTATGCAAATCAAAGTCTCATCAGTTCTGTGGTTTCTTCAAGGTGGAGTTCAGTTGAAGAGAAAAAAAGAAAAAACCCTCAGCAGAAAGACATAAAGACACTTACTGCACTTCGGGGGTAGATACACTCCCATGTGCATCTAGGTTGCACTCACATAGGTATGTTTGTGTTTATATTTGAGTTGGTTCCTCAGAACCTGTTAGAGACACTAAATGACAACTCCACTGCAGAGTAGGCAAATGTTGTCAACAACTGTCAATTCAAGTGAAAAAAGTACAATTCTGATTACAGAAAAATGCGTTTGAAACAGAAGTGAGGAAAGTGCTAAAAGCTAGGTTAAGTGAATTCCATATGAAGACCTAGCAGGAGCAGAGAGCAATATGAGTCTGCAGTGGATGTGCAGCACTTCAATTACGAGTTTAAACATGTCATTGCAAAATGCAACGTTCATTACCAACCAAGGATGACTGTAAATAATTTGCTGCTTCAGCTGTTAAGATCTGAGGGGTTTTTTTCTGCCCTTTCAGTTCCTACATCCCTTCCCACATACTGCTATTTTTATATATAGCCAACACTACCAGATGTCATTTTGTCATCTGCCACCATTACGCCATCACGCTTTTCTGATGAGGTTTTTGCTACTTCTAATCTGTATATTCTAGTTAAGGTTTCTGTCATCAGGAAAGCTGGTAAGTAGAGAAAGAGGTGTTAAAAAACAAAGTCTTAGTTCAGCCTCCATAAATGTAAACAGTAACTAAGCCATATATGCTGATCTCTCTCTCTCAAAAAAAAAAACCCAAACCCAAACAAAAAACAATTACTGAAAAGGATACCATTACTTTGCTATCAGGATTTTGTATGTTTTTAGCAAAAGAAAACGTATAGCATTTGAAAGACTGATTGGGTTTGTGGCAGGTGGAAATAGGTGATCTGACTGTTTTATTCTTGTATTTTATCCCATGACTCCAGTGCTCTCAAGTCCCAGGGAACAGTGTCTGTCAGAATGATATATATCACTGACAAACAATAAAATATAAACAGCAAATCAAATATAAACAAGTCTGCAGATGGAAAGAGGAATTAGGGAAACATCTCTGGGCTGCATACAGATGTAATATTGATCCAATTACCAATGCATAAAGGACCAAACAAGTGTCCCACTGGCTCAACATATAAAAATAATTCATTAAGACAATGATGCTTGAAGGGACAGGTTTATTATATCTCCCACACCTTTTCATTTCTGAGTCGGTGACCAAAGCAATAATGAAAACCTTTATCCAGAAAACATTTACAGCAAAACACAATGTATTTGTGCTGTTAATTAAAATGCTATATTGTTCTCCTCCCTTCTCACATCCAGGGTGATTCTCTAACTTTGCAATGGCATTTCCCACACAGTAATGCTTAAAAAACTACACTAAACACAACATAATCCTAAATAATAATTCTTTTTTAATAACGTGGCATAGAATACCTTGCAAACAAAAGACACTCATTCAGATTTAATGACAGGTACTGTATTTTTGGCAACCCTGGAACAAACCAAAGAAAAAGCAAAGAATTATTCTATAACCATGAGGGAAAGAAACATCCATCTAAATGTAGAGGATTCATATGGCAAAAACTAAAGAAAAAATCCACACTTACAGCAGATTTTTTTTTTAATTCTTAGTGCAAGAAACATAACCAAGTTAATCACAGAGTCAGTACTAATTAAGAATATGGAAAATTCTCCTATACAGAGGTAGAGTCCAGTGCACAAGGCTAAAACGATATTCAATAGTCTAAACAAGACTGAGCCAGGTTTTACGGAATCCACTTTTTAAAGTATCAGACTGTATGTACATACATACAATAAATAGACTATACAATCTTTAAAGTAGTTTAATAAACTTCACAAAAATTATAGTAGATGCATTGATATCTTTACATAATCCAAAGTTCGTATCTCTATCACCCAGAAATGGATAAAACCAATATTCCTGATATCAAGTTAAATGGAAAATAGTTTAGCAAAGTGTTGATAAATCAAAATATTTTACACATTTTTAAAGCCTAAATTTATGCTTATAAAGGATGAATTTCAAATGCTCTGAAAATGTTCCTTTTGATACTATCTGTAAAGAGGTTTCAAATGCTGTAATTTGTTATAAACACTTGCCTTACATTCCATGTTCAAGGGAAAAATGGACTTGGATACTCACAGTTCTGATGCATTGGCACAACAAGAAGTGACAAGAATTAGATTATTTTAAAGGCCCAAAGGACACCAGGAGAATTTATGGATGAAACCTTCATGTCTCAAACTACATAAATCACATTAGAAAGTTAACAGAAAGCTGTTTGGTTTTACTACTTCAAACCTGTCGGTGCCTTTCCGCCCGGAGGCACCTGATTAGCATCGCTCTGGGAGTCAAATGTGCATCTCTGGGCCCCCAGGTTTGCTACAAGCCCATAGGGCTTAACAAAACAAACATGGAATCTTTTATGGGTTACAACAGTAGTGCATAAATCAGGGACGTCTGTTGCCATTCATTTCAGTGATAGTCACAAGGAAAGGATTTCAGGGAACTGAGAGCTTTCCGCTGTATCTTTCTAAACTGTGCAAAAAGAATTGGGGAAAAAAAAATCACCCTGGGGCATTACGAAGCAAATATGCTTCTACTGACAAGTTATTTTCTACAAAAGGTTCTTTCAATTGCCAAGGGGGCAACAGCCACAGTAAAGAGGGAAATAGTAACAACAGTAAGAGATTAATAATCAGAGTTGGAAATTATGTTCACAGTTCGGTTACTTTTAATTTCTATAAGCACCTACGCTGAAAAACATGAGGGTTTGTATTTTAGCTTCCAAATCAAATCTCCTTGTGACAAATACCTTGTTAAGATTTCCATTCTGCTCTTCTACAGGCCTTCTCATTAGAACAATTTTTTTTATTATTTTTTATTTTATACAAACAGACTCACTTTGATTTAAAGTAAACATATAAAAATTGAGAATATTGCTTGCAACAATGGACCTGGAGGTGAAGGAATGAACTAGTCAGGCCATACAAAAAAAAAAAATCTCCCTCAAAATGAATGAATTCTGCTAAACTTCTAATGCTATGAAAATCTGCAAAAAGGATCACAAGATCTGTTGCAAATTTCAGAGATTTGGCCCAAGTCTTATCATCATCATCTCAAGACTTTAACAACTGTATCTTTATATTACGGAAAAATAAATGATTCCAAGAACTCAGGAAGGCACACACACCCAAGTAGACTATAAATAAAATACATCATGAAATTACTAAGATCTTCTGATCCCTGTACACACTTTTGGTTCAGCACTATGGTCAAGTTCTCTCTTTTGAAATACAATAAAAGGCATACAAGAAATGTAACATATGCATAATAATTAAGAAGAATAATGCTAATAAGACAGCTTACAGAGAAAAGTGCAGTGAAAAAAACCCAATGCTATTTATCCAGGGGCTTGTGCTACTGTAAATACAGACTTTGTATTTCCTGCTGTGCAAGGGGAAGAATTTATCCTGGGAAGCAGCAATGAGGAATGCAAAAAAACCCAACAACAACAACAACAAAAAAGATATTAAGAGAAATCTTTAAGATGGAAATCTCCCAACTTCTTCTCCTCTAGTGCACAGTCATCTGACTACATGGTTTATTTTCATGCTGCCATTTCCCTTTATGAGTACAGTATAATAGAAAATGGCACAGTTCTTAAATATTTTTCTGCCTCTACTTCATTTTTTGTTTCTTCTTTCAAGCACCTGATTTGCTGTTTCCTCATAAAAAGTGTAAAGCTGTTAGTGAAAGTGAGAAAAAAATTGTTGCTCATCATCTCTCCCGAACACGGATTTCTCCACTTCTCCTTCCTGTAGGTTTTCACTCGTGTGCTACACAATGGGGAGGCACTGTAAAGGCAGCTTGACAGATTTAAAAATAAAAAAATCGAAAGTCTTTTTTCTTTATCCCCCCGCCCCCAGCCCACTCTGAAAAAAATGGATGGATGAAACAGTACGTCCGTAGGAATATTCCAGTCTCCTCTGTTAGGAGATAATCGCAGGGGACCATCTAACCACAGTCAGATTGTCAGCACTGACCGACCGTTTCTTTGCAGCTTTCCTGAAGTCCTTGTATTTATCTTCACACAAGCGAGAAATGGCCTGTAAAAGACGAAAAAACCCTCAGTTGCATTGCCCACAGCTGTACAGGTAAAGTAAGGCTAAATGCAGATTCCTACATACAGGTAGAATTGCAAGAAGTCACTTCATTAAGCAAAACACATGAAGGAGCTTGTTCCCAGACCCTCACTCTCAGTTCATTACTCTTAAAAGAAAGACTTGCATTGCCCTACACTTTTGAAGGACTCAGAGAGCATATTCCAAGCCTTTTCTTTTCAGGTTAACCATCACAAATCTCACTGAGGGAGCTGACAGTGCTTATCCACTGCTACAAGGCAACTGAAAAACATGAGGGATGAAGTGAATTTTTCACTTCATCAGTGAAAAATTGCAGAAAACTTAATAAAACAATTGTAGAATATGTAAGCATATTTGGAGAATTTATAAAGAGGATGGCTCTTAATTTTTTTATTTTCTAAAAAGTTTCATAGTGATTTTTTTTTTCTCTATTGAGAAATGCTCTGGCAGAACACTTGCCCTGCTTTGTTTCCAGAGCTAATATTTATTTGCCTTTCGGAAGCAGGTGGTGATTTCTGTGTGATCAGGCTATCCTACATAGTGCCAGAGGAAAATGTAACTCATATTTGGAATACTTTAATTTGCATTACAAATACACAGCAATTTTAAAGCCTTTTAAAGAAAGAGACAAACATTATTCAAGCACTGACTCCCTTTATATTGTACTGAATTTAATGTTTTATGTTTCTCCTACTGTTTTTAGTGAAGTCTAAAACAAGTATTTATGATGGACCTCACATGCATAAATATACTGTGCCCTAAACCAGCCTGTCTATTAGAGTTCATACGGCTGGGACAGGCTACAGTTGGCATCAGTAGAGATGTCATCTCTGGTGATCAAACACGCAGAACTGCAGAGAAAGCTCACTGCAAGGAGTACTCAAGGTCAAATTGAAAAATAAGATGAACTAAAGCAGTATTTTTATTTACTCAGGAATGGTTTCAAGTGGTATCTCAAGATAAGATGTTTAATAAAAAGTACTGTACAAACAAACCCAGTACAAGTGTTTGATTATAAAACAAGGCATTACAAATAATTAAACAGCCTGACTCTATGGATCATCATTTTCTTTCTTGATCTTTATTTCTACAGCACAGTGAGTTGTAGCAGTGAAGAGTCCTTTAATTTTAATAGTCCTGCAAAAACCAGAGGCAGGTATGACAGAAGCACGCAATTCACATCTGAGAGCAAGGTCACCTAATGCTTTGGTCAAGCCAGCCAGAAAACATCATTAAATTAAAAAATAAAACAAAACTAAAGAAACAAACAAAAACTCCAAAACCACACACACACAAAAACCCAAACCCCAAACCAATAAAAACTACCACCACCACTAAGAGACCAGTTTCTACTTTTCAGTTGAAAACTGAATTTCCTTTTATTAAGACTACTCTTGAACACAGTCTTCTTTCATGGTGCACATGAAGAGAACAAGAAAATAAAATAACACAAATACTCCTATTGCCTTTTAGACCATAATTTAACTCACTTAAAACTGTTTAATAACATTTTATTTAATTTAACCAGGAACTTAATGGACTAAGAGTTTATGCAATTCAATCAGATTTAAAATTCAATAGGTCAAAAGTGTTTATTCATGAAATAATGTCCCAAGGTATGGCTTAACAGGTAGGTACACTGAGGTGGAACTCAGCTTCTTTTCGCTGCCAAATCAGACTACTACTTTAGGCATCAAACAGTCAGAGAAGGTAATCACTTCAAAATTGCCTGCTTCACAGGAAAATTTCTGTTCTGGGACTTGGTCAGACAAAACGAAATTTTGCTTGGAAGTGGCATTTAATATTTTGAATCTCTAGGCTATGCTGATTAATCGTATGGATAAGAAACACAGTGACTCCCACTTAAAGCACTTCTGAACCTAAAGGTGCCTTTTCATTTGCAAGTAATTTACAGAATTGACATTTGGAGCCTATTGGGCAAGGTAGTTAATCAACTTTAGAGTAACATATGGGGAAACAAAACAAAAGCAGAAAACTGTAAATATTTATTATTGTCTTTCAGTTAAAATATATCCAGATAGTTTATAAACACCTTTCTGTCATCTGATTTCTGCTGCTTTTATTGCTAGGAAAAAAATTTTTTTTGACAGTTGCAAGGGACCATTTCTCATATGAAATCAAAACATTATTTAAAACAGAAACACTATTCCATCAAGTGAAATTTTGTTGGAATTGACTGAAATATATGTAATCAGCAAGAATGAATACATATATATTCTTCCATTATATGTATGTACCCAGAACTAAAGTCAGTTCCTCCGCTGAGTTATGTGAATCTAGATGAGAATTTGTCACTGGAGAAGGGGACGAGTAAGGTGAAAGGAGATGGGAGAATGGCAGTAGTAGTAGTAGTTGTAGCAAGTAGTAGTAGTAGTGTAAATATTGGCTGCATGCACATTTGTGCAGGGCAGGAAAGCAGCATGGCTGGCTATGGCTTCACTACCAGGAATGCACAAAGGCACACAACTGTGAGTGCTGCACAGCCTCCACTAATTGACAAACCAGAGAAAACAGCAGGGACAGGCAGCACCAAGTCTGGAAAAGTTGTATATGAAGAAAATGTATTGTTATGATGATGGTTCTTCTTAATTTACAGAGCATGAAAGAAAAAGCAATTGGTTACTCTTAAAAGAGAAGGCGAGTTTTGCTCTGTTTTGCTTTCCCTTTGCTTCTTGGATAAGAGGGATCTGAACATACAAAACACACAAGACTGCAATCAGTCACTGCGACACTGCGAAGCTGAAGAGATATAAAGACACTTCTCTACTTGTAACTTACATATTTTTCTCCCTTTTTTTTGTCTGTTTGATCTATAGAACTGTATCTCCTAGGGCCAAGACAATATAGCATGTACTTCAAAGGGTTTGAACTATGTGCTCAAGTACCATCCTAACAATAAATAGTTCAGACAACATACAGTTAAACTGGGAGGGCACTAATGAATGCTCTTACAAAATCCAGCCTTGAAACAAGCACAGTGCTAAGATCACAAGCAGCAGTAGGGTAGGCACATTTTGTGTACTTACCCCAAAGAGGATAATCTGACTCCTATTTAGCTCAGCACATGGGATAATAACCAAGTGTGAGAGTAGGAAATTACAAAATAGTGGATTAAGGCTGGACATCCAAAACCTTCCTGGCAGAAAAATCTCCCATATTAGCAAATAGTCCTCAGGAGAAGCAAAGGAAGCCTTGACATTTGACATAATTAAAAGGAAGAAGAAAACACACTACAACATATGCTGGTTGGAACAAACTGCACTGGCAGGTGGACACACTAGATGATGTAATAAAAGGTTATTTGCCATTTTTAACTTGCTTGATTCCATACAACAGGAAAAAACCCAAGAAGCGTCGTAAAAATGGTTTCTGACTACTAGGTGGACTGGTGTAACAACTCCAGGACATTTCAGTCCACAGACTAATGAAAGGTAAGAAAAAATTACTGTCATTAAGTCATTTAAAAGACAAAGCTGCTTCTTAAGTGACAACTGTAAGAACATCAATAAGGAAAAGCATCCACTGCAGATGCTTGAGAAAGCGATGTAATTTTTAACAAGTATTGCAATGTCTCATAACACCTCTAAGCTGATGGATCTTTTCCAACATTTCCATTTGATGAGGAACAGTATTCACTAGCACTGCCCTTGGTCTTCTTAAGGCGTTTTTTTTCTATTACAGATGTGTCAACCTCATGATGTTTGCAGAAATTGTAATGCAGATTCTGCCACATCAGATCTAATACTCTTGCTTTAGATACATAAAATACCTTTAAAATGCAAAAGTAGCAAAAAAAGCATAATAGCGTTACCATTTCTCTATGCAAGACCTTTTGTGATCTCCCATGCCAGTAAATAAGTTGCTTTAAATCCTGGGACTGAGCAAGGTCTTTTCGGTTTACCAGACAGGGCAAATCCTTCCACTGAATGTGTACATTTGCTACAAGGCTGTTGTCTTTCATCACAGACTGCAGCTTTTCCCTCAGTATCAAAAATATCACAGCCTGTGTGGTACTACATCTACTCCACTTGACAATCCAAGCAACTGTTTTAAAAACGGAGAACTCTGGTCTGAACAGCACACAAGAGACCTAGAGAAGTGCTGCAAATGCATTTTGATAACTCTTGGCAAGCTAAATGCTTAACTGTGTTCAGGGAACTAGGCTATAAATTATGCTGTCAAGTAGTTTCAAGGGCACACTAATGACAACCAAGTACTGCCAGGGAACAAGGCAGTTCCCTCCCTTCTGGCCACAGAACAGAGGCAAGGAGGTGGCAGACCAAGTTGGTTTTACAGCAGATACTCTTTCTCTGCCCTGAAGACATTCTCTGACTAGAAGGGTTATTTACAGCCAACTTCTGCTGGCAGCACAAAGCATCCTCAACACGGGGAAATTTTTAATAATACAGGTTTATTGAAAAAATATTCCATTAATTCTTTTTAAATATGCCTTTTCTTTAGTTAGTACAGAAGAATCACCAGTATTCTCTGGGTATTTACAGTCATTTCCTATTTTTCTTTTCTTCTAAGGTTTTAGGAGCTATCACTGTCACCTTCATTTGTAACTTGCTATTATACACTGTATGTGATATAGACTGACAGTGTTAAGAAACTGTGTGCTAAATCAAAAAGTAATTCATTTAATTTTAAGATATGAAATGGCATTTATTATCAAGACCCCCATGCCTCAGTAAATCACCTCTCCTCTTTTTCATTTAAGATTACAAACCAAATTATTTTTCTTTTTTTTTAATATTCTCTTTAATATAAACAAAATCTGATGCAAATTTAGATCACACTCCATACACAGAATTGAGTTACATTCTTATTGGAGCTACCTGTGAAATTTAGAAAGAGTATTTAGAAAGAATGAGAAATCTAGTAAAATTTGCTTTGATTCTTTCTCCAACACTTCTTGTTCCCACTGAAGTCACAAACAAGACAATTAACATTCCCACGCACCACTTCCCCCCACAAAAATGTGCACAGTACTGCCTGCTTGTTTTATAGGAGCACTAGGAATTTCAGAGCATGCAAGGCTCACTCTAAACCACAGGTAAACAACCCCTACTGCAAAGATGTTATGTAATTAAAGACGTGTTATGTTAAAAGCAGTCAGCATCTAATGAAAATCTTCAAAATTAGTAACGAAATGTGCACACACTCATGCAATAATGCACTTGAGAAACATACCAGAAAAATCAGGAAAAGTATATTCCAGTCTTGCAAAGGGCCCACAATTAGCTGACGATTTAAATTCCTCCTGTGTCTGTGGGTATTCTGTATAGTGCCCAGCATTTCACAGGCCTAGACCAACATAGTGCTTTTGGCATATGGTATATTCAGGTCTCATAAGCAGTCATGATTTATTCACTAAAGGCATGTGCTCATTTCTGTTCTGCCATTACTGAGAGAAACACCACAGGAGATAACAGACTTGGATCCACATGAAGTGAATCAGCAGCAGATAACAAGAACATGGAATAGCTATTTGCAGCAACACTTGTTAATATTCTGTCCTTTAATGTGGATAATCGGTTTTAAGAAACCAAATGAACACACAAAACTAGACTGTGAATAGAGTTATGATAAAACTTGTGGGTACTTTCACAAGGCCAATACAGACAACTGCAATTGAAAAAGAAATGGAAAGCAAGACAAGGTATGAAGCAAATTCAGACAACTGCTGTTCCCACAGCCAGCAATACTCAAGGCACTAATAAAACCATGATGAAAATAGGGCACAAAATACTCTCATATGTCATGGGAGTATCTGGGAAAAGATGGAAGAAGGGAGAAACAACGCAGAAGTTCCAAATCCCTCTATATATTTAACACTGAGCATTTTAAAAAGAAAGTGTCTTACCTCAAGTTTATATGCCCTGTCTCTGCTGAGGGGCTCCAAAGGAAAACTCAGGTTATTTGCTTCTGCCAGGGAACGCAAATCAAAATAATACTTGGCATAAACACTGGAGGGAACATTAATATTGAACTGTAACAGCTCAAGAAACTGGCGTTCCAGCTCATTCCTGTAGAAAGAAGATAAATGTGAAGACATGTTTCAGACTAAGCATTCAGAATGTAATTTTACTTTAAATTGCAAATAGTATAAACGAAGTTCATTTCTTATTCTTGCCAGATGCAATTATCCCAGCCTAAGGTTTGACCTACCCTACCAAGTTGTATTGGCGTATGTATGCCAGTGAGGAATAGGAGAGATGCTGCACCTTGCAGCTGCTACTGTGATGCCAATCAAGTCCAGGCACAAAGTTTTGCTAGTGAAAGGGGCACCTTTATCAGTTTAGCTAATACAGTTTGGGAAAGAAAATCTGGCAGGAAAAAAAGTTCTCGTAGTTTCTGCTGTACCTCCACTAGGTGGGTCTGCACACACAGCTATGCCAAAACAACACATACACATGCCCTAAATTTGTCAGACATGTCTTATAAATACTGCACATTTTTCTAACACCTAAATTACTGGAGAACTTATTTATTCCCTTCAGCCTTTCATAATCAATCACTTAGAATTAGTCACAGGAAACCTGAATTTTTCAGCATACTCTTTTTATGAATTTTTCCCTTAGATACAGAACCAAAATTCACAGTGGTGATTATTTCTTTTCCAGTACCTAAAACAAATGTGTTTGTCAAAATACCTTATAGGAAGAGAGGTTTTATTTGAGCTCCCACTCTGTAAAGCTTTGGTATAGCAATGTTATTACCTACACTGGTACCTTAAAAAGTATGTTGAGAAATAAGCCAACCAATAAAATTAAGGAATGGAAATTTTCATCAATTGTACAGTAACTAGATATCCTACATAATATTTATGCAGGGACATATGATACATTTAAATCAGTGACTTCAGGATATGAGAAATAAAAAAGATAAATGGGCGCTGAAAGATGTTTGCTGAAGAGCACAGTGACTGCACAGCTCTGTTACCAGCAGGCATTGACTCTGATATTGCTTTTAAGTTACATTTTGACTGCTGTGTAAGTGTGCAAGGAATGTGCAATAGAGGTTGCACAGCTGGCAACAGAAGAGGAGGGATCTGAGGGTAAAAAGTACTGGCACAGTAGTTTTTCAACACTGAATGATTTTTCTTCTTCTCCCTCTTTACTCTTATATCACTCTTACATTATAATCATTGTCCTTCTTTATCCTCACTCTCTCTCTGCCAAAATTCTATGTTTACATCATGATAAATATTAATTAACATTAAAAGACTAACTAAAAGTTAGACAGGGACTCTTTGGCATGAATTCACATTGCTGAAGATTGCAGCTTTTAAAAAATCCAAATAAAAAATTTACATTTTAAGATGTCTATGAACAAATACAGAATATTATCTTTTATACTGCCAAGATGGTATTTTCTGCAAGTTAAGCCTAAGGGTCTACATTAATGGATAACACACAGCCTGTTTTAAAGGTGAAAGACATTGGCTGCACCTCTTTTGAAGAGCACCCTCAAATCTGTAAGGAAAATACACAGCCTCAGATTCTTACTATCCCCTAACTCCCAGATCTGAAAGTCAGCAGATTAACTCCAGCTGAGAAAGGAAAAAAAACACAAATATTTTTTATTTGAACTAATGTAATTTAACTAACTACCATATCCTTCTTCCACCATACACCTAGCTGAGACTGCTTTAGCACATGCTTTCTTGGGGCACTCCTCAAATTCACACAGAAATTCAATGTAAAGTTACATACAGGACTACAGATGCCCACTGCATTTCAGTACTCCCAAGTTCTCTACTAGCTTTTAGGCACAGTCCACTGTACTGATGCTGACCTATAAAACACTGAAAGGTCTGCACCATGTTTTGCAAGATACACTTATGCTGAATGATTCACAGCAGCTGAAGATTTTGACATAGAGCTCTTCTTCTGCCTTACTAGTACAATGAAAGGCCCCCTCTTGCTTAGAGCTAGACATTTCAAAATCATCATACTGTACTGTACAAACTACCTGAAAAATAAGAAAGAAGGAAAAAATCCAGCACACCACAGATGGGCAGGGGGAAAAACTGGAAAAACTGGCAGCAGAAATATAAGCACCAAGTCAACAAGCACCAACATCTTTGCTGGGGGAGACCTAAACATAAAGCCCATGAACCAGATCACCAAGTACCATATAGAGAGCTCAGGCTCCCCAAAGGCTTCTGGTTCTGCAGTTCATGAGAACCCTAAAATCTTTAAGAAAAGGTTAAGAAGCTAAAAACCTTAAGGCCAAGGACTTTGGCTTTGGTGCAGCACAGAAAGAGGGTCGATGTTAATATGGGTCTGCCACATGAGTAATGGTGTTATATAGCTCGAGTGCAACTTATAACAGTAGCACCATCACATGTGTTTGTCAAAAACAATAACCTCTTTTTCTGTTTCCTTTCACACCACCACAGTATGACTCATCACCCGCCTTCAAGAAAAGTCCTGAGAATCAGCAATTTCAAAACTCACACTTATAACCATTCTGGTTAATATTGTCATATGGCACAGTCTAACCTGCCACTCTGCTTCAAGCTTTTCAGCACTTCAGGTCATGTCCCAGCTTCATAAATACTTTAAAAGCAATGAGATTGCCTTGGAGGAAGAGCGAATGGAGGGAGACTCTTACTGCTACTAAGAACTCAAAAGCATGAAAAGGATCAAGGGAAAAAGTAATTTAGAAAAATCATTTAGGAAACAAACAGTCAAGGAAGCATTATCAAATTATTCTGCATGGAATAATATTACACACAGAAATGCGAAGGGCCTGATTTTGGTTTTTGTCCCTATTATCTCCCTCTCCCCCTTTTATTCTGTAAACCTCATTCTGTCTGGGCTATGTCAGAAAAGAAGCATCATCAACCATTCTTAAAGTAGCTTACATGTTTTAAAACAGATACTGAAATGGCATTACGTGGTATTTCCTACCTCTATATCAAAGTAAGCTTTCCCCCAAACTAATGAAAGTATCTACAGCATACCACAGTAATGCAAGTGTTTTGCATTGTGTTTTTCATTTTGACTCCGGGAAAAAAAACACCCACCTCATTACAAATCTCTTGTTAATACAAGATTTAGAGATAACTTTCCTAATGCTTGAGCAATGACAGCTACTCAGAATTTATAAGACTTATCTAGCAGTGCATGAGCATGCTTAATTTAAAACAATCAGCTGACTCCTAACATTCAACCTTTCCCTTACAGATCATTTTTAGACCAGCTATAAAACTGACATACAGCAAAATATTAAGAAATTAAATTAGGGCTGCTGTAGCAGAAACACTTGGCCTTTCACTGCTCTGAGATTGCAAACCGAGATTCAAAAAGCATTCTGTCTGCATAAACATTTCTTCTCATGTACTTCCCTCCTTACCCTCCTCCCAGAGGGGTTATCCACAACAACCTCTCTCCATTGGCTGTGATCCTGACTGAAGTGAGCTAAAGTACAGACAAGTCTCTATAGTTTTCATTACAGATACTTAGCTCTGCTTCAAAGAGCTCTGAAACACGTAGATACTGTACTAAAACATATTTTTAATAATTTTATTATTACTGGTTCTTATGAAAAAGGGGTGCACCAGTAGACTGGAAACATCACCCTCTGAACACACAAGCTGCAGTTGAGGGATCAGCCACCCCCAGCACCAGTGCCAATTCCAGCTGCAGCCCTTCCAGCACTGTTCTCACACAAAAACCAGCTCAGGTGAGGGCATCTCAGAAAATGTGCACAGCCTGTCACTCAGCCCTGAATGTGCACATGATTCAGACCCAGGGCACTTCAGCCAACATATATAACACCTGCTAACCCACCAAACGAAAAAAGCACTAGACTATTTACTGAAGACTTATTCTAGTATTTGTGAACATTATGATATTAATTGTATTTGTTCTTATTACAGTTGTTTTTCTATTGCTGTTGGAATGTACCCTCAATAAAACTGGAATATCCAGCCACATGTCAGAATTCTGTATGCTGTTAAAAAACGCACTTAAGAATGCCATCTATTTAAAAAATGGAAAAATGGAATTTTTTCCCATTTGCAACTTAAAATAATGTATTTCTAACACCTTGGAAACTAATCCAGCAGGATACAGGAGGGAAAAAACCTCAAAACTCAAAAGCATCAATTTTGAAGAACGGCAATAAATAAGTGGGTGATTATCTAAGGGTCATTAGGATCACAATTTTTTTCCTGCTTTACATGTTTGTCTACTGTCTGTATGGAACATTAGCATGACCGTAAATGATGCTGAAGTGAATAAATGCAGGTCCATTGGACGTGGGGATTTTTGTCAAATCATATACATTTAAATATTCTGCAAATCTGTCTTCATTACTGTGCATGAACATCCAGTGGAAAAATACACTTCAACCAGAAAACACAAATAATTCACGTCTTTCATGTAAGCAGTTGCCAAGTAGACCTCATGCCATCTATCAGCATTTACCATGTTTAGATCAACACAAATATACAAACTTCATATAATTTATGAAAGAACTTCCTGTCACCCTCATACACATAGATCCTGGCATTCATTGACAAAGATAAACAAACTGCACTCACATGTCTTCGACCGTGATATCTTTCAGGATCTGGCAGTAATCCACATTCCACACTGCCTGGTCGTCCCAAACTTTGGATGCCAGCAGAATTGCCCCCAGTACAATTCGCTTCCAGTTTGCTGGACAAATATCTATCTCTGCATAAGTTAAAAGTCTTTCAAGATATACCTGTGGAAACACATTAAAATCAAGACTTGATCTACTTTGACATTAAGTATAAATGGATAAGAAAACTACTCTCACAAACCCATAGTGGTAATTTTAAGACAGTAATCCAGTCTCAAGAAGATTCTTTTATTATAAAAGTTGTAAGTTTGAATGTATACATTATGACAAGCTCATAACTGGATGTGATAAATCCATTTTAGTTGGCCTTTGCTTTCTGATGCTATTAACCATTTCAAAAGGCCAGATGTCAGACTCCCGATTACAGCATTTCTTCTTTAGCTGTGACTTGCTCCTGCCTGCCACCCTAATGCTGAAGAAAACCTTACCATTATCTTATAATACTGTAAAACAAAATATCACTAATAGTTCAAAAATTTCTTCGCAAAGAAGGCAAAACAGTATTTAAGCACAAAATTACAAGCCCATTACTAAAAATGTAGGTTTGTCTTTTTATTTAGAGTATCACTCTGAGAAGATTTTGATGTACAAAATTTGGTATTGGGAGACCACATAAACACAATGCTCAGTAAATAGGCTGCACATGGATCTCCCCAGAGTCTGCACTACCTGAAGGTTCTGTGTAAAAGGTTGCCTTCTGTTTTCCAGGCAGTCTGTGTAAGCAACCCCCTTACACTCTATATTGCACAAAATAAGTTGTAATCTTTCCAAGCAAAACTGCTCCTTGAATTACAAACAAACAGTATTCCTTGGAATTGTCCTTGGAAAGCAAAAAACTTCTTTAAAGCAACACACTGTGCTAACACAGGCAGAATCATAAGCAGAAAGCCTATGGAAGCCATAATATCATGACACTCAAATTAGGAAATGAAATTAATTTGCTTCACATCAGTGCAGATTTTGACTTCTCACTGTAAATGCAAAACCTTTTAAATTTCAATTTTTCACATCCAGTTTTGGTAGATTTCTTTAATGAATACTACAGATACAAAAAACATACAGATACATCTACAGATACAAAAACCATACAAAAATCAGAAAATAACATCCTTTCTTACATGCAGCTCTAGCTTAGAAAGAGAGAGAAAATAAAAAGAAAAAAAAAGAAAAAAGAAAACTAAGTAAGGATTTTGTGTGGGCTCAAATTCAAAGGCATTTAGAGAAAAAAAGTAAACAGATGAGAATTATATTGCAAAGAAAGACATAGAATCACAGAATGGTTTGACTTCCTTGGTGAGAACTTGGGCTTAACTCCAGATATACTGTTTGCTGGAATGAGGCTCTGTATCATCCTTGGATAAAACTGAAGATGATAAATAGCTCTCCAGCAGAAAGGCACTTAGCATAACTTTCAACTCCTTTTTTGTAATTACTAAAAGAGCATTTTCTTTTGTTCACTTGCTGCAGCCTCCTTGACTCAGTCTTAGGTTTTAAGTGCATGTGTTCAAGTAAGAGAAGACAGAAGAAGCTAAGACTTCTTCTTGCAGCAAACCTTCATAAAAGTTCATCAACGTCCTCAGCTAATGTGGGAATTCACTGTAATCTAGGACTTGTGACAGCATCAGTGTTATCTTTGAGACATTAGTGTATTTCTTCAACTTTCAAACAAGCTCGCTCAGCCCCACACAGAGTCTTTGTTCTAGCTCTCTCTAGCTCTAGTTTGGAGAGAACCCACTGACTGCAGACAGGGATATTTAGGCTGGTACATACTTGAGCTCTCACCCTGCTGATGTAGAGCAACCTTGTAACAGCAGCATACACACAGCCAGGTGAGCTCTGTCTCCAATGCAGATGTGCCAAAGTTCATTATTCCTGACAAATGGAGCTCTTGACTGCTGGTTTCATCTCGGAGCATTTCAATACACGAGGCCCTAGTGGGATGTAGTATCAGCCCAAGCACCACTGATGGGATATCAGAGTAGGACAGGCAGAGTCTGCCATGCACTCACTACTGAAGGGGATGCTTCTGGCGCTGCAAAGATGTGCTGAATCAGTACAGACTTTTGGAGAAGGGCCAGGTGGCTCTCAGCCTGTTTGAAGAGGAAGGCTGGTGGGGTGGTTAGTCACTACGCTACTCATCCCAAACAAACTCGTGGCTGGTGGGAGAACACCACCTGCTTTTGCTGGCAAAAGCCAGCCAGTCTTCCCACACATGCAGGCAGACATGCTCCATCTCATTTGAAAAAAAAAAAAAAAAAATCACTGAAAATGTTGGCCCCGTAATGGTAAATGTGAGATGTGGAAATACCATTTGTAATGCAATTATGTCTACACATTGAATAGTGTCTTAAACACAGGGGTCATTTTCTTAAATATGGGGTTTGTGTCAGACTGGGATTCTGAGTGTATTATGTGGTTCAGTGTATTTGCCTGTTGTAATGAATTTCACCTGCTTAATTTTCAAAAGCAAAACACTTTCTATATTCCTTTAGAACTAGATGCCATGAAGTCATATAATAATGCAAATTTTAAAAGATCACAGTAGAAAAGAATATTACAACTTGCATCCCAGAATGCTACAAAAAATTTACTTATATGTCAAAAGACAAAAAAATGCAGAAGAAACAGTGTGAGGAACATTTTTTTTTCTTTTTTTTTTTTTAACAAAGTCTGAGGACCTCCTGTCTTCTGGATTATTTTGGCAGGCATTCCTTTACAGAACTAGAACTAATGAGCTTTTAGTATCTAGAAGTTAAAATATGATTTGCCTCCACCCACCTTTAACAGCTCTATCCATGCCCAAAAATGGGACTAAAGCTTAAAACAAATTGAAGCTGATCCAACATTTTTACTTTTCTTCAATTTACTTCATCCTTTGCAGTGCCTGGAAGTAAGCTTTTGTGGCAAAACTTTTCAATACTGCTCTATTAAACATTCGAAAGCTGAATCCCCAAAAGACATAGATTTATTCTGCCTTAATTCAACAGCTACTTCTGCTCAAACACTTTAATAGCATCCAAGACCCATCTTCATCACACTTATCACTGCCCACTAACTTCTATGACTATATGTTTATATAACTTTTACAGAATGGTAACAAGACTACTTATATAGACTAAAGTTACTGATGTGACATTAGCAAAAACTTTCAGTGGCTTCAGTCAAACAACATATCGTTCTGAATTTTTCCCAGCTTGTAAAGAACAAATACAACCCAGTGTTAATATCAACAACACTAAAATATTCAAAACTCATTTTTACCACAATTCAATTCCTAGGTGAAATGAAAATGCAATTCTGATTGGGGAAATGCCAATGGACATTGGTCTATCAATACATTTTTACTTACAAACTCAATATCTCAGAGTCTGATACCTCCATTATTAGTCTACTGCATTTGGAAATGAACCACATGGTTCTACATGACTATCGATCTAACAAGCTCTGATGGACAAGAGTTGCACCTCATTGGAGACATTTTAATAACTGAGCACAGGTCAGAAGATACAGTGCACAGAGTTAAGATTTCAGAAGAGTAATACTGGATTATTATTTTCCATCTCTTCCCACAGACTCACACTAAGATTTCTCAGTTACTGACTTTTATACTTGGAGTATCAGCAAACTATTATTTAATCATAAGAGAAACCAATTTGGTGATTTGCCTTTGTTAAGAATTCACTTACCTAAATGAAAAAGAATTTATTTCTACTAATTAAATAAAATTACCACTCTATGGGTATAGATAATCCCAAACTGGTTCTGAGTTCACTGAACTCTGGAGAGGTTCATTAAGATGCAGCAGCCCAGGAATGTAGTTGAACGGCTTCCAAAGCCATTTCAGATCCAGAGGTACTGAACTAATTTGTTTCAGCACATACCTTGAGCTCATAAATCTTCCAGTCCTGAAACAACTCCATGCTGACCTAGTTTGGATGCCTCTGATCTTGACTCCTAGGACCTGGACTTGCAGTGGCATGGTGGAGAATGGCATTTAGCCATCTATTATAACCACTAGTCCTGGGAGGCTTTTTTTTATCCAAACATAGAACTGTAACATGGCACAAACTAAAAGGGATCAGCAAGAGCATCCAAGCTCCAGCAGCGCTGTTCCAGCAGGGCCACTGCTAAGCCTGAACTAATCCCCAGGGTGATTATTTGCAGTTGGATGAATCCATCCTGGACTAATAACATCTAATAGTAACTAACCACAGTATCCAGTGTCGTCCCAGTTATCTAGGATGTCAGACTCTCCATGATCCTGGATAGCAGAGTGTTGGTTACACAACATCCCAATCAACAGAACATAAATCGTTTGAAGAAAATGAAAACTAAAGATAGCACTGAAGAGTTCAGTTTTAATTAGTGTGAAACAGCATCTCATGTTTCCCATCTCAGAGGGCATTATACCAGATTTTGGATATTATATAATACACTCAACTAAAAAGAAAAGTTAAAATACTGGAGAAGGTTTCTTCCTCTTTTTTTCCCCTTCAGGAGGATATATGCCAATATGAAAGTGTCAAATCATTTCACTTCAGTATTTCACAATCACAAAAAACACTCAAATTTTATTAAAACCTATGAGGTTCTTATAGAAATTTTGCATCTCTCTGCTACATCATTTTGAAGCTCTTCAACATTAACTTCCAATACCCTACTGATACATCTTACCACACTGGAATTGCAGTCTAAGCACTCAAAATACCATTATTCTTTTTTTTTTAGGCTTCCCTAAAACAGTGGAGAAGGTTTTCTGTGGAGGTTATGAAATTTCCATCCTCAGAGAAACTCAGAACTCAACAGGTCAGCCTGAGCCAGCTAGGTGTGCTTTGAGAAAAGGCCAAACCACACATGACCCCCAGAAGTCCCTTCCAACCTAAATTATTCTGTGATTATATCTGTCTGCAGTACTAGAATTTCCTGTGGTGCCACATGGAGAGGTCAGAAGTTGTGTGTTGCCTCCAAGGAGGCTGACAGGGAGTCTCAGCACACTAAGTGGGCAATCACTGAAGATCACTAACATTACTAGAGTAATTTTAAATTTTGAGGCAGCAGAAAGAGCAAAGCCCTATCTTCTCTCATGTGGTTTTTATATGGCTTTATGCCAAATTCTATCTCTATTTTACCAATAAAACTCTGGTAGCTTTAATTATTTCTCACTTGATTTACACTGACAGAAAGGAGACAATATTTTTGGTATTTTAATTACCATAATAGAGAATCTACAATGAGTCTGTATTTGCAAAAACCTCATTCCCTCGCTGACTAGGTAACCCACATTGTAAGTTGCAGGAGCACAGAGTAACTAATGAAGATATTTCCATCCCAACAGATCATGGAGAAATACACAGTCCTCTTGCTTTAATGAGAAAACTTCAGTGTGTCACAATGCCTTGAAACTAAAACAATATCCATACGGAAAAGATTCTAATTGGTAGTGGGTCTCATATAGCCAAATCACGGCTCTAATCCAATCACTAAATTGCCATATGCTCTGTTTTATGCAATCAGCCAGTTCCCTACCACGACTCTCCAGAAATAACTGTGCTTTGCAATTGCCCAGCTGGGCATTTAAAATGTTCCACAAAGGCCTGGTGCCATCCATTTGGTGGAAAACGACATCACATCATCATGGTTCTTGCAAATTCATCCCATTTCTATTTTTGAGACCAAATGGTAAAAAGAAGTAACAAAAGCAGTCACAAAATTCTGAAAAAATGTGAATAACTGCTAAGTACCATTGTAGATAATTACAGGAAACACTAATGGAATTGAGAGAAAGGTCACATATCTCCAGGTTTGCCCTGCAATTTACTCATTTTAAGACAAATATCTATAATACATATAAAATGCACTCAAACTATTAGGCCTGGAGCACAGCTACAAAGCCTTTGTTCCTCTTGGTCTCCTCCAGAATGTCCCCTGACACATGTCCAGCTGCCCAGGGGCTCAGGATTGACACCACAGATGGAGGGACCTTCTCCAAGTGTGGCCAAGTGCTGGGCTTCAGCCACCTCTCAGGGAATGCTTGAAGCCCAGGACAAAGGTGGACACCAATAATATTGGATATACACACCTCTCCTCATGGGTTTCTTACACAGGACAGAGCCCAGCTTCATTGCTCTGCCTTCCTCACCACCCATGAACCCTTGTGGTCACTGGATGGAGAGTGACAGCAGCACACCAGGCAACAAATACTACTTTGCATTGCACTCCAAGGTCTTCAGAGGAACCTGCACCTTCCATCAGCCATGTAAGGGCTGATGGTTCTATTGGGCCACCCGAAAAGGACCTCTGCTGCAGATCAAGTATCTCTACGGACTCTGATCCCTTCGTTTGTGTTTTTGTTTTCTTTGAGAGAAGTAGCAGATTTTTTTATATGTCGATTGAAAGAAATATTTTTAAAAAGGTATTTTATCAGCATTTAAAAGTGAAAATATTCCAGTGAAAGGAAATCAATAAAAAACTTTTTCCATTCCCCTAAACACAGAAAACAAAACTGTCCTAAATACAGTAATTTTCATAACACAGTTCAAGAGTACTCTCTCTTTACCTACTTGCCGAAAACGTGACCAAAGATTACAACAAGAACTCAGGAACATCTGGCTGGATTAATTAAATCCCTATTTTGCATAAGGAGAATTTATTCTTACATACTTCAAATTTCAGATTTCCCAATATCAAATCCCCTCAGTACAGTATGAACTTTGTACCGTATTTCAAAAGCATTCTCTTCTGAACTTCACAGAATAATTCAGCTCAGGTACTATATGTATTTACATATCACTTATCTGATCAGTCTATAGCATACAGACCTAGCATATTTACAAATGCAAAATGTGTCCTCTCTGAAACTACTACAGACACGGAAGTATATTAAAAGAACCTTAAATCCGACCTCTTTGCAAAAAACTCAGAAAGTCCTGTCAAGGCAAAGCAGAAAACCTGGACCATTCTGCACTTCAGGTCTAGTTCATAGGATTGTTTTCACAGAACAAAAGAACAAAACATAAATATTTAATTCTCCTGACATGCAAACACTGTACTGTTTTTCTGTTGGTACACTCCTGTTCACATTTTTATTTGCCATCCAATTAGCAGATTAACATAAGTACAACTTGCCACCTCTGCACTTAGGGAGATGGTAAAGAGGAAACAGGCATTTCTCAGCTTTGGCAAAGGTGAGAATACTCTGGGGTGAGGGAGACACACATGGGCATTACTTTCCTCATGAAGTCAGGTCACAAAGTATAGTTCAGCTATTGTCTGGGACTAAAACCACTATCTGCAACGCTTTAAATTGGCAACATGATTCTTAAAACTGATTTTATTCTTATGGTATTATTTTATAAATAAATAATGTGAATTTGTACTTAATTGTTTCAACCTGAGATTTTAATTTTCTACCTATCAGTATGGGAAATCTCTTGGCAGCTCTGGAGGCTGTGTGAAAATTAAATTTTTTGTTTAATTATAAATTGGTTTTGCTGTAATAGTGGAGGCTTTAATTGAAATATTTTAATTAAGTGCTTGAAGCAACACAATGCCGTTTTTTTGCTGGAGACTGGCTTATCTCGCAGTCTGGAGTTTCACATTTACTCAGCTCCTGTGCTGAACACAGACTGCTATAGAACTAATTGTTACTGCTGCTTCTACCTGGCTAATGGCAGGTACAAGACAAACAGCGAGTGCATTCAACCACACACCCTGGGCCATGTTAATAGTGTGGGCAGTAAAAAGGGGTGCTTAGGACTGTTTAAAAATAATTAGCGTGAGTGAAAGAAAGATAAAGCTGTAGCATCTTGTTCAAAATGTACTGTGATCCCCACAGATACACTTCCTGCCTTCTGGCAACCCTCCCAGGGGGAACAAGTGGCAGACAGAGCTATCAGATTGCTCTCTGACGGGTGGCCAGACTATGGCAAAACATAAGCTCCAGCAGGGAATGCTGATCTCTTCTCCAGACAGGATATCAAAATTGAAAGCACTTGCAAGGTTCATGAGTAGCAGCATCAATACTATCAAGATTTCAGGAGTGTGCGGAGGGGGGAAGAGTTCATTGCTTTTTCATAGATTAATTTCCACATTTGAATATTTCAGAAACAACACAATCTGTGTCTGGGGCCCCTCCTGATGACACGAACAAAAATAGAAATGGAATCTACAAGTACAGAGGAAATTGAGAACAGCAGCAGCAGAATTTCATACTTGTAAAACACCATCTGAAAACTTTGAAGGTTTCTGCAGAGACAGGTCAGGCAGGTGCTATTATCCTGAAAACAGGGGCACGAATAGCTGAACAGTAAACTCTGATCACCTTCACCAAATCTGTCTGTAAACATCTGGATGGCTGCTTTGAGAACTAGGCTGTAATACACTTTCCTGTTACCACGGTGCTGGGTAAAAAAACCCAAGTCACATAAGTTTTCAAGCACTAACAACTATGGAAACTGCTTCTGTAATAAAACAAATGAGTTAGAAACATCTATACTTCACTGGAAGTCACACCAAAAGAGTTACTTACAAGGAAACCATGCAAGAACCAGAAGTGGCAAGGAAGAAGTTAAAAATGAAAGATATTGAAATCTATGCCTGGGTTAACAAGATTTGCAGCAAAAAACTTTCCATGCATTGCAGTAACAGGAAGATATTGCTACTAAAAAAAAAAAAAAAAGCCCCCCTCCTGTTCTACTACACAGTGCCCGCATTGATCAAATAACCTAACATTGAATAACAGATAAACTACAAGACTGAATTTGACAGTGGATTAATTAAATTACAGAAGAACATACTGATTCACACAACATATCTTGTCTCCAGCAGAAATCATTTAGGAAGAAAAGGAAGAAGGACAAGCACTTAGTGCAAAATGTCATTTCAGAAAACAAGTAATGGCTGGGTCAAGTAACTAGGTAGAGTAATACTACAGAATGTAAGGGTGGAGCACTGCAGGGTGTTTCTTGCCCTATTTCTCTCATATTCCTGTTCTGTACTGGCTAGTGCAATTCATTCTGACTGTCTGAAGGAGAAAAACCTGCCAACTAATCTTAGAAGCCAAGGGAAATAGATTAACAGAGGAAATGAGTAGGCCTGGGCTTCAAAATCCACCTTCTCCTATTTCCCCTTCTTCCATCTAAAATGCATAAAAAAGCTGTTATGAAACCACATGTTGTAGTGGTAAAAAACCATTTTGTTATTTTAAAGTCTCTAAGTCAAGAACATGGCCAAAATTGTGCCTGAAAGCTGAAGACACTTGTCAGAGTTGACAGGATAAAAATTTCAAGAAAATTAAGAAATTCCCAGCTGGTGGAGATCATTTTAGCTCCTTCAATCCACATTGCTATGCTGATCCACACCAGCTGAAAATCTGAACCTTCTTTTGTGTTGTGCTATTTTTAAGTAGCTAAACTTCAGACCTGAGTACAATTGTTAATCCCATGACAAGTACAGTGGAAGTAAAAAAGAGCCATCACCAACATACCCCAGTCACTCACTGAATCCTTCATGTGCCTGTCAATTCTTATTAGTGCTATCAAACTACCTACAGCTGTTCCCGAGTCTCTGCTGAGAGCTCCAGTGACACACAGCAACCTCCCCAAAAGTTGAAGCCTTTCTGCTTTTAACATTCCCTCCTGTTCTGACCAACTATGCCACCTGCATTTTCTAGGAGTCACCTTAGCGGCCTGTAACATTATCACTCTGGTAGGGCACCCTGGGTTTTGTGTCACATACTACCCCATCTCTTCTTCCATTACTTACTCTCCCCAGGAAAAATGAAATGTATTATCTCTTCCCATCAAGAAATCTCCTTGGTCTCCACGGTGAGAAAAAATTCCCTGGCAGCACCTAGATCTATTAAATCATACTAACCCGGCCTTTGAGAACAAAACTGGGTCTGTCAGATGGCTGATGTCATCTCTCAGACACTCACCAGGGTGACAATGGCACATTCAGCAGTCAGTTGAGCAGCACTGAACAACGTCCGAACAAAGCGGTAAATCTGTTTCTGCTCCGGGTCATGTTTGTCATAGTCTGGTGGCACTTCGGATTTCTAAGGAAGAAATACTTCCAAATAGGTGACTGAAACAAAACGAAGCAGACAGAAAAAAAGAAAGACAGTTCACATGAAAGGGAAGGAGATGCAGGAGAACTTACCGAAAGGGGATGAAGGTTTTCATCAAAAATATCTAAGAGCATTCTTCCGTCTGTGTCCCTAAAAAGCATTGAAACCAAAGCAGTGTCATTATCTGAACACAACAGCACATAGCCCTCACAGACATATGTATTGTTAAAACTCCAACACACCCCATGCTGTGGGGTGTTAGAAACACTGACGAAATGTGATTTTCAAATATAAGTTGGACATATTCTGCCATAAGGTTTCTGTGTAATATGAAATTCCTATTACAAAGTACACTACAATATTCAGCTTTCAATGCCCACGATACAAAACTTCTGTGGTCTTTACTGGGAGGATTAAGAAGTACTACTACAAACTTGTGATAAAATTATCCCTGCTTACTCTCCTTTTTTTAACTTCACAGTCTCCACCCTTGCAATCTCTTAACTCCTCCTCCTCCTTTATTGTCAACATTGTGGATGCTTACCAATACACAATGCTATTTTTAGAGTAATCCTTTAGTTAATACATACATACTTCACTTTTTACTTTTTTGGAAAACCCTATTGTACTAATAATTTCTGACAGCAAAAAGGAGGATATACAAAACATTCAGACAAAATAATATTCCTCTTCATTGGTTTTCTTAGCTATTTTTCTCTCTCAAATCCCTGTAGCTCAATATCAGCCTGCAAGTTGACGCAACTTCGCAAGTCTAACATCCAGGATGCAATATAAGGTATTTGCTGTGTGTAATTTTGGTAGGAACACTAACAATCACAAAAGCAAGTGGTGTAACAGTACCAGTTAGAACTGGCACTTTCTGGACAGATGCATCCATGTGACCTACTTATTACAATCCCATCTTTATTTTTAGCATCTCTCGTACTCTGGTCATAGAGTTCTTCAGAGAGAAACCACTGAATATGTCTTCTATCTTTACTCAGCAGCATGTGTCTCTCAGAGCATGCAAACCACAAGTTTTACAGTGGCTTCATGTCTGCAAAATGTATTTATTAGCAGCTAACATTTGAACCT
This sequence comes from Lepidothrix coronata, assembly GCF_001604755.1. Classification (NCBI taxonomy): domain Eukaryota; kingdom Metazoa; phylum Chordata; class Aves; order Passeriformes; family Pipridae; genus Lepidothrix; species Lepidothrix coronata. The sequence goes on from NW_016690260.1 coordinate 791,098, forward strand.
CAATATCCGAAGGTGGCTTTTTTTCCTGCTAAAAAGTAAGCTAATGCTGCAAATAAACACTTAAAAAAAAAGAGTACCTAAACTGAAACAAACAAACAAAACCCCACCACAGACTGGGATAATTACTAGAAAATTCCTGATCAGCAAGGATTTTAGGCCACGCTGTTTTACCACTCTTTTACCCCTACATAAAAAAGATAGTATCTTAATGCAGAAGTAGTCTCCTTGGAATCACTGATGTGCTCCAGTAAACTATGGTCCTTAATAATGAGAAGAGAGAAAGAAATAATATCCTAGTTTTAGGATAGCTGCTGCATGCAGCTATGAAGGCACATTTGATTGCCCTCAAAAATCTATTAAAATAAAAGTTGAGATATTTTCAGCTTCACTACAATTCATACTGTCCTCTTTCAAAACTGGACCATCTACTGATTGATCTAAGCATTCTTCATGGTTAAATTTGATGGAGTTTATTTTATTTTGTTTCTTTATTTAGAAAATTCACCAAGACTTATGCATTCCTTTAAAAACAAAATGAGTATAGTTTTTTTACCACTTGTTGAATAGCTAAGCACAACAAAAGCTGCAGAAAACTGATCAGTATAACTATGATAGGGAGGCACTGGGAAAAGAAGGAATGATAACCAGAATGTTACAATCAAATGAAATGTGGGAAAAATATGAAGAAATATTACATTTCACATACAGTTTCTCAAAAAAACCCGAGATTGGTGAGAGTTTAAAATATTAGGAAGTAACTTATTTTAAGCCTCCCGTGCAGAACAAAAGGAACAACTAAATACTGTCAGAAAAGAATTCTTCTCTGGCAGAGCAGATGTTTGACTCGTCTTCTGTCAAAATCAACCTTGAATCTCTGTAAGAGTTACATACTCCCCACCCCCCACAATCTACCACATACGTCAACAACTTCCTTTTCGCCTATAATAGCAGGAAACCGAACATATGTTTTGCTCTTGCTGTTTCAGCAGCAAGTACAACTGAGTGCTGTTATCACGTTGTCCCTCCATTCCTAAATCAGAGACAACCAAAGACAGAGCAGTCATTCCACATCCTTCGTTTCAGAGTTGCTAATTGACACACACGTCCTGCTCCAGCACCACTGCCAAGACCGGCTGTCTCAAGTGTGTGCACGGCACCTCCCCACCCCAGGCACATTCTGGAGGAAGCAGCAGTGACCAGTTTCCTGAATAAATCACCTCTCCACCCCACAAGTGAAAGGACAGATAGCAACTTTCCCAAGAAGGTAACATTCAGGAGGCATTTGTTTTCAAGATGCTGACATGAGGCTCTTTATTTTATAAAGGTTTGGTCTCTCTATCTAGTAGTTGTAGGTCAAATTTGCATCAAGTTCTGCAAGCCCACAAATGGGCATATTTTACCGCAGGCAGAAATCAGCTCCATGGCAATTGGCATGAGACGACACTGCTGTTCTGTGGCTCTGGATTCTTCCTGCTCACCTGTGAGCTCTTACTGAGGTTTCTCACCCTTTGTAGCTCCTAATGTGCCCCATTCTCCCAAGCCTTTCACTCAGCTGGCATGATACTTTAACAAAGCACTTAATAACTTATTTTTACAAAACTCTGGAATCTGATTATCTTTGAGATCTCTGTTATTTAGTTGAGCATAGCAGAAATGGACTAGTTAACCAAACTAATCCAGAGATCACGGAGAAAAGGTGGAAAAGGAACCACAGATGGATAAACAAGTAATCCAAGCATGACCACTCATGCCTCATTTCCTGGGAAATGAGATTAAAAGTTTGAGAGAAGATTTCACTCCAACTTTTGCTTTATATATTGCCATGTTTCAGTCCAAGGCCCACTGATGTCTTGGAAAGCCTTCTAAGAGCTTTCAGCGGGAATCAAGCCCTAAGCCTTTCTGCCCTTGTGCACTTTTAAAGATTTCTCTTGAGATGTCAGCCTTGTTTTAATAAGTGTGATGGGTTCCAGTGACCTGAAACATGGTCCTGAATGACGTACCAGCTGAACTTTAAACTCATGAGTAACTCCTTTTGTTCTAGTTGGACTTCTTATAGTCCACAAGGAAAAACGTCTAAGTGGCTTGTTAGATCAAAATCTAAGCCAAGTTCTCTGAAAAGGCCAATTGAAAAGCCATGCACACAAAAGTCACTTAAAGTATTTATACAATCTCTCCTTAGAATTGTCAGGAAATATTATTTTAGGATACTGTGACATGTCATGAGGACAGGGAATTTAAGATACAAAAGCACAATTCAACATGAAGAAAGCTCATTTATGTGCCAAGTTACTTTTTAGAGGACCATTTTTCTATTCAATTTCAATCAACTGGACTGAGTTGAGATCTAAAACATACTACACCAGAAGAGATAAGCCAGAACCTGCTCTGTTTCTGAGGACTCTTGAATTACATCCATTCACAATGTCTCCCTTACTTTATAATTCATGGTTTTTCTTTCAAAATCCATTAACTAACTGGTCACTGATATCCACAGTTAACTTTACAAAGGTGTAGCTAAAAATATAAAACTGAAAGACACTATTCAGATTTTTCTATATGTAATTGCAACTTATAGAAACAATGCACAAGTGCCCAATGCACATAAAATCAAACACTGAATCATCGAAGTTTTTCAATGCTGAACTGTACTTCCAGATCTTCATGGTACTTAATCCTCCAATTTTAATTTTCCTCTGTAAAATAATATATATAAATAAAATACATGTGTTTCTTATTTCTAGCACGGGAATCAAGGAAACTACTACTCAAAAACATTTTAAAAGAAAAAAAAGTATGGATTTTTAGGGCTTGGGCAGTCCATTTGTTACGATAAAAGACATTTTCGGTACAAGATTCCATTATTCACATACCTGTTTTTGATGTGGTAATATATTGCAAGAGCTACGCTGTAAAGAAAAATACAGAGTTAATATCTCAGGACTGTCAAATGATATTATCAGACATATTAACATGTAAATTTAAAACCTAGCACAACACATGACAAACAGTACGCTCAACGGTCTGTTTTCTTTTGTTCACTGTTAGATACCAGGAAAACTGCTGTAAGCAGACAATTTTATAGTATTTGTTCAGCACACTTCAAGTGCGTGCATCCTTTTTAGTGGTAATTAAGTACCTTACAAAAATACTCATATTCCACATATCAAGTTGCAGGTACCTTCCCTACTCCATTACGTTAATGATAAAACTCCTACTGACTTCCAAGGTTGAAGATAAAGCATCACAGGCTAACATGAAATGTTGAATCACCATTGGCTTATGATTTTATATTTAAATTCATTAAGTTTTGTCTGTCTTTCTATGTACTTATTCACATAGCAGACTCAAATAATAGGTTCCTGCAGTTTTATGGCATCAAGTTACTTATTTTAACTCTGGAAAGCTGACTCCCTGAATAACTTAGTGCATCATGCATTTCTCATGTTCTCAACCACACACCAAAGCATCTCTGTTTATCTTCTGCACAAAGACAAGAAGTGTCCTTACATGCACAGAAAGCTAAGATTTTGGTTACATACACAACTAACTGATCTCATTCACATTTGAGATGGAAGGAAATTAAGGCATGGATTCTCATGGTTATCCTCCAGTTTCCAAGTCACGACTCATGCTTTACTCTCAATATGGCTTTACTGAAAGATAAAGCCAAGCCAGCATCCTCCCTACTTACTCCAGCAGCATTAAACACAGTCAAAGCTAAAGGGGAAAGAGGATGGAGCAGGGAGTTCACCAATTCTATTTGTTGATAATTTGTTTTGTCAGTGATTCATTGTAAGATGCTTATGTCTTAGACTGATGCAAAATTCCCCCCCCCTTTTCTTTTCCATAAAAGGTATTTTAAAAGAGTCAATTTTATGGAGAGCAATTTTATTTAAGAGTAATTTTATTCCAGAATTTTTACATGAAAACTGAGATAATGCATGTTAGGAAAACTATGTTTGAGCTACCTCATTAGTAGAATTTTAAATTATTTTATTTTGGTTGGGGTTTATTTTGAACAGCCACATAGGGGAAAATATTTTTCTCAGTTGACAGTAAATATATCTCACTAAACTTATATGAGCTTTTACCTGGCTGCATTTTAGATCATAAATACCTTCTAAATTTTACTTTTTTGCTATAGATACATATTTAAGGAATTAAGAAATACTGAGTACCATGGACATTAAAGGACACACTTATTACTGAACACAAGAAAACCCCACATTTATGAATGAACTTAATTTGACAGAAAGCTATTCCCAAAGGGAATTAGTCCTAAAATCTAATTTTAAATTATGCCCCTAGGAACACGCAGCTCCAATTCACTTTATGAAAGCAGATGCAAGAATCTATGGGCAAAGCTCTGCTTGGTGACCATATGGTTGCCTTTGTAACAAAATGTCAAATGTTTATAAAATATTTAGTATTTAGAAATCTATCAGAATCTGAAAGTCCTTCAGAGCTGTAACAGATTACTTCATCCAAGTTTCATTTTACTTTTCATATGCTGGTTCAGCTGGCAATCAGTGTGCAAGAAAGATGCTTATGGAGATTTCCCTCACCCTACCCCTTCGATGCTGCAGATCTCCAGCAGAGACATTAATATTTTAAGCACACCAGTGCAAAATATGACCCAGAAGAAATAAATGAGGTGGCCAAATACCTCCCTCACAGATTTACCTACATGCAATAGTCCTTTACCTGCAGAGACTGCCAGGATTTGGGCAAGAAATGAAGTTGTACTACAAAAGCAATAATCCTACAATCTCCCTACCCTTCATCCTGTTAAATGTGCAGCCAGACAGGAGAGCCAGAGGCCTTCTGGGCCAGAGGCCAGTTTTTCACCCCATGTAACCCCTTTTCAAGCCCTCAGACCCCTTGGGGACTCCCTGAAAATGCTTCTTGGCTGCTGCAGCCAGCAGAGGTGAAACCACCTCTTCTTCCCACAAGCAGTCTCAGTTCTGATGCAAAAAGGATTCCAAAACCTATGCAAAAAGCTGCCCTTACAAAAATATGCACACAAAGGATTTTAGACCAGAAGAGTATGAAATTCCAGGATGAAAAAAAAAAAAATCACACAAAAAAAAACAACATCCCAAAAATGAAAAACCATTTTCCAGCATTCATCAGAACTATTTTTAAGTTACTAATTACAGAAACTTGACAAAAAGCAAGACTATCTTTCAGGCAAGAATAGCTGATGAAGAATCAGTCAACTTGACTGCAAAGCTCTTCTCCTTTCCCCTCCTTTTTCCTTACACAGAAAAATTAAGAGCTGCCTTAGTGACCACCAACATTACAAACTCCGTTGTATGTGTTAGTCTGAATATATTTGTCTGTCATGTAACTATCTTTGCAACACAAATATTGACTTAATAAATTTTTGCACTTGAGTACACCAAGGTAACCAGCCCACAGACAAGTCAAGTGAGGCTATCAGTAACTATGAACAAACAGCATAAAATGCCTGAGAATTTGGTCTCTCTTTTTTCCCCTTGCTGTACAAAATGTAAAGAACAATACTCCACAAACATCAATTTAATTTCTCTGAAAATGTAAAAGAGGTACCAGTGAAACCTGAAATGCTCATCTGAGACATTACCCAAGGGTAAGCCCATGCATACATCACATACAAAGCTCCTCACTGCTGCGTAATAAATGTCCAGTGCCCTAGTATTTAATAAGGAAAGGAATCCAGAGGCAATTAGTTTCCATTTAAAACAGAAAACTGAAAGAGAAGCTAAGCAAATGAGTATTTTCTCATGCAAACTCTTCAATTTCATATAATTCCAAAATTCTGAATAAACAAGCACACCAAAGTTTTTAGGACTCCTCCAAAGCATTGAATGCTGAAGCACGAGGATTTCAGCTGCTGAAATATGAGATACTTAACTGCTGCTTTCTGACCTACCCTATGAGTAATATCCATTGCTCATACTATTCACTAACTCGAGCATGACTGATTAAATAAATTTACTACTTCAAAAACTAAAAACTTTGAAGCTTGCTTAGTAATGGTTCAGAAATATATATACATAAATATATAAATACATAAATATTTTGTTCTAGCAAAACCAAATAAATTGTAAAACCCACCATTTGATGGTATACTTGAGGTTTGGTTGACTGACTGTGCTGTCATCCAGGAAAATAGTGGAGCAGGAACTGTACTTCCTTCTCAACTGCCCAGGAGGATGCTATGAAAAACATGCAAAAGAACAATGGCAATTATGTAATACCAAAGCATTTTTGTAGGGAGATGTAAGAATTAAAAAAAGACAAATTTCTGTCTCTCACAATGATGCACACAGTAATGTGATCGCGTTTTGAAGCAGTTCAGAAAGGTCAGAAATAATTACCATTGCAAAAGTCACAACAATTCCTGCCTGAGACTTGACTAATGCTTTCAAGTCCCAAACTCCCCTCCGTCCCTCCTTCCCCAAAACCATGCAAAACTTTTTGTGCAGAATTACTCAAATACATACATACACTTGGAAAGCAAAGATGAACAAGACCTATGTTTCTGTCCTCATTCCAAAAGAGTAAGTGGAAGAGTGAAAAAGAAATCGTGCTAGTAATGAACATTGATTTAGCAACAGATATAAAACTATGCTTGGAGAAAAAAAAAATTTCAAACCCCCAAACAAACAAGTCCTAGGGAAAGTTCAGAAAAAATAATTCATCGATAACAGACTGTTATCAGAAAGGAAAGAAACTGATCGAAGGATGTAAAAGAAAGTGTATAAAATATACAAATAAAAAAAAGAAAAAAAGTATCTCAACAGAAAAGGCTTTCAGTATATTTTTTTCAAATATATTATTTTCAAAACATTTTCTGTACTACCGTAGGAAACACTGGAAAACTCAACCAAAAAAACCCTGGCATTTGACAACACTACATATTTCTGAAGATTTTTTTGCTGAAAGGGCTTCTCCGTCAGCTGTTTAGAGCAGCCTGCACTCCACCAGTCTAACGAGAACAGTTTCATCACATCAGCTAATACTTAGCACAATCATTAACCCTTTTTGATTTTATCCTTGCTTATTCCATCTACACTAGTGAGTAACTTGACCAAGAACCTATGTCAGGAATGTCGAGACCAGTCAAATGACACAGTTAACTTGCAACAGAAGAGGTTTAAAATTCAGTTGGCACATCAGCATAGAAATTTTGTCGTACAATTAATGTTGTTTCCAGTGTTTCAGTGGAGAGACCAATGTCAATACCATCAGTGGAGCTCATAGGCATTTACTAGCCCAGAGCAACTGGGTATCTAGGATACAACACTGTGAGTCCTACCTCAGTACATCTTCCCCTGCCCAATTCCCAAAACAGATATTACTACAAGTGCCAGCACACACCATCTCACTAACTTTCCATTTTCCATAGGCAGCAGACTTCTTAACCACACTCATTACACAGAGAGACAGGCTCCTGGTAAAACCTACATGTATCTAATTCATCTTTCTATATTTCCCAGGTATGAGTAAAAAACCATACAAAGTCTTCTATTAATTGAAAAAAATCATTATCTGAAGCTGTCACAATAGTAGAAACATTACGTTCAAATTATCTGAAAGCTCACCAACAAATCCTATCAAAGTCCCTCATTTGACAAATAAAATTGTAGGTTAAACTGGGTTTTTTGGAAGGCAAAAAGTTTACCAAGAAAATTAAAATCATCCCCTTTCAAAATTTCTCCAGGAACTTGGAAAGATACTTTGCAGTAATTGGAAGCTGACAATCTCTCTACCTTCCAACCTATTATATGTTAAGCAAGGCAACCAAGAGAAAATTTAGAAGCACTGGAAACATTAATGACATAAAATGTATTATCTAGCATGATGCATACAGACAGAATTACTAGGGCACTGGTGCTTTATAGCTTTTATTCTACCACAGTTTAGTTCAAATTTCTGGATTCATCTGTTGAGTACCTTCCACAGGCATGATAAAGGTAAAGCAACTTAAAACCCAGTGAAAATGAGACTGTCTAGTGTTTGGAGAAAAAAAAGGGAGAGGTACAGGCACCCAGCACTATTATTAAAAAAAGATAAAAAAGCATATGGAAAGTTTTTATTCTGCATTTTAAGTGTCAACATGTTTTAAAGCTTTAGATAAAATTTAAGATAAATGGACTGGATTCATTCAAGGGAAGCATAAGTGAAAGACATAAAACTCTGTAGCAACACCACTATCAGATTTAAATTTTCTTATGTAAACAGCACTCTAACATTTGACACACGTCAAATTAGAGCCACACACCTTATTTCTGAAACAAAACTCTTTGTGGATTTTCAGCCCACATCACACTTCATTAGGCTTAGAACTTTTCACACTTTAGGAAAATAAGTGGCCTCTCATGCCTCACTTTCTGTTTATACCAAGTTGGCAGGAAGGAGCACCTCTCCCAGCCTGCAGAATGGTGCCAAATGTAAAGCTGCTCTCTTGGGTATATATACACACATTTGTGCCATACAAATAACTAATGTATCGATAGCTCAACATTCCCAGCTTCTACTCTGATGTCCAACTGCAGTCATTTGGTGCACCAGGTAACAGATTTTCTGCCTTCTCCTAATTACTGGAAAGCATCCTCAGTTCCATATTCTAGCTTGACTAAGCTGGGAGACATCTGAGGTCCCACAGTTCAGTCAAATAGGCTTTCTTCAATCTTCATAAAAATGTTGCTCAGGAACCTTCTCCATCCTTGCGACGGACAAAAGAGGTGTCTAAGCATCACCTCAGTATTCAGCACTATCCTACAGACAAAGTCCCTTCTGTGTCCATTTCAATGGGATAAGTCCACAGACAAAACCGTACAGGAGCTTAATGCCTTTGCATTTCAAATCCATCACATCTGACCACAAAAATCTTCCATTTAGACAATCAAAGAGACTCTAACTGAGAAAAATCAGGAGAGCTGAGAAGGACTGTAGAGCCTTTGAAGAAATTAGCAAACCCTCTAACATTAATGGGATTCTTCTCAGGTTCTATCCCACCATAAGGCTGACATGGGAAAAAGAAACAACTGGTATAGCTCCTTTTGTAAATCTTCATATGCAAACAGAAGCATAGGACACATGTGGAGCCTTGAAAATCTCTGCTATTACAAATATTCACAAATCAAAAGCACCTCATTGATTATGAAGAAGGATTCACTTTATACATACTTTAAGTTGCAGTAGTACTATTTTTGTACCCAAGCTGAGATTCCATAGATGTTATGTCTAACGACTTGAGCAAGACTTCCAACTTCACGCCCATAAACTCCCAAAGAGCAAGCCAAGGAAAACATGGCAGGTAAAAACTTCTCGGAAAATTATACCCTGGTTACCCAGGGTTTGCTTTCAAATTGGAAGGCTGAAGCAAGGGACATTCCACAGAGGTTTGGTCTACTCAGTGAAAAATATTGAGTACAAACTTTGAGTACAAATATTGATAACAGTATCCAGGTTTTTTTATTGAATTTGCAGCTGGCATTAATTTTCAGAGGACACTTTTCTAAACAAAAGGAAAACATAATATTTATAGAGTTACCATGTATACAACAGGGTAGTGTGCATGTCCACTCTGCTCAGCTGGAATTTTATGCGCAGTTTTGAACACTGTATTTCAAGAAAGATGAATTGACTTCAGAGAGTCAGGAGGACAGAGAAGAAAGATTAATCAGAGATTGGAAAAACCTGATTTAGAAGGGAAAGCTAGCAGACTGGAGAGGTTTTCTCCAGGAACAAAGCAACAATAATGGTCTTCAGTCACTCAACTCAAGGGAGTTTCTCCATGACCGTTATGGATGGGATAACATAGAGCAGGTTTATATTAAAGTACAGAAAATTAAGACTGGACATGAAAGTGTGAGAGGAGGCAATGGCAAGAAAAATCCCAAACCATCACCTTTTTCTAATAGCAGAGAAAGCTTGAATGACTTGAGCAGCGATAAAATCTCCCTCACTGAAAGCTGTAAAGAAAAGGTAAAACAAACATATGCCAGGAATAGTTTAGCCACAGGCTTCTGCTCTTAAGACAAGAAACCAGACCAAACAACCTCTTGAGATGAATTCTGGACCAATTTTCTATCATTGGTGATTTCTTTTGGTAGAGAAGATTTGTAGCTTTTTATTCCAGAAGCAGTTGATATTTTTCTAATTTCAACCAAAGACATTCACTAAGAAATGCTGATATTATAGGCCAATAAAAATAATGGGTATTTTTTGGAATTACTTTCATAACAGGAAAGGATGTATAATAGAAAAAGTTACAGAAAAAGCCCTAAGAAATCAAGACAATGTATTCCCATTTAAAGCCAGGTGTTTCTAGATTCCAAAACTTGTAATTTTTCCCCCTCGTACAGCTAGTACTAAGCAAATATCACTGCTTTATTTTTCTTCCAGCTTCATGCTGAAACTTACTGATTTTCCAAATCCCAGTTGTTTTAAGATGTTTGAAGGATAGGGTTTACTTGAAATTTCCATAAAAAACATTTTATCAGGAATTGAATGGCTTAGTTTGCCATCAAAATCACACAAGCTCTGCAGAACTGCTTCTATGTACCTGCTGTGAAAGGAATTACAACAAATTCCTAATTCACAATGAGAATACACAAAATACACTCAGAAATTAAATCTAAATTTGTGGGGAAGGACAAAATGTTACTACTTCTTTTGTTAAAGTAGTCATTTTGGGGAGGTTAGGTAGAAACACCTAACAACGGGGTACATACTGACCAAAACCCACACTCAGAATTGACCAGAAGGGGTACTGTCCTCTTTAGCAGCACTAGGAGGGTTGTGGCTCTCTGCCCTTGTGCTCAGCAGGATTTGTTCATTTGGGCACAACAGTCCCCTAATGAAGCTACACAGCTTTTGTACCAGTGCTGGCCTGCAGCCAGGCAGCTTCCAGTTTCACAGAGGAGCTTCAGCCTTTTTCCAGTGCTCTTTTGCACTTGTCCATCAAAAGATAATTTGGAGCTTCTGCACTAAATAATGACAGCACTGTCTCTTCTTCCAGCAAACCAGGTGTAAGCTACTGCATGATTTTAAAAGGTACTATTAAATAATACTTCCTCCATGGAACAATTGAGGCTTGCTTGCACCCATCTGTGGAGACATGCCCATTAGCTTCCAGGCAGTAGGGCCTGATGGTAGGGCCAAGATGTCAAAAGGCAAAACTAGTATCATCATGGCGAGGCTTCGCGAACGAAGATTTGGGAAGGCTCTATCCACATTTGCTACAGGCACGTTGGTGGCTTATGAGGCCAATACGTGACAGACATATCCGATTGCAAAAGGCACAGCAGAAAGACTCCTTAGGTGGTGTATTCTGCAATACACGGTTCTTTCTGCGCTGCCTTTTTTCCTCGAGAGTGATCCTACGTGTGTTCTCGAAGGAGACAGCTGCGTTATAGATGATGTGTCTCCAGGTCTCCCGATTTGAGGCCAGAGTAGACCAGTTGTGTTGATCAATATGGCCAAGGCTGAGATGTTGTTTCAGGGAGTCCTTGTATCTTTTCTTCGGGGCTCCTCTCATGCGGCAGCCAGTGGCAAGTTCACCATAGAGTAGGATCTTAGGGAGGCGGTGGTCCTTCATCCTTGAGACGTGCCCTGCCCAATGCAGCTGTGTTCTCAGTAACATGGCCTCAATACTTGTGACAGCTGCTTGCTCAAGAACAGATGTATTGGTCACATAATCTGACCAGTGGATGTTTAAGATTGAGCGGAGGCAGCGTTGATGGAAGCGCTCTAGGAGACGCAGGTGGTGGCGGTAGATGACCCATGTTTCGGAACCATATAAGAGAGTGGACAACACTATGGCTTTGTAAACACTGATCTTGGTGCTTTTCTTCAAGTGTTTATTACGCCATACCCTTTTGTGGAGTTTTCCAAAAGCACTATATGCCTTAGCTAACCTATTGTCTATCTCTCCATTGATCTTACCATCTGAGGAGATGAGGCTACTGAGGTAATTAAACTGTTGGACTGATTTGAGCTCTGATTGGCCAATGGTGATGTGGGGATGACGGGGGACTTCCTGAGGTGCAGGTTGATGGAGGACCTCAGTCTTCTTTAAGCTGACTTCCAGTCCAAAGAGCTCAGCAGCATCTGCAAAGCAGGATGTTAAACGCTGCAGGGCAGCTTCTGTGTGGGCAACAAGGGCGGCGTCATCAGCATAGAGCAGCTCCCGGACAAGATGGCAAAACTAGTATATAAAAGTACATATGAAGCCAAATTACAACAGCAAGCAAAAACACCAGGACTGCTTCTGACTTGGAAAAGGGAGGTTCCTATCTTGAAGATCTGTTGCTTCAGGACATGATTTAGTTCTGACAACATTTTTCACAGAAGGAACATGATTTTACAGGTCAACAAAGTGCTTCCAAAATCAAGCAAGCCATGCAACACAATTCTCTGCATGGCTCTGCAAAGGTCTGCACTTATTTTCATCTTGCATAATATCAATACAGCAAAATTGTCTAAATTTGGTGTAGATATATTCACCTGAACAAAAGTAATAGGAAATTGCACCCTTGTATGCTCACCTGTCTCTGGCAACAACTACAATTAAAAAAAAGATCTAGTCCAACCACTCTGAAGTAATACCCCTTGTACCTCATGATTCAACTTTGTCCTCAGTTGATTGGTTTCGCAAATGCTTGATAATGTCCAAAACTGATGGCTTAGACTAGATCTGCACTTGCAAGGTTTTTGCTCTCAAAGCTTGTCCTTACTCATGTCAGCTACAGAAAACTCTGTCAGTGAACAACTGAGTTCCTGGGGAGCTCAGCAACCATTGGTAAACCCTTGTGCAGCACACGCAGGCCCTACTTAACCACTGATAAAACACCCTGCTTTACAAACCTGAAGGATTAAATATTTCTTTGAACACTAAAATCAGCTCAAAGGCTTATATTTACAAAGCATGTAATTGCTAGTGTTGTGCAATTTGACCAGAGGGACTTTACTATGCTTCCAGCAGAGCAAGTATTACACAGCACCTTGTAAAAGAACTCCCCTGCATGTTCTGATTCTACCTTAAAAGTTATCTTTTGTTCCTCCCCTTAAAAAAGTTTGTCACTTCATACAACTTATTGCCTTGAGGCTGACAGGAGAAGTAAAATTTTTCACCCTGGAGGACAGGAAAAGGAGCAAGGGCCTGAAAGACATTAGAAAAACACATTTCAAACAGTATGTTTAGGTAAGCCATTAAAGAAAACCTGTTAATTCTAGCTTACTAGGTGCCTGAAAAAGAATCTTAAACAGCATCTATTAGGAATGGCATCAGCACAAGGAATCTGTGACCAGGTGATTTACAGAGGCCCCCTCTAGACCTGTTTTTCAGTGATCTTGCAATGAAGAGGGGCAAAGATCACAATAAGCAATCTCTAGGAGAACTTCAAGAGCACCTGAGAAGCCTCTAATCTGTCTTCCAGTTTATCCTGTTCTTCTCTCATACTTCGGAATGTTAATTAAAATATCTTAAGGAATTTGACAGCAATTATAAGCCTTTACAATAGCCAGCCTTGGGCAGTCCACTCGAAAACAACATTTCACATTTTATGTTGTGCTTTGCATTTTTCATGGATTAAACTACTTTTCAGGCTACGTTTCCACTTCAGCAAGTATCTTATTTACTCTTTAATCACTAGTTGAAAGTGTTTGATTATCAGTCACATGCCTAGTAGTTTTACAATAGGGAAGCAGAACAGCCTCTTTATCCAATCTGACAGGAAAATTTGGGGGTTACGTAGGAGCAAGTGCCGTACACCATCTCAAGCATGCAAAAAGGCTCACAGAAATAGCTTGTGCCGCACCACATACAGCAATAGACCCCTCTGTTCACTGCTAGTCCCTGTCACCAGTACTGCCTCTGGAAAGAAGCTTCCCCTGATGTGAATCACCACAGGGTCACTTACAAGGACCAGGGCTGTGATGTGAGTGATGCCCAGGAACCTTTCCCCAGGATGCTGAAAAAAAAATGTTGCTCTACACACAGATGTTATTTTTTCTACTAGGAGTGATAAAAACAGTATTAGCCTGCTGGAATTTGAACATCCAGATGCCAGGTAGCAGACAGCAGAAGTCATATCCAGATCCCTAAAAGGGACAATGCAGAAAGGACGCTGTTGCTACAAGGCTGGTGAAGAGTCTCCAGAACTAAAAATATGTGAAAGTGAGATATTACTTCCCTTTATCTTATCTCCCTTTTCCTACCCTTTATCTTCCTTCAAAAATATTCCAACAGGCAAAAAATATCCCTTTATTTTTACTGGATATTACTGTTTATAAACACAATTTTAAGAGTGTATCTTGTCAAGAAGAGAAGAAACTACTTGTGCTAACAGAGCATTTTCACCTTATCTGAAAGGGAAAATTTCTAGAAAAACTTGAAGGAGAAAGCAACCTTTTTGCTCCCTGCCCTGCTCCTTTCCCCCGCAAAAAACCAATCACCCAGTACGAAGAATTAGATACTGCAATCAATAATAAAAGATTCACTCTTTCTCTACCACCTCCTCAAAAAACATAAAACGTCTTCCTGTTCGCTTTCCTTGTACAAGCAGAGATACTGATGCAATCTCTCTTCTCTGAAAAGGGAAATGCCTCTATCTCAGTCTGCATCTTTATCCCCCTCAGCAGCTTAACTAAGCAGATTAAAAGACGTGCACACCGAAGCAGGATGAAAAGAATAACAAAAAACAGTAACTGCCGGTGCAATGGGGAAGGGAAGCAGAGTCTGCTGCAACTGCTTACAAATTAAAACAGTCTGGAAGAAAGCAAACAGTACACTGTAGGTAGGGAACTTTGGCACCCAGAATGGTGCAAAGGATCCAGCACCATTCCCCAACCTGTCATCTGTCTCCTTGGGCTCCGTGGGAAGACTGAGATGACAGCTTCTCCATAGCACTCTGTCACCCCCGACTTTCATTCCTTCCCCACCCCCCCCCCAAAAAAAAGAACAGCTGCTGGCTTCTTCCATCACACCTACTGACAAGGTGAATCTGAAACAGGGCAACTGTCAGCCCTTGACAAAGCATAACAAATCAAAACAGGAACCCACTATTTGTATCTGAGGATCAAAGGAAACTATTCAGCCAAATAAAATGTCTACAAAAAAAAAAGCAAGTAAGAAAGGAAAAGAACAGTGGTGTGATTATGCTGAGAAAGTAAATTTTTAAATGAGGAAGAGTCAATATTAATTATTTTTTAAATAGGTAATACTTCAAAACTGCTTTTGTATGAACTACTGTTCTCATCTGTTACTACACAGAACTTGGCAAGGAAAGAAAAAAGGGAAAGAAAAAGTACAGCTTTTCTTGACAGCTCTCTTGATAGCCATCCATCCTGATCACTCGGGAGAAATACAACTCTGCCTGCAAAATAACCAGTTGTGCATATACTGCAGAAAAGGATAAAAATATTTTGTTGCTCATCTTGGTTATTTATCACAAAAGGAGAATAAGTATAAAAAATAACAACAACAAAAAGATGACTCTATGGAAAAACCACAGAAAAGTGCTGCATATTATGATGAGGAGTTCTTGTCAAAAAAAGACAAAACAACACTCCAAAATTTATGTCCTCTGGCATGTCTTCTCCAGAGCAGATGTGAGGACTAAGCACTTCACATCAACAGGGAAACAGATGAGTAGCAATAGCTTCTGTTACAAATGCATTAGCACACACTGAGTAACAGTGGAAAAGCACTGATCAACCAATAGGGTATTATCACAAACTCACCATGTAAACACAACCCATCATTTGTCACATACATTTGTTAAATCTAAGTAATTCCTTAAATTTCTTCCAACAAGGTGGTCTAGGAAAATGGTTCCCTGAAGTCTGAAAACCTAAACACAGTTGCCAGTTAGAAGCCACCGCTACCCCTTCCAAAAATGATCAACGGTTTGTGCTTTAGCTTTAGCAGACTGCAAATTTAGGAGGTGCTGAATGAATACTCTCAGGTGTGCTGAAAGAACAACTTAAATATCACAGGCCACATTTGAAAATACAGTTTATCTATGAGTATGGTCTGAAAAACTTAACTACCTTGTAAGGACACACACAGAGAAAGGACTTCAGCTTCATAAAGGTTATTTTTAGCTTTATAATTCAGATGAAGTACTTTGTAAGTACAAAGAAGTGAGACTTAAGGAAGCAGTAAACCAGAGTATTGAGGGAAGTTCACACTACTTAAACCTCAGCCAATGCTTTGAATTACACTTGGGGGAGGTGGGGGGAACCAAAAAAACAAACAAACCAAAAATTAAGAAGAAGTACAGTGCTTAGGGTATCAGCTGCATAAGCTGCTACACTGAGCTCCCAACAACATAACTCCTCAGTGATCACCCTTCCCTTTTCTGTAACACGTCCAGCATTGCCTAAGAACACCTTATACTAGGGTTTGCAACAGTGTGCTTCCTGCACCATCTGCAATAGACATCTTTGTTCAATCTGCTGGAGGAATCCACTCACAATCTGCCTAGCACAGACCACATCTTTTACATATGAAATGATTCAGGACACATGAGAATTCCATCCATGACAGGTGGACTGTCACAGAAACTCAGTTAATACCTTCCTTTGCAATGTCTAAAGACTAATTTTTTTTTTTTTGCATATAAACCTTCAAGTTTGAGGGTTTTTTTAAAAGCATGCTGGAAGTTACTGAGCACACATTATTAAGTTTACAGGAACCCAGTGCATTAGCTTTACAAGTAATTTTATAACAAGACAAGTGCTCTGCAAACCACCCTCACATGCACTATAAACAATGGAAATGTTTTACAGGAGAATAGAAGATAAGCACAAAAAATATCTGGTAACCCAGTGGGGCCAACTTTAAGGCTTTTATAAGCCTCATAGTATCTCATGACTTCTCAGAATCTTAACTCTTGGGAAACTGAAGATCTATGCTTGCTTTTGAAGCCAGGCAGCAGTTTCAGAAACACTCCCCACAAACCAGTTCTGCCAACAAATGAAGCAGTCCTGCCTTCTCACCCCACTCAGCAGTTCATTCCTGCCCTCACGGCTCCTTCCCCTTCTGCAGGTGCAAGCCCTGGAGCAAATCACATTTAGGAGCCCCATTTTAGCTTTTAGCTGAATCTACCTGCATTTGTGTTCCAATCCAGTTTACCTGGAGCTAGACAAACATTTGCCCCAGCACAAAGGGATGAACAGGTTATAAACCACATCTGTTTGTTTCAGCAGCTGCAGTAGCTTAAAAATTAAAAGACAGTCTGTATTTCCAGATAGAGAAAAACTTCAGAACTTCATTTCACCTTAAAGGCAAACTGCACCTGGTAGACAACTAGTTATTTCCCTTCTCACTTTTACTGAGCCATGACTCCAGATATTTCGTACAAGGCTTCACATACTTGGAACCACCCTGGTTCCAAATAGCTTCAGTAGTACAAACAATACTAACTGAGGCAAAGGGCCTGGTCCTGTACCCAAAACAGGCTACAGGGGATTTGCCCTCAGCTTCACCAAGAATTTGATTCAAACAGAAGAGAACTGAATTGAAAAATTCCCAGGGGTATATAAGCATATCAAACCCCCATCTTCATTCTCAGCATGTACCACATGTCAATCCACATTTACATCGCATCAACAATGATCAGGCACTTCAGAACAACTGTGTAAATATCAAATGCTGCAGCTCTCTGCCAATGCAAACTTGCATACAAATGTAATCTAAAGTTTTGAGAGTGTCTATAATAATTTTAAAAATCATACTAATGTGTGCAGCTCTTTTTCCCACATATCAGTCACCTTAATACACTGGTTGTGAGCATGATACTGTCTTCAAACCAACAGGTTTGCTCCACTAGCTCAATACCCAAGACCTATACTTCTGGATCCTGATGCAGAATAAACACGTGAAGCATCAGCACCCGCTCACCAATATGGAAATCATTGTCATAACTCTTATTTACTGTATAATATAGACAACAAGGAGAAAGCTGCATAGCGAGGCATTTTCACTTACGTGGTTTATATAGAGACTCTTGCGTTTTTCTCTCACTGCAAAAACACAAAATATGATAGAAATATTACATGACTATTTTTCCCGATTAAGCTTCTTATACACCATTTATAATAAAAAGAACAGGAGACTATCTATGTGCAACATCAGAATTGCTTTTGCACTAACCAAGTATATTCATATAGCAAACACAGAAGGAACATATATTTGTATGCATAAAGGTGTTTATGCTCACTAGTGTGGTGATGGGTTAAAATTCTCATCCATTTGGGTACTTCACCAGGCGCTGGTCCCCATGGGAAAGTTAATATGCAGAGAGCTACAGTCCAAGCTAGCAATGGCTTAGCCATCCTCCACCAGCTCTCTGTGTGGGTACTCCTGAGCCACCAGTGCCTTCATGCAAGGTACCTTGCTGCAAAGTGGCCTATGCTCCCTTGCAGGTATGAAAGCACCTAAACAGCTACACCACAGAGTTAGCAAATTCTCATCACAGCTTACTGTGCACTAACTCCCACAGAGGGGCCTTGAAACCATATGTATTACACAACTGTCTTCTATAATGATCAGGTGCAACCCTGAAACTATTACTCATGTTGGATGTAACAATGAAAATGTATTAACTTTGGTGAGTATGAACCAGTCACCACAAGCAATGGTTGCAAGTCAAAGCCACAATTAGCCAAAATAGTCAGAAAGTAAACATCAACAAAAGGGAGATAGATGTATAGAGTCTTAACTGTCAGGCAAATGCTTATTACAGCTCATTAAATATACTCTATTTAATTTTTTTTAAAGCACTTCCCCAATTAACTCACCCCATAAAGAGCCTGCAGAGCTCTGTTCCAGTGAAAATACCACAGCATTTAGGATACAAGTCTGGAGGCAACTAACACATAAATCAAACTGCAGGATTAAAATAATAATGGTTTCATGCTGTAGGTGATTAAATGCACTTTGGTGCACCATGATTTGAAAGCTATGCAACCCAATACACTTAGCAAAAAAAGAGTGTTCATAATGGTGGGATAGCCTGTACATTCCTTGTTGGATGCAAAGCCACTATTTGTGATTTATTATAAGCAAGCAATCTCACATAAACAAAGCTCTATGTGTGAATACTGTGAAATAATTGTGTTTAATGCAGACATAAAATGAAAATTAAAAAAATAAGAGAAAACTTTTTAAAATCCTTACATAATTTTCCTCCCAGGGAGCAGAAAGGAGAATCACACATGACAGATGTTAGCCATGTCACTTAGAATATGCTCAGATCCACAATTATGGACATTGTATAAGAAACAGAATTAAACAGGAACAGTGGAAAAATTCTGATAATCTAGTAAATAGTTAAACTGCTTGAAATACTGCTAAAACACTGCACTACACTTAAGTTCCACACAGTGCATTTATCATCAGCAAGAGACATAAGTCATCTAAGAGAAACAAAAAAATGATGGTAGATACTCCTAAGAATAGCCAAAGTATTTCTCTAGTATCACATATTGCAATGTACAGGCAGTAAACAATTCTGATAAGCTGTGTGCAAACCTAATATAGTATATAACTCAAAGTTAACACCTATGAACTGTGAAATATTGAACACAGTTAAGTATTTAACAGTGTTTTAATCATAAATAATTATACCGCATACAAAGTTCTTATGGACAAAATCCTATAAAGACAGCCTGCACATGCACTCCAAATTCCACTTTAATTCCCTTTTTTTCTCTTTAGTTTTTTCTTCTGTATTTTGTCTTGTATCCATTATTCAATTCCCCACAAAAGTGCAATCATTTATATCCCAAAGTAAGCATATTACTCACAGCTCAATCCCATTTGCTATTTCCAGTCTCCAGAAGAATATGTTAACATATTTATACACATCCCTCACTTCTTCCTGCTCAAGCATTTCTTGTGCTGCACATCCTTCCAAGCATCATGCTGACCTCCTTTCCCTATTTTCCCCATATAACAGAAATTCAGTTAGCCTGGACTCTCGGATGAGGCACTACAAGAAGGCAGCTGTGCTTCTGGCTCACTCTGCCACAGTGTAGGGCTCAGCTCCCTCCAGAACATTTGCCAGTGGGGAATTGGGCATAGTAGAAACCCATTTGGTCACAACTACTCTCTTTTGTGACCACAACCTCCCCTTTAAACAAGGGCAAGCCAAATATTGCCCAAGGCAAAAGGCTATTCCTGCCAAGCTAAAATGACTGTAAAGAGATAATTCCATTGGTTTCAGTCAGTTCAAAAATGCTTTGCACTGCTCATGCAGCTCAGTATGGTCTGTGGCAGAACAGACCTCTGTGTCAGAATTAACCAGCATTTTGCAGCATAAACTCCTAAATGCAACTCCATGCTTTTGGGTTTTAGGTATGAGGGTTTGATGACATAGAGCTGAACAGATTTCAAGTCAGTTTAAACAATTAAACTTCTACTTTCCCTTTAACATTTTGAAACTTGAAATTTGGAATGGAACTCTTCAAGTGGAGCCTGAGATGCTGCCAAATTGTCTTAGTTTTCCTCATTCTAAGGTCAATGACCTGTTCCAATTGCTGCAGGCACTTTCAGCTGTTATTGTTGAACTTTTACAATAGTAGGAAAGTATCCTGAAATTACAGGGAGCGAGTGAATACACACACACACACATACGTGCACATGTGTGTATATGCACATATGTATGTATTTTTCATTGAGCTGTAATAAAAACTTCTGCTGTGTAATTTCTATACTATCTTAATGTTAACCCAAAGACAAGAGGATTACAGCAATAAGAATGTCTCGCATTTTGGAGCTGGTAATTCATTTCTTTTTGTTTTATACAAGGAGACTGGCCCTAGTTAACATTAAAGAATAAGTGCAGTTTACTCCACTTCTATCCACCTACATAAACACAGTTTCAAAATCCTCTTTGTCTGAAGCCCATTGTTGCACTGATAATGCAAAATTTAGCCAGTACACTGAACGTGTAAAGGCCAATCTAAGTTAGGAGAGATGGACCTCTGGAACCCATCGACAAGAAAGATCATTACCAGCACCCTGGAGGAGCAACCATTGCCTCCTTGCTATCATAAAGGAAAGGAAGTTACATTGTTGGAGTGCTAAGGTTTGGAAATCCTGGCTTAATCACAGCCACACACTAAACAGTGCATAGCTTTCCAGTTATCTAGACCATCCAGTTTACAGGTCATGCTCAGCAAATGAGGGAGAACTTGCATAAAGCAATCACCGAAGTTAAAGACATAAAAGGTTATATTCTTTAACAGCTCCCTAGAGAGGGAGAATTCCTCATGTATGATTCAGCACCTAAAAAATTCTCACAAAGAGATGGGAACATTTACAAAAGCTATTTTAACTAGGAAAGGAATTAATATTTACTGTGATTTTACCTTTTCTACAGATTCATTGAATGCTCAGGTAATTAACGATGCATTCAGACTATTGACTAATAGGGACAGGACAGTTTAGATGCTTAGCACGGCATCCAGGCTACACAGGACAAAGGGAATTGGAGACCACGTAATAAACAGAGTTGTCATGTCCTGTCTCGCTATATCTGGGGTAATCAGCTTGTTGCTCTTCGCTTACATGTTGATCACAACCAGGCCAAGCTCCTGTGACAGGACACACTAAAAGACTACCAGTGAGGTTGAAAGAGTACAGGGCTACCAGCAAGCCAAACGTGGAACAGCCAGAAGGCAACGCTGCCAAGTCCCTCTAGCAGGTAGTGATGGACTTGGCCATTTCCCACTGTGAAACCACGTGAGGCACACTCACAGTCACAGCCAGATCCTGGATGAAACCTGGAATCCTGATGCCATTGACTCTCTGTGTATTTTAGATGTCCACAGGTCTTATCTATATACATATTTTCACTTACAGTCAACAGGGAGGTTTACCAGTTCAATACTATACAAGTAATGGAGCAAGGCAGTTGCTAACACCTAAGTTAGGTGTTTTCAACATTACCAGCTCAGCTCTCCTCTTCTACATGGTCTTAAGAAGTCTTGGGGGTCCCAGAGACTCCACAGGAGGCTGTCACAATACAAGCCTCCACACCCTAGAAACCCCTTTTATTTTCCCTTTCACAAGCATTGCATTGGATTTTGGTGTTAGGCAACATCCTTGAACAGTGCAGTAACTCCTACAGCTCAGCTGGTTCAAAAAGGGGACCAAAGTACAGCCACGCAAAATGCTTATGACTGTGAGTTGTCCCACCGGAACGGGATGGTTCTTGGCAATACATCAGTAGATAAATGTTTGCAGAATCCTTTTTCTTTTGTACAAACAAAATAGCCTTTGTATTTTTTTCCAGTGTGATCAAGGACAGCTGAACAGATCTTACACTCCCGTTGATAACATTTCTATAGCGCTTCACTAAATTCATTGTTCTTACTCAAAAATATGTTATTCATATTACTTAAACTAGAACAAAGCTTCATAGACCAACTCTAGCATGAGTCTAAACTGTCATTTTTTATAAAATGCTTAAAATTAACTCCATACTGCAATAAATGAACCACTATTACTACAAGAAAGAATAACCATCTGGTCTGGTCAAAATTTTAGTTTGTTGGACTTGGGTATACCTTGTCCTTTCTTTCAACAAGCTGTAACAAGAAATAAGTAGCATCCATATGGGATTAAATAGTTTCAGAACACTGAAAAATCACTATAAAACAGACATCAATCTTCATAATACAAGGTACTATGGAAATATTATCACACTCATTTTACAGACTACCAAACCAGATTAGTATGGTAAATCACATCCAAAACCATATGATGAGGCACTGACAGAACCACGGCTGAATTCAGAAGGACAGTCTGAAGGGCAAAAGAGGTACTCACATAATCAACTCTTCAATTAGGGCCTAAATGTATATCCTCTTTGTTCTAGTCATGCTCAAAAATTAGTAAAAAATATACAGTAAGTGAAAACTACATTATTTTTCAAGTGTTTGACACTGCAATTTACTATGTAAATCAAAAGCGGCATTTACAGGCAGCAAAAAGAAGGACAAAGAATTCATACTGAACAGTCAAGATTACAATTCTGAAACTGCTTTGAAAGTCTTCATAGAAAATAATGTGTTTTGCATCGATTATTCATCTACTTGTAAAACAACATGTCACACACGTCCAACAGGGAACGAAAGAGCCAGAATAAATGGCTTCTATTGTACTGACTCTATCAGGAGGCTCGTTTGGCAGATGTAATTTCAGAGCGGTTGTTTTGTCCATATATTAAAAAAAAACCAACCAAACTCCAAATATATATCAAATCCATAATGAAAGAAGAGAGAATGTTTGGGCAAGATGGGAGCCATTTTGTTATTAAAATCTAGTATTGAGCTCATTTACAGTATCACCTATATCAGAGAAACTCTGGACTGTCTTCTTAGCTAATGTAAACAGCTATTTGCTCAATAAAATACTTTCCTCACCAGATGCTTGCCCTAATGTTCAGAGTTTACAAAAACTAAAAATAAACAAGCCAAGAAACAGATACACAGAAAATTTTTTATTTAGGGAAAATATTTTTTCAATATAATTTTATTAATCTTTATCCATATTTGTACTATCGGTCTGACAAAACAATTAACTAAAGGTGTGACCACTTTAAACTTTTAACATGATGCCTCTAAATGCCTCTTTTTGGGGAGGAGGGGGCAATTATATATTAGAAGACTATCACATGCATGCTAAAAAAGGCTTTACAGATAACTGCAATAGCAAATACTGTAATAAATTCAGTAACCTACCATCTGTTTGTGATTTACTGAGAAATATTGTACTGGCCCGTGGATGATCTGATGGGTTGAATTCCATGTTCAAATCTGGAAAGAAAGAACAGCACAAAAACATTTATGATTATCCAATGGCATACACAGACTTTCTCGTTCTTTTCAATAAGACCAAGTTTACATACTTAAGCAGCTACTGTAAAACAAAATCCATCTTGAGGTCCATTTTTTTATCCTTCCTCGCACAAGTGGTTCTTTTTGGCATGTAAATCATTTGCATCAACACAGCTTTGGGATTAGACTTCAGTTCTAAGGCTGCTTTTGGATTAAGACAGATAAAGAAGCTTGAGAAGTCTGTACACAAGAAATCAGGAATTTCCCATTTACCATCTTTTTCTTCCCACCATGCCCCAAAGCCATTGCTTAGCACAGGAACACAGCTTGTTGTATGTAATTACAGAAGAATTAAGTATTGTAAACAAATGCACAACCCTCTAAAGATAGACAAGTTTCCAAGATTAGACAGGATTAAAAGAAGTAGTTATTGCAATGTAAACAAACCTAGGCCAGAGTGTTTTAAATGGTCAGGGTTAGAAAAACTTGGAACTTTCACAGACTAACATATTCCTTGCTGTAACAACTTAAAAAAAAAAAAAAGAAAAACACAAACAACAACAACAAAACACACACAAACAAAAACACAACCTCCCCCACAAACAAAGAAACAAACAACCCAAACAAAACCAACAACAAATCATTCCTAAAAACCATTTACCAGGCTAAAAATTGAAATCTATTGTACACTATACAAACTTCTATGAATGCTATTTTCCCTATCAAGGATAAAATCCACTGAATTTACTTATTCCCAAATTCCACTCCACTATCAGTTTGTCAAAGTTTACATGCCTATATCCACTGGAAAACATGCTACTAAAATAGTACATAATCTTTTTGCATCTCTTTGCTCTCCCAGTGTTGCTATCTCGACTTTGGTACTCTAACATTCTCTTCATCTTCAAATACACATTCTCTTGCATTTGATGCAGGCATTTATGTGAGATCACATATGAGCACTGTTATGTTTCTTTTCTGTGATTATCCCAGGTTTTCTAAAATTCTCTCACTCTCCTTTTATATCTCCATGAAAGATCAGCAAAACAGGAAATTAATCCCCAGGTTTTAGGAAAACAAAACAAAGTCTTTTCATCCAGGGGTCAAATCTCTCTGTTCCTTCACCATCCATCACCATACTCTGCTCTCCTTTTCCCTTTTATTTAATAATTTACTAGGTCTTCCACTTCCCTGCTTTTTTCTCCTGACCACACACCTCTCTACAAATGTGCTTTCTGTTCATATTTTTCCCTTTTATGCTCCCCTGGTTTTCTTTTCATCTCCCTGCATTCTGTAGCCCATGAGATGAGCAGCCTGACATGCTGCTGCTACCTGGGCATAACTTTTGGAAAAAACATTATCTTCTTTCCTACATGGAAGAACCCAGAAACACAGAAGTAAAATTCCTCAGTTGCAAAAGAATCTTTTTATTATTATTATCATTATCATCATCATCATCAATGCCACAAAAGAAAAGAAATCCAGGAATTTCAAGGGAAAGCCATTTTGATACTCCCAGAAACCACAGACAAATCTGGAGAAGATCCTAGGAATGTCATCTTAAGCTAGGAGTTCTGACTTCAAAGGGCTGTGAATTAGAATGTTTTTACGTAACTCACTGCATCTCACTTAGATATACAGAATTAAAAAATAATCACCCACAGAGATAGTGCTGGTAAAGACTGTTTCCCATTTCAGGACAGTTTTTCCATTAAGCTGAATTCAAGATGCTTTTCATTAAGTGAAGAGTAATCAGCATGTAAAATGCAAAATACGTTGTCTTTTATCATCTTCTTTGTCTTTTATGAAACAGCGCAATACATCACAATAAAAAAAACCACTTTTAAACCACTACAGATACTTTTTCTGCAAATATTTCAAAGTACAGCAGTGCAAAAATTCAGTTAATAAAATAGGACCAGCAACATGAAATTGAATCCAGCTTACAAAACAATGGAAAACAGAAAAGCACTTTGTTCCTTCAAGCCTAGAAAATTATCTGTTCAAGGAGTAATAACAACCTGGTACAGACTCAGTTTGTTTGCAGGGCTGAAAAGAAAGAAAAAACAATTGCTACATCTTGCAGTCAAGTTTAATCTCTTTTACGATTCCTATGCTACAAAAGGCTATTTTGCAGAAGCAGTAAACCAACAGAGGACTTAAAAGTCTGTCTTTCAGAAAAACTGTTAGTCTTCTGACAGGAGCTGAAAGAAGGTCAGCAAAACCCCATCTCAGCAGCTGCAAGAGGCCAGTCCAGGGATTTTGAACCACCTCGGGAGAGGCAGCTGCCCACAGCCAGGGAGCAACTGTGGCTCTTCCCTACCGCTGAACCCCACAAAGCACCACATGTCCTCTTCCTTCCACATCCCTTCTCTCACATCCTCCCCAGCAACAGCAACCACTGAACACATCCATCCGTCTTTCTCAAACTGCCTGCACAAAAATCAGAGGAGGAGAACATGGGTAAGGGGAATGATAAAGCCTGTTTTACCCAGCACAAGGTGGTCAGAAGAGGACAGGTGCTGCCAAGAGAGGCTGGCTGCCCACCTCCCTCTGAGGAACAGCACAGGTCTTGTGGGCTTACAGGCAGAAGAAAGCATTGTTAGGTGTGTATCTACAACTCAGCCACTCCCAGCTCCTCCAAGGACAAGAGTTAGAGAAATCCAAACACCCCACAGACCACCAGTGAGACCATGTCACTGCAGGCCACCACTGCTGGCACACAAGAGTATTAGGATGGATGAATTTTCATAACATGTGAGTAAGATTTCAGTCTCTGGTTGTTCTTAGACGTCTTAAATCATTGCACAGCTTGAAAACAAGTGTCTTTTTGAACGTGGCAACGAGTTCTTACTGATCTGACACTAGAAATCACGTTACAGAAGAAAAGAGATCAAACCGCAGATATACAGATATCTGAAGCTAGTAACTCATCACCAAAGAGCATTATCCATCAAAAGGTTAATTCCATCCTAAAGAAAATAATATATTCATACTGCTTTAGTGTTAATAGTAGCTCTTTCTAGTATTTGAAAACTACCATGAAAACCAGCCATAATAGGAAAGGTTTACCCATTTTGTAATGAAATAGTCAGAGATTTAAACTCACTCAAGCAATGCTCAACTATTCAAAAGAAAGGAAAACGAGAGGCAGAATTTCAATTATTGAAATCTGCACAAAAATGTTCTCCACTGCTAGCAGTCTGCTCTGTAATTCATCATAGCCCTCAAAGGGAAGACTTACAGTGAGTACTACTCCCAGCAGTTACCCAGCATGCCAAAATCAGATTTTAAGAAAAAGCCACTGTTTCATAGATAGTCCAAACCAGAAATCTTTCACTGTAGATGTTCTTTCAAGTTAAGGAGATTTGGAATATTTTTCTACATCTTTTCGTAGTTCAAAGATCAAGTTGTTTTTGTTTTTTTTTCACTACTAAAAGATTGTAAGGTTATGCAAAATATAACTTACTACCTGTAAACATCTAAACAGTCTGACACCCCATGAAAATTTCAGGGGTTTTGTCTTCTCAATATTAGGAAAAAAGGTTTGTGTATATAAATACATGTATAGATACACATGCAAATATCTACAGATGGATAGACAGACAGATGTATATTTAAATGAAACCTCATTTTTGGTTAGCCAAGGCAAAGTCCAACTCAGGTACACTTCAGCTAAGAGAGCATGTGTCTAACAGAACTCACACAACTTTGGAGGATTTGAGCAAGAACAGTTACAAATGCATGCAAATATACTTAAGATTGCATTCCCTTATTTGCTTAGCAGCAGCCAAAAAATCAGTTATTATAATGGCCATTATGATGCATCACATCAAAATAAATTCACTCTCCAAGGAATAAAAAGAGTAGATTTTGCATATGACTTAATTTGGTACATAACCATAGTGAAGTTTTAAGACAACCACCAGAAACACAATGAGATTCACTCTGTACACTGTGAGAAACTTAGTTCCTAAACCTACAGCAGCTGCATTCAAATATGGCCATAAAAAGAAGCAAACTGTAAAATAGTTCGGTTTCAGGCTTGGGTTAAAGCCCAGGCAAGATTTTAAATCTCAAAACAAGATCTTAAAAAGCATTACTGAGACCAGAAATACTGAATACAGTCTCAGTTTGCACTTTTTATAGTGTAAAAAGGGTAAGAATAAAGTTCAGATGAGTATAGAGGCAAGCTACAAGAATGGCAGACTGCTGAAAATGCCTTCAAATGAGAATCTGAGTTGAAACTGTTTTGCTGATGAAAAAGGAAAACTAGGAGGTGTCTGCAGTTCACATGTAACTTAATAAGTACTAAAAGCTCTCTCTAATCTAGCACACAATATAACAAAAACAGTGGAAAATGAAAGCAGAAAGATCGATCTTAATTACGACCCTGGATGAAAACAGAAAGAGGATAATTAAGCACTGAAGCTCCACACCCAAGGAACATGCACTCAACTTATCTTGATGTTTTCCCTCTCTAGAAGATTGCTCCAGCCAAACATCTTTGGGCTTTAGTCCAGCATGAGTATTCAGGCTCAATTTAAGAATAACTTATGCAAGTTACTGGTTTATGATTCATATGCAGGTCAGATCAGATGATCCCATGGGCCTTGAGCGTAAGTTGTATAAAATCGTCAGAAATAGCAATATTTAAATTATTAAGTACAAAACCTCTGCAAATCCCAGTGGCACATCTGTAAACTTTCTAAAACTGCACCAAACTCTGCTGCAATTCTTCAGAAAGAGCTACATTTTCAGGCTTGTGGTCAGAATATATTATGCAAGATAAAAAGTAAAAGGATGAGACTAAATCTCTCATTGCAAAATTTTTAACAGAAAAACCAACTGCTTCTTAAACTCATGACTTTGTTGTGACAGAAACAGGCACGACAGGAGGATGAAGGATGGGTGCTGTAGCAACTAACTTCCGACCAACACACATCAAAGCTTTTGTCATGACACAAACAGGAAAAACCAACACAGTCGCTGCTTTTCCAACACTGCACGTGAGCTGCAGCAGGTCTGAAAATGTGTTTATTCTGTCAGAAAAATAAGATGTTATTTCCTTCCTTGTGAACAATTAAAGTCAGGTAGTTTGCGCTGCCAAAGCTCTGATGCTGATTTGATAACAGACTACACTGAGTAAAACACTGGGTTTAGACTTACACAGTTCTGAAGTAATCTGGTGAAGCTACTTTCTTTCCTTCCCTTCATCCCTGGGACCACAGGCTATCACTGACACTGCACAACCACCACTATTGTTAAAGAAAGAGACAGTGTCCTGCATCAGTGGCCCATCATACGCTTGAAAATGAAACCAATCCATGTTTCTTCATCCTATAAGATTATTTTTTTTTAGTTATGTAAAGGGACTTCAGGTAAGAAAAGAACAGACTTGTCCAGGGCATGCTGCAGAGGGAACTGAGCTGACCAGGCACTACACAAATTACTTTACTTCTTTACCTTCTTTTCTCCCCACACAGCCTGACATTACAGAGCTACTGCCTGGTACGGTCTAGTGGGTAGAAAACAACAAAAACACCACAAAGGTGCTTATCAAGGAATTACAGGAATGCAAACCATGAGCAGTGTCTAAGCCCTACGTATTTCCCAACTGAAAACAATCACCACAGGAGCAAACAGAAAGGGAAGCACAAGTGATCCAAGGGAATGGAATAGTTTCATGGAGACATAAAGGACACGGCTTTCCATGTACCCTGATGAGGGTGGCAATCAGCTCAGCTGTGCCTCCCTTGCCTATGCCACTTCCAAGGCAACAGCAGCACCTGAGAGGTTA
Source organism: Lepidothrix coronata (assembly GCF_001604755.1). Taxonomy (NCBI): domain Eukaryota; kingdom Metazoa; phylum Chordata; class Aves; order Passeriformes; family Pipridae; genus Lepidothrix; species Lepidothrix coronata. The sequence goes on from NW_016690260.1 coordinate 820,745, forward strand.
TTTTGTCCAACTGGCAGAAAGAGTGAAGTTGTTGCTCTAGCTTTCGGTGTACCAGCCTGTATGAATGACCTGATGTCATCTGTGAGAAGAGAAACAGAAACAGTATTCTCCAGGCAAATACAGGGAGGTAAGTTTCCCCAGCACTGAATCTAGAAAAAAATTGCTGAAATAAATTTCAAAAGTCTCTTGAAAAAGAAAGTCTAATTATAGCTTATGCCTTTCTGCTCCTTTCTTACTCTGGTGGGCTGTTCCCCCCTATTAACAGCAATTAGACACAGGTATAGTAATGAAAATACTTCCTTAAGCATTATTATGTTATTAGCATTCCCTCCGGAGCTGGTAAGAGTTAAAAGGACACCTGAGCTAAGAGGATCTCCCTCATCTACCTCTAGTCAAATGAAGCTAAAAACAAAGACTAAAACAGAACTGAGAGCAAAGAAACAAGCAATCTCTCACTATTATTATCAATTTTCTTAGATTTTGTTTTAAATCACCATAATTTATGCAAAAGAGGCATCGTACAATCTTACATTTGGAAAACCCGATGACTAAATCTAGTAGTAAAGTTTCCATTTGAGATTTCTGTCCATCAATGTCTCTAAAACTGGGCTTCACCAAACACTGGGACTAAAATAATTCACAGGGATAACTAGATAAGGCACTGGGACGCTTTCTGTTCAGAGGTTTTTATAACTTTCAAGACAAAATAAGACTGAATTGTATAGGCAGATTTCACTGGCAAACAACAACTGCACCTGCTTTTACACTAAAGCTTCCAAGATGTGAGATCCACTACTAAAAGTTTCAGCTCATGTCATTCAAACAGCACACAATCATGGCATGAAGATTTACCAGTATCAGACCACAAGATTTATCTGTACCTTTTTACAGTTCTTCATGTCAAATGTAAGCAGCAACTAAGCTACCACAAATGAAAATGCCTCTCGGCTGCATGCAGTACCCTTGTAAGAACGAATGTTAGTGATCGTGTTCCAGTACACTTTAACAGTGATTATGAAAATAAAAGAAAGCTGGAAATTGGAAGGCTTCCAAGAGCCAACTGGCTGGAAGGGTAAACTCCTTCAGGTTTGGCTAGGTCGCTGGAAAAACTTGGATGTGATCTTTGCTACCCTGGAGCTATGGTATTCTCTGCCTTCCATTCCAAGCAAACGTCGGGCATGACTTTTCTCAGCAAGCTCCAATTACACGGTGACTCTGTTCCAGGCTCTGCTCTGATCTTGGTTTTCGAGGGAGACAGAGATAGTTCATCAATAAAAGGAGCCCTCTGTGGCAAATAATGCTCATTTCTGTACAGTTATTCCTGACCAGCCAGCCAAGTAACAACACAGGGCAGTTCTCATGGGCACAGCTGTATTTATTTTCTCTTCCACAAGCAAAATCATAGTTATAACTTTCCACAGGCTGAACAAAGTTTGTATCCAGGATTTTTAGTTTTGTATCATTTCTCAGGATTTGCTTTCCCTTCCACAGCAGTCTCTCCCAACTAACTAGACACATCTCCAGAGCAAATTAAATTATTTTACACTACATGATACATCTCCCTTTTTTAATGTCTCCTTACATTCAGAACATGAAAAATACCAATTAATAAATATTTTCCCTCTCAAATTCATCTCATGAAAGTTTTTCAGATATTCCAGTACTGCATCCAAAATTAATTTTAAAAGTTTTATTGATATATAAGACAAAATATAAGAAAAAAAATAATAGTGTAAACACTTGCCCATTTCCCCCCCCTCAGGAAAACAAAGAGGAAAAGACAATTTCTTCAGATTACATGAAGAATTCAGCACGGACTGAAGAGAGCAACAATGCAGTGCTATTATTCCGTGAGATTCAGAGAGGAATCTCTGTGCTTTTATTAACTGAAGAACATCCCCCCTTTAAACACAACTGGCCACTGTAAAAAGTGCCTAGCACAACACATAAGGCTGTGTATACATGTATTTCCATCATACTCAAATACTGCTCCACTGGCCTTTGAGCATAACACAGAATCATTGAATCATAGAACTATTTAGGTTGGAAAAGACCTCTAAGATTACTGAGTCCAACCATTAACCCAGCACTGCCAAGTCCACCACTAAACTATGTCCCTAAGTGCCATATCTACGTCTTTAAAACACCTCTAAGGATGGTATTGTCAATGAAAGGCTACACAGTCCAATGAAGCCTACAAAGACAATGCTTCAAAAGCAGCAGCATGACCTTCAGGCAACCTAATTTCCACAGCAAACATCCAAGTGAAAAGTTGAAATAATAACAATTTTTGAATGTTAATGTCTTAAGATGAAGACATTAAATACTGTTTCTGGTAGAAGTTAAAAGCAAGGAGAAAATCTAAGTAAAAGTACTCTGAGATTAATACTAGTGTGAAGACAAATACCAGCTGGAAGAATATATTCTACTGCTTTTTAAGATTTCTCAGTATGCTCTTAAAAGTTATTCCATCTTCCAACCCGTTCTAATACCCTAGCAGTAAATTCAGTCAAGATAAATTAAGACTGGGTAACAGAAGAAACTGGTCATGAAAAGGCAAAAGAGAAATTTAGGTGCACTTCTCAGTCCTTTTTTCCGTTGTACCAAGAAGAACTAGTAGTCAAAACAGAGATCCTACTTAAAGAACATGAATTTTATTCAGTTATTTTGAAAAGTAAGCTATGTGATTAATGGAATGTAAATATTTGAGCAGGGTTAGATAACCAAGGATTGAAAGGAAAAAAAATATTCAGAATTTTCAGTTTTTTCCTTTTGCACTGTTTCAGGTCTTTGGAACATGTTCATAGTGTGCATATAGCAGAAATTGAGGGCCATTCCCTTTTAGGACCTAAACATGAAGATGACTGAGGACACAATGCAGGCTGGAGTCAGGCTAACAGTTTGTCCTTTTCCTTCAAACCTGTAGCTCAAAGGAGCATTAACTGTTACTGCCCAGGGAGGTTGTGGATGCCCCAATCTTGGCAGTGTTCAAGGCCAGGTTGGGTTAGGGCTTGAGCAACCTGGTCTAGTGAGAGGTGTCCCTGCCCACGGCAGGGGAGGTTCAGGACTAGATGATCTTTAAGGTCTCTTCCAGCCCTTAACATTCTATGGTTCTGTGGTGACTCAATCACTTCTCTGGGCAGCCTGTTCCAGTGCTTGACAAGCCTAGAAAGAAGAAATGTTTCCTAATATCCAATCTAAACCTCCCCTGGTGCAACTTGATGCCATTTCCTCTTGTACTCTCACTTGTTACTTGGGAGAAGGGCCTGACCCCCACCTGGCTACAGCCTCCTGTACAGAAGTTGTAGAGAGCTACAAGGTTCCCCCTGAGTCTCCTGTTCTCCAGGCTAAACAACCTCAGTTCCCTCAGATACTTCTCCTAACACTTGTGCTTCAGATCCTTCACCACCTTTACTGCCCAGCACCTCAATGTCATAAAGCATGATTCTTCTTACAGTACCCTAAAACATCTGAAGTGTAAATAAAATAAAATACAACAATGGCACACAGTCTATTCTAAAAGTCAATTCTTAAGATCAAAGTACCTTGACATAACAGCATATCACTTTCCTTTCACTTATCTGAATGAAAATCTAAGTCCAGCAAAGTAGAACAACTTCTCAAATATGGTACCTGTAAGACTTTCCAGTTTCCTGTTAAAATTAGCAAGAATGATGACAAGCACGTCTGTGAACATCCCTCCCCTCCTTCCTGACAGCCAAAGACAGGCTACAGCACAAAGGACACTGTTAAACATTCTGTTAAAAACTGTCCTCTTGGAAAGCCTTGCACCAATCTTTTAAAGATAATTAAATTGGGTTTTGGTTTTTTTTAATGAAGCATTCAACAGAACCTAGTCCAAGAATCACAACTGGACCCAACACTTGTTCATACACAGGATATCCATGGCATGTGCTGAAATAGAGACAAACTGACTCCAGAGATGAGGAAAAACAGTCCCTAAGTTATTACTGTTTTTCATGGACAAAAATTCATTCCAAAACACCATTTTCATTATATGGAGAATATTACCAGACTTTTGAAATGAAACAATTACATTGGGATAGAACGTGGAGCCCTGTGAGTCCATCACAGGCAAGACCTCACATCACTTCTGACTCCTTGGCAGGTTCCAGCCCAGCAGATACAGGCAGCCTGAATAAGACCCAGCAGGCACAGCAGCCTCCCTCAAAGGTCTCAGAACTGCAGTCAACCACCTGCCTCAACTCATCTGGAGGAACACACTGTCAGGGACACACACGTGAAGCCAAGCAAAGCTGGTCTAACGCTTCTCACCAAAAGGCAAGGAAACGCACCCGACATTTCAGTTCTGCTGTTCAAGTACAAAGATGGGGTAAGGTTTGCCATTGCTTTTTCAGAAGCACAGTCTACTCTGAATATCATAAGTTATATAAACAATAATATGAACACCTTACTTGCAAAAAAGCTTTTTTTCTCCAATAATCATACATGACATCGTGGTCTTCAAGTAATGCAAGATGGGGAAAGAAACCACAGTGCAAATTGTAAGAGCATCTTGCTTTGCACCTCTGTGCTTTGCTGTGCACTGCCCATCGTTGTTCCTTTTCTCACTGATGACCTTTCCATTTTGCTACTAAATAACACTTCTGAGCACTTGAGAACACAGTACTCAAGTTTCCCAGTTCCACCTTCTCTCTCAATAGCCTTCCTCAATTAAATGGCACAGAGCCAGCTAACACAAGCTGTGATCATATCTCCATGCATCCCTTCGGGAGCATCTCCCATTCCAAGTGCATTTCTGCACAAGGCAGCAGAACCTCACCACCTGAACGGCTCTGTCACCTGTTTCCAGTGGGATTTATTAACACGTTAACTACTGCCCACTTTTGTCAACATCACTCATGCCCCACTTTCGGCACATGTAGCAACAAAAGGAACTAAGCCACTGTCCTATTATTAACCTCAAACTGAAATTCATGCATTTCTTTAATGCCCCTGTGACACTGAGCACCAAAAATGCTTTTTCCCTAACGCATTTTTACTCAACTTAGAAACTACTTTAAAATGAATTTACACTGTTCTATTAGATCCAAAGGTCGACAGAATGGAATACAAAAGGCTGTGAAAAATCTGAGGGTTTTTAAATTATTTCTTTATTCCCCCAAATCTTCGTTCGCAAAGTCTAGCCATGAATGAATTTTTTTAAAAAGTCTTATTTTTCTTCACATAAATGTATCAGAAAAAAATTACCTTATAATTCGCTTACCACTCATTATAATCACTTTACGTGATACATGTAAAATCTTTTAGCTATAAACACAGTATCATTACACCAGCTGCTGCCATACCAAATTACTTTACTTGTTGTGTCAAACAGTACTACCGTGCTCTCCACCAAGAGACATCAAGCCACCCAAGCCCCAAGTGAGGCTGGCTGTGAACGCAGCCACTCTTGCCACAGATCTAACCCAGAGGTTAGCAGCTGGCAGGGAATTATTTGTCACTGAGCCAAACATGCAATACCAGTCAGCAGAGTTGTTGGGTTAACCTACAGCAAAGTGAAGCAATTTTACTTGAAGATACAGATCGATACAAAGTCATCAGCATAATCATCGGCATTTCACAGCTGAGCTGACATTATAAGCCTGAATCTTAGATTGAAGCATGATCTGCAGCTTTGCACCAACATGTATGCATTTCACCATTCCTCCAAACAGACATTATTGCCATGCAAATCAGTAAGAAGCTGAATGACCTTAAGGATGCATTATGTTCTGCAAATCAGGACACAGGAGCTTGAGCTGCAGCTCAACTCTACATCTGGAAAAAGGCAACTCATAATAGTGATTCAAGCTCTGAGGAGCTCTCCCACCCACCAGCTCAGCAGGGCAGGACGAGCTTACCCTTCCTCATTACTTTACTGAAATGATTTTTAAAAACGCCAGTGAAAATGGCATCTTTCCAGGCTCTCTTCTTTTTTTCTTTTGCTTCCCTACTGAGCTGTATGACCTAAAGTTAAAGTAAGTAGGTAATCCGTGAAATACAAAAAGAAAAGTATTGATCCTGGTTTCTCAGAAAATTTAGTGGAACTGTATTATAAAACATTTATAAAGGTACCTCTCTGACTTCATGGGCAGCAGCTGCTTTTTTAATATGCAAAAACATAATTTGCAATCTTTTCTGAGGAACACCACAGGATACTTCGTAAACTACAATAACAGGCTTTCAATTTTCCCCTTGCAGATTTGTATTCACATGGCAACCAAGTTACCATGCTACCAAAATACAGTGTTAAAATCACACATACAAATTGCCATTTAAAACTGAAAGTCAACTGATACTAAAACCCTCTCATCAGTGAATCTCTACATCTGTGCATGTATGAAAAATCCCACAAATATATACAGCTAAAGCACGTGTGCATGTATGTGCACACGTCTGACCCTTTGAGCACTTCCATTACTCCTGTCCCTAGACCCAGGAGACTCAGTCTCATTAAAGTCTGATGGCAGAACATATACAATACAGCTTGCTGAACATATACCCACTTCAGATGCAGCCATGACATTAGTGCCCAGACTCCAGACACTACAGCTTCTATAATCTAAAGCTCTGTGACTTCCACACTTACATGTCCCATATACCACGGAAATTGGAGCAAGAAGAGGGAAAATTATAATTAAACTCTGAAGAAAAGATACACAGATCTTTAACTCACATTTATTCTCAGTCTATGAATTCTTGAATTGACACTTGTTCTCAGAAGATTCAGCTCAGAGTCATTAAGTGCTGATCTTGGAGAAGTATCTTATAGCAACTGAATATGTTGTGAAATTGTCACTGTAAGAGTTACCATTTCCAGTGTAATAAAAAGCACTATATTGATAATTTATTTGTTGCGAATTTATAACAGTCTAAAACATCACCATCTATCTTCGTTGTGATTTACCGTATTAATATGAATATCTGAATAATTTTAAACAACCACAGAAAAGTCTTAAATTTACTTTTAAATCAAAATCGTACAGAAATTATCTGTTCTTATCCTAAATGTGAAATTACTCCTGAGATTACACTGGCTCAATACCCAGGACAAGTAACATTCAGTCCCAGAGCAGCAACTAGTTTCAGATCCAATATCTTGCAATATCTATCCAATATCTTACTAAGAAGAGCCCTGGGCAACTGAAAAAGGGATAAAAGCAACTTCCTATTTGTTTTCTTCCGAGTTAGGTGGACAGAGACATTGCATATAACATTCAAGTCCTGAGGCTGACCTGATCAGCCATAAGTAAGGCAGCCATTCTAAACTCAGGCAGATAAAACTTTACCAGATCAAACCCAGAACAGGGATACCTGTGCCATTGGTAAGAAGGGGGAAGGTCCCTGCGAAACAGCAATACAAAGACAAGTCTCAGAGAACACATGCAAGGATAAATTAAGTACAGCAGGGACCAAAAAGTTGAAAAGGGTACTGCTATTTCCATTACAGATGAGGAACTGAGGCAAAGGAATAAAGTCAATGCATCATTAAAATCCTGGTCCCATTCTGCACTTAGTCCACAGCTCTGTAGGTCAGACTCCAAGCCTCAATCTAGATAGGCAGAAAAAGAAGAGCACATATTTAGGGGGTCAGAGGACTATCTTGTCCAAACTTAATAGTTACTTTTAGATGTCTAACTCAAAGCTAGTCATCCAGTTGCCCCTCAATCAACAAAGCATGCAGTTTTAGAAGTGCATTTTTTTAGTTGCTATTTCACAGAATCCTAAAACAAATATTTGGGATAAAACAGATGTGTCATATTCTGGACATACAGATTCTTTTCCACTGGAATAGTCAATAGTAGTGACAAGCTCAGATTAAACCAAGATTCAGTCACTTAAAGTTAAATCAAACTAATCTTCTCTTGGTTACCAAATTTCTGATTTGCCTGTGTCACCCAGGACAGGCCACTGATTGATCACTATGCATCGTGAATGAAGCTGGACTCCTTGCCCTCACATCCCACTCTCCCTTGATATCTTACACAATCTTTCATTTCACCAGCAAATCAGTCTGAATTCCTAGAGACAATCTTTCCTTCACTGCACTGCCTGATGCACCACTTGGACCAGTCCATTCTTGGTACAGGATGAGGCAAGAATCCTGTTGAAAAACAGCATATGGCCATATAATATAAGAAAACTGGGAAAGGCAGAGTAAATTTCTTTGATTCTGTCTAATCTTGAAAGTTCTGGAATCAGTTTTCCTTCCTTTAGTCTTTTAATCCTTTTTGAAAAGCCATGAATAAATATTAAGCTTGCTTGAAAATCTGGAACCTTTTCTAAGCAAAACTTGTTGCCCTGAGAAACCTTCCTGATTCAGGAGAAGATCTTCTAATGTGTCAAGTAATATTATCAATCAATTTGGTCTCTGTTGTTCCTCAGGCACATCAGAGACAGACATAGTAGGACTTCCCTTATCTTTTCTGATACATTTATTGACAAACATACCAGGAAAATAATTAAAATATACATAAAATAATGTAATACACTGATCCGGTCATGCTTCTAATCATTCACATTGACATTATGTGCTACTTATTCATTAAGCAGTAGCTTATTTCAAGATTATGGGAACTGTTCCATGTACCAAGGCTACTGGAAAGATACATGCAAATGTCAGACTATATGTAATGTAACATTTTTGAACAAACACTCCCTATTATTGCCTGGCAGGGAAATGCTAATTTAACTCACCGAGTTCAATTCTTCTGAGCTTTTTTTTTTTTTTGCCTTAAATAGCTCAACATGTTCAAATGTTCATTGCCAAATTCAGACCTGTGGTCAACCCAATGAAAGCAGCAACAGTGAATTGGTACCACAGAACAGCTAAAATCACCTCATGTGAGTCTTGAACACTGCTTTCAGAGTTGCTATGAGAAAACAGAATTAGAAAGACAATATATTAAATCAGAAAAGATAATACCTAATGCAGCATGCTAATTAGGATGATTTCATCGAGTCTCCTCCAAGACAATCTACTGAGAGAATCTACTGACAGGGAAGAATAACCACATCATTAGCAATTTGTACTGCTGTCAGGAAAGCATTTAGTCACACCATAGATTAAATGTTTAAGCAATTGCTAAGCAGACACGAAATTTTCCAATACAAATGCAAATGTCTAATCTGCCAATAAAAAATTAAATGCAGTGAGTCATTTTACTCAGGACAGCAATTCCTCATCTCAAATATCATCAGAGGGTTTTTAATTAAAACACGACAGTTGACATCACAGGAGAGGTGATGGCACATCACTGGCACATGCTGTATGTATAGAAGCAGTACCTAATTGAACTCTGACTGCCCTTAAAAAGTGAAAGAGTCACCACCTAAAATGAACATGTGGTATTTACCTGAAGGTCCTACTCTTCTGAACAACCTATTTTTAATAATGGTGTCCTGATAGTGAAAGTATCTGGATACAGAGAAGGAAAGTCGAGCAGGTTTTTGTAACGGAAGGTTTTGTCTCTCGGACTTCCTAAAGTTCCTTAATGGGATGAAGAATATTTGCATAAGGGAGATCTGGTAAACACACAGAATCACAGAATCAGTTAGATTGGAAAAGACCCCTGAGATCATCAAGTCCAACTTACGACCAAACACCACCATATCAACTAGACCATGGCACTAAGCGCCATGTCCAGTCTTCTTTAAACTTCTCCAGGGAGGGTGACTCCATCACTTCCCTGAGAAGCCCATTCCGATGTCTAATCACCCCTTCTGTGGAGAAATTCTTTCTAATGTCCAACCTGAACCTCCCCTGGTCAACCTGCCTAGGCATTCATAAGCCTTTAACAAGGTCACCTGCTTCTGAAGCTAAGCAAACATTAAGTCCTCAGAAAGGCCAGGCACAAATTGCGAAAATGATGGGGAAGGAAACACAGGATTACATGGTCACTTTTCAACAACTGTTCTCTGTTGTTTATCCAAAACATTCAAAACCAGGAAGTGGTTTTGATAAGATGGCAAAGTCTGCAGTTGATAGGATGTAACATCACAAACCAGCATCAGCTATGAAGAATGTCTGTACTGGTCAACAAAATGGCAGATGTAGGTAAAAGCAGAAAAGCTGGAGTACACAGGAAAAAAAAATCAAAATTCATCTTCAAAATTATAAGCTTCAAATATTGCTACTTAGAAAATATGTTGTAGGAATTGGGAAAAAAAATGCAATTAGTATGGACACACTCAAATCACACAGAAGGAGAAGGCTCCTCAGTAATGCTGTGAAACTACTTTCCACACAACACTGAAGTTCTTACAGCATCAAAGGGTTCAAAAGGGATTAGACATGTTCTAGAAGACAAATTCATTAAGAACTGGAAAGTACATAGTAACAGCTCAGGGAATTCCCAGGGTGCAATCTTAGGGTAAATATTGTTATGTTCCTTTGTTTTATTGTTCTGGCAATGGCTCATGGAGGAGACAGGAGAGAAGGCTTGTCAGAACTCCAGTATAACCAACAGTGGTCACATTAAAATCCTGGTACTTTGTCATCTGATAAACCAGCAAAATAAACAGCTTAAATTAAACCAAGTAAGTCCTTTGTCCTTTGTATATTTAGAGCTACTAAATATATGAATTAACTAAACCCAAAGCATGGAATGTATAAGACCAACATGTACTTTTTAAGCAAGGAACAAAGCTGTCACTGCCTTGTAGTTTAACATTAACTAACTTGTCTCCACTGCTGTAGTTTTGTCAACTTTCCAGTATCGGATTTATGGCAGCATATGGACTTTCATCCTCCGAGAGCACCTTTGTGCTCTTCATCCTCAGAAGCATTTGTCCTTCTAGTAGCTGATATTCTGGAAAGTAGTAAATGGGGGTACTGTATGACTTGTACATTGACCACAGAACCCAAAATATATGAGTCAGAAGTGAAAAAAGTCCAAACCAAATTTTCAGTAAGGGCTCAATTTATTGATCTGCTACAGGCCATGTTACCACTCCAGTCAACTCTGAGGTCAGTGAACTGCTCTACTGCAGTTTTTCTGGTTAGAATAATGCTCATGTATCATCTAACACTATATACATGTTGATCCACTGTAAATTGCCTAACAATCTGAACAAGTACAGGAAGAATTTGTCATGAACGTTCTTTTTCCTACTGGTATAGATCTAGACTGAAGCCATATATTAAAAAACAACTCTGATTTGTAAAACAATGATTAGATTTTCTAGTTCTGCATGAAAAGTTTACAGTACTTTTGGGTAGAGAGAAACAGAAGCTTTAGGTTTTGAGTTTGGTGTTTTGAGTTGTTTTCCTTTTTCTTCTTGAAAATGGATTAAATGCAGAGGATTTTGTAGGTCCTTCCTAACTATGAAAGAAACACAGGAAGGATTTCAGTTTTCATCTGGGTTATGTTGCTTATTGTGGTCCTTATATTTGGCAGTGGGCAGTTGCCCCAGGCATGTAGAATAAAATCAGAATGGCCTGGGTTGGAAAGGAACCTCAAAGATCATCTAGTTCCAACCCACCTGTCATAGGCAGGGCCACCTTTCAATAGACCAGGCTGCTCAGACCTCCATCCAACTTGGCCTTAAACACTTCCAGGGATGAGGCATCCACAACTGCCCTGGGCAACTTGTTCCAGTAAAGAATTTCTTCATAATATCTAATCTAAACCTACACTCTTTCCAGTTGAACCCATTCCCCCTTGCCCTCTGCTCTTGTAAAAAGTCCCTCTCCAGATTTCTTGTCAGCTCCCTTCAGGTACTGGAAGGTCGCAATTAGGTCACCCCAAAGCCTTCTCTTTTCCAGGCTGAACAATCCCAATTCTCTTAGCCTTTCCTCAGAGGAGAGGTGCTCCACCCCTCTAATCATCTATGTGGTCCTCCTCTGGACTCGCTCCAACAGGTCCATGTCCTTCCTGTGCTGGGGACCCAGAGCTGGATGCAGCACTCCAGGAGGTCTCACCAGAGCAGAGGGGCAGAATCCCCTCCCTTGACCTGCTGCCCACACTGCCTTTGCTGCAGCCCAGGACACAGGTGGTTTCTGGGCTGCGAGCGCACATTGCCAGCTCATGTCCAGCCTCTCATCCACCAGCACTTCCAAGTCCTTCTCTCCAGGGCCGCTCTTGATCTGTTCATCCCCCAGCCTCTATTTGTGCTTGGGATTGCCCCAACCCAGGTGCAGCACCTTGCACTTGGTCTTGTTAAACTGCATGAGATCCCCATGCGCCCACTTATCCAGGTCCCTCTGGATGGCATCCCATCCTTTAGGTGTGTCAACAGCACCACTGACCTTGGTGTCACCTGCGAATTCGCTGAGGGTGCACTCGATCTCTTTGTCTATGCCATTAATGAAGATAGTAAATAGCATGAGAAACAGGAAAATCGAGTATGGAATATACTAAAGAAGAGAGACATAAAATCAGAAATGGAAAGAAAAAGAGGCACTATACCAGACAGGCAACACTGTGTAAAATACAGGAAAAAACAGAAGAGCTGCCACAGCTAGTAAAAGAAAATATCCAAAATGTGAAAGCCTACTCAGCAACAGGCAGGGAGGGCACTGAACCACTGGCTCATGATTTAGTACCTATCAACTTTTGTTGAACGCTTCTACTGGTATTTGTTAAACATGTTATTTAACATATAGCTTACAACACACCTAATACAACAAAGTGAGGTTTGACAAAGCCTTGGCTGTAAGGAGGGACTGAATTCTGATTCCACCAGCACCTACGTCAGGTTGCCCTGCCACACATGAAGCATAGCACTGCTCACTGAGAGACAGAGAAACTTTAACACTTGAGTAAATGCAGAGCAAAACTGCTACTGCCTTTTATACATCCCAAGACCTTGGTGGAATTATTTTTGTCAATGTTTTTCAAAATACCACAAGTTCACATTTCTAAAAATTGGATGCAGAAAAATGTTTTCATTCTGACACACACCTTTTGAAACAGAGTCAAGTGGACACAGACTTTTTCCCACACTTTGTAAGTCATGGCCATTGCAAGCTAGAGAGGCAAATTAGAAATGGAACATCACAAAACAAATAAACAAAAAATACTCTTAAACTGTCATGTTTAAATGTTCCCTCACTGCCTGAAATTTCTTCAAAAACGTGTGAAGGTACAACTCTGTATTATGATCTGAATGACTCAGCTGACCTCTGAGCACCTGCAAAAAGGCAACAGAGTCGTCCTTCTCTTCTTGTCCCTCAGTCGCATCTAAGTTGTGCAAAAAATGGCTTGACTGACCAGCTTCACCTACTGCCTGTGATCAGTTTGGATCTCATCTTTACTTCATCCTCGCTAACCCCCCCAAAAAAAATTCCCTGCTACTTTTTCTGTAATATTGCTGCAAAATTTGGCACCTCACGGCCTCCTTATATAAAAGGAGAATTAATTTCACTTTGATGTTTGTACTTTGTCCTAGCAACATGAAACACACAGAATTTGATTATATAATCTCTAGATATGAGGGAGGGATTTGGAGGCTTGCCTGAAAATCTGCCACTTCTGATGCATTCAAAAGCTCGACAGCATGTTTTTCCAAAGTACACATCCATGTAGCTGAAATCACAATTGAGTTCCTTCACCCTACATCATCAAAAAAATTACAAAAAAAAAAACCAACAAAGCCACAAAGGCAAGAGGGTAAAATAAAAAAAAAAATTAAATCATGCAAGACATCTGTGCAATAACCTGGGCTTGGTCCTGCCATAAATGAGGAAAACTCCAAATAAGTTAATAGATTTACACCAATTTATACAATCCAATAACTTCAGTGGTTTCAGTCCAAATACCAGCAGATCAGTCACCGCAAAATACAGTCACCAGAACTGACATTGACGTCACTGTTGTTGGCAGCTTTTTCTGAGAATCTGTGGCCTGGCTGAACCTTGGCCTTTTTTCAATAAACGCTCAGGCATGCAACACGTCGTGGTTCCAGTGACAGCAGTGTTAGACAGGTCTTCCCTGTTCCCTTTATCTATCACTCTTCAGTGTGTCTTGGTCTTATGGCAACTGGAAGTCTTCCAGTTATCAATGAAGTCGGTCTGGTTTCATTTACAGGATAGGATTTTCAAAAACACCACAGAAAAAGTTTTAACATTCACTTTTGCAATGTTAAGAAAAGTTCCAATTATTCTATTTGAAGATTCACAGAACTGAAGAAAAGCACAGAAACGAGACAAGGTTCAACTCAACATATTTTTACAGCACAAGTACTAACAAGCTGAATCTAGCTGAAATGTATCAGCCTTTGAAAAATCATTAGCATCATCTTTGTTTTCTTTTTCAACCTTTAAAACTTGATGCTGTCTCTGATCTGTCTGACTTCAAAAGCAGAGAATTATTTGTCCTCAATATGATTATATCTGCATACCGAAAAACATTTTATGAATGTTTTAATTTTTGATGTTTGAAACCTCCACAACTGGACACCAATTTGCTCCCATATAAATAATTGGAAAACTGCTGATCTATTCCTCAAATCTTTTTGAGATCTTAGTCACTTTTCACTAACACAGGCAAGAAATCCCTTAAATTACTTTGATTAACTGAATATGAAAATATATTCTGAAAGTTCACAGTACTTCATTTCCTCAAAATACCAGGATGAATGAAGAAAGAGAAACAATTTTTAAGATATCCATGTCAAAAGTCTGCCATGTGTCTCATGCCTTCACTTTGGGTACATACCTCATGTTCCACACCTCCAGGCCATCACCTACCAGTACTCCAGGTACTGTCTTTTCTTCAGCACAGTAACAGGAAAGTTGTCACTGCAGTTGAGTCAAAAGGCTGGGAGCCCCAGGATTCAACCCAAGATTCAGGTAAGCCTTCAACTCTGTCAGGGATTCCTAACATCGGTATATTAATCGCTGACACTTTCAGAAGAGCAGCTGTTTCTTGCTGTAAGTTTGCCACACAGCACCTCAAGGCTCATGCAGCACAAGTTCATTTCAAATCAGTAGTTATGTGTAATGATTCAGAGCTGTGTAATTCACACAGAGCTTATAAAAACTTTTAGATTTTCAGAAGTTCCTACTAAGAAAGCTGCCCTATCCTGGCATGCCTTTGTCTACCCTTTCTGAACAGGACTTTAGTATGCACCCACCAAAATAAGATGATTGACTTAAACTAAATATTTGAAGAACTAATGAGAATGGTTGAAAAAGCTACTTTTCTTAGCTCAGAAAATGAGTCTGGGAACTGGAAGACACCCAGTGAGCCAAGAGGACAGAGTTGACACAAGCAGGTTTGAGATGGGAAAGGAATGAATATGAGTGCTCTTACAAAAGAATCCTGGATCCTTCTCCTGAGCCAAAGCAGAGTTCCAGAAGAGAAAACAGACCAGAGGGCACAGACTTTTGCCTAATCTGTGTGTAATTTATACTACTGAGTAAAGAGCAATGATGTCTTAAAATAGTTCAAAAGTATAGGGTGACACACGACACATACCTAGACATGCAGTGGATGTCCCAGAAAGCCAACATGGATGGAGATCAGGGACACTGTCATGTTTAGGTCCCCAAATACCCTGGAAGTTAAGACAGATCTGAGAGTTGAAGGCAGTCAGGATGTTGCTCTGTCCATTTTGTGACACGTAACAATAAGCCTAAAACCATGAAATCTTTCAGATGTGCCAAGAAAGAACACAAAGGCGTCCTGAGATACAGAAAGCATAGCACATGTCCCAGCACTGCTGAAATCCTGAAACTGGGAGCAGGCTGAGGAGTGTTCAAGTAGACTGGTGTCAGTTCCACCGATCTGACCAGTCAGATCAACTCCAGAAAAGACAGGGTACCACAAATGAGAATTCCTGCACTTCTACCATGAGGTGAATCCATCATCTCATGAGCAAGTTCCCACTTTTTGACACTGCAAACAGCAAGCATGCAAAGAGCTACTCTTGAGTTTTAGGCAACTAAACAGGCAGTCCATGTTGGTCTACTCCCATTTTTTCAAACCTGTGAGACCAGAACACAGCAGAAAACTGTTAAGTACTTTCCTCAAAATCAAGCAGGTAACACCTTTTTCTTCTGTTAAGCCATAAGCTATTTTTTTCACTTTTGTTCCAAGTTTGTCACATTAGTGCCAGAAGAATCATATTTTTACAGAGAGCATCCTTTCCAAGTACCGTTTTGTTCACTTCTAACTCCTAGGTGACGAAAACAAACATGCTAGCCAAGACAAGACAAGCTGGTCTCAAAACAGCTGTAAGAAATTTCTGCTGAAATGCTTTTTTTCACAAGTAAATTTTCATCATTATTATTAACTGTCATAAGAAAATCTGTCTCTCTTCTCTCCCTCCCACTTCTCATCACTAGAAAAAATTCTGTAACAAATTAGTATGTCTCCAACTGTCATAGGGTAACACATACACAAAAGGGGTATATGTTCCCTTCAATCCACCCTAAAATTGTTCTTTTCAATCCACCACAGAAAGCAATAAGCAATTAAAAAAAAAGAAGAATTATTAGAACAGAGCAGGAGTTTTCAAAATATCTTTATTTGCCTCCCTTTCTTTTATGAACGTCAATTTTTCATATTGGATTTCTCAGAAAAAAAAATAAATTACACCACCAACAGCATTTTTAAAGCCACCTTCATGTTGCCTGAAATGAAAAAAAGCACATGAACACAAGTATTTGCCAGCTATGTATAACCTCTGTAGTATTTACAGACAGATGGCTGTTTCCATATCAATTTTCCTTAAGACATGTGCTTTTCTGTCGAACAAAACTCTCAACAGGAGTTTTAAAAACTTACAAATGAACACATCAGCAAATGAAGTACAGAGGCCATTAGGCAGTCATTATTGTCAATTTATCTATATGACACTTAACAGTAATCCAGGCTGTACTAGTCTTTACTGTACTCACGGAATCTAATCTGTCTCTCATTTGCTCACTTAATTTCTAATTTCCACACTGGCAACTCCGAGCTTCAATTATCTTCTATTCATAAGAGGAAGAACAGTAAGGGCCTAAGAAATGATAGACCACTGCACAGAGAAGGGAATTCCACCACAGCCAGTTACCTCAAGCCTTCATTATTTGTAGGCAGATGAAGCTACATACAGTTTATTGCTAAAGATCCTTTATTAAATGTAAATTAAAAGAGGATCCTATCATGCCGTTATTGTTTGATCTCCACCCAGGCCAAAAGTAGAGCTTGAAGTAGAGCTTGCTATGCAATACCTTCTTTCTAGTTCACTCCAACATCTCCTGCAAACACATTCTCAACACTGCTGGTGAAGCCTGGTGTCGACTCAACTCCCATTTAAAGGTCTGCTCTGCTCTCTTGAGAAGATTATCAGACTTAATTAAGACATTTGTATATATAAATTATTTTGGGAACTAGAAATACTATTACACTGTTGGAAAAATTAACTCTTCTACTCTCAGTAGCATAGAATTGAACTTTGCGACACGTTTTGGGTAAGTTACCCTTCAAACTGGACTCAATTATTACTTAGTCTTCAGTAAAGCAAACAAAAATTAAAATCCAAATCATCAAAAGTAACCGCTTCTACCACCAATATAATAATTCCTCATCCCAAAGTACAACTAAATTTGTCTAACTAGTAGCAGCTGATGATCATCCATCACTAATTTAACCATTCTCCCCTCTTATGTATGTCCCATTCCATCCAAGCATGTGCTCTAGTACATCCTTTCACAATAACTTCCAGTGCTGCCAGCCTTTGAATGTTCCTCTGATCACATCTTACTGGCTAATAAAACATTTGGAGAATGTCTCTCTAAATACTGTCTAGACCACAACAGGCTACAAAAGCTTTGCCAGAAGTTTCCACTCTCTTTACTGAAAAGTGGAATATGTGCACCCAGGCCTCAACTTCAGACATCATTGTACAGGTGAAAAACCTAAGAAAAATAAATCAGCTAACAGTTAACAAGTTGATATAAAATACATTTTTCAAGAGGGTGCCAAACAACAGTAGATGACTGTATATGGAACAAATTCAGGATGCTACTTTACACTAGCAGCTACATCCTGAAGGTTTCTACAAGAATTTCTACTCAACTGCTGCCTGTGGAGAAGCACTCATGGCTCTGCAGAAGGGCTGCTTGCAAGATGTGAGGCTGTAGCTCAAGCCCTCACAAAAACCTCCTGCAGACAAAAGATCCATGATCCTTCTACAAATTCAGGGTGAGGTGCAAATGAGAAAAAAAGGGAAAATAACAGAAAGGAAAAAAGTCTAAGCAAAACATAAAAATGTTACTGTCCAGTTCTAGATAGAAGTCTCGAAGCCCAGCTGTTAATACAGCTCTAAAGCCAAGGATTGGTGCTTAGTGAGAACAAATTTCATACTTCTGTTTCCAAAAGTCTGTGAATAATATTATCCTACAGTCTCCTCTGACTGCCAAACGTTTGTTCCGCAGAACTCTTGTGTTGCTGTTCCCAGTCAAAGCTGAGGCAGAAATCAAGGCAAGATGAATGGGAGGGGAAACGAGGGTCAAAGGAAGGTATTTTAATTAAGTCATTTCCCTCACACAAACCGCCCCTTCCTCTGCGACGCGTGACTTTTGGTTCGGGTGCTCAGTAACAGGAATGGAGTGGCCCAAAAGGAAATCTTTACTGCCTCAAGTTCTTGAATACTTGGTGCAAACTCATATACCAGCCTATGTGTGGTACGAAAAAAACCCTAGTCATTAAATAACTTGAGAGTTTTGTCTGTCGGCTTAGACACTGGGGTGTTTGCTTAATTTTTCCCTTATATTTTCAACCAATGCTTTAAGAAGCTTCAATTGATGCAAGTTGCTGGCCAAACATTTAAATAGCTTGTGTCAGTAATGGCTTCTTTTCCAAGTGCAGAACCTATTTTCCAAAATATAACTGATAAATTCAATTTGAAAAAAGGAAAGCCTGCCTAGTCTATGAATAAAACTAGTAGAGATCAAATCATTAGTTCTAAATTTCAGAAGGATAAAGGGTCTAGAAACCGTACAGGAATAGTTGCTAGATATTCCTCCTTAATTAGTTAAAGAAATACATCAATACTTTCCCTCTACTGACATTCTTAGCATATGGGTTACTTTATCCCCTAAGACAACTTTAGCTAGCTTTGTGCATTTCTTTTAAATCCTAAGTTCCTTTCAAATAGAGCTTGACACACATGACATTTAAAAGTGAATTACGTGTTAGCACCGATTCAAGTTTATATTTTTATTTTTATCAAGCACAACTATACTACAGACACCTTTGAAAGCACGAAATATCACTAGAAGTTATCCTCTCTGTACATCAGACAGCTTATCATTCTGAAGCAGTTTGCATATTGTTAGTAATAATATATATTTGAGGAACCTTATTATCATGTAAATAAAAAAATATCATTTAGCATTTTCTAGCAGAAATATAGAGATTAACCTACTTATAGTTTTATCTTTCATTGAATATAGTTGCTTATCTAACCTGTAGATATTTCTTCTCTGGTCAACAAAAAAAAATACTATATAAAAGAGATTCAACCTCTTCTACAGTTGCTTCTGGAATAGACATTTTGCTGACAAACTGCTCCAAAATCAAGTTTCTATTAATAAGCACTTGAAAATATAAAGCTTGCCATTTAGAATCTCATTTCTTGTTCTGCACCTTTGAATTACTACACAGTTAAATTCCTTGTTATATACCAAATGAACTGGCACCCTACTATCATTCTGCCATATTACAACACTGGCTAGAGAACACCTGTTGGTTTTGAGCTACAGTGATCAATGGCATGAATGATTACATCAGCAGACTGGCAAACAGATCTAGTTTTAAATCACAAAAACATATGCTGTGGCTTTATGATTTCAAAGGGAGTCATCACCAACCATTAGTGAAAGGGAACAGGAATATCATGCTCTCCCTATTTCCAGCTTTGATACCTCGATCTGTTTTCACTTTTTCCTTGCCAAAATGTCTTAGACACTTTAGGTGCTTGTGAAAGACGTTCCTTCTCCTTGTTTTTTTTGGTTTGGTTTTTGTTGTGTTTTTTTTTTTTTTTTTTAAACAGGACTATCCTTAGATCTCGGAGTTAGTTCAGGAAGCTTTTCAATTAAAAATTACACAGTCCTCCTGTAAGTGTTCTCTTTTTCATCTTGCTTGAATTCCCACAAGTCTACCTTCCCCCAAAGACAGCTCAAGAGCAAAATTATGACAAGTGCCTGCAACTTACAGAAACATCAGGAGGAACAAAATTAACAGGGAGCAGAAACTGACTGGAGCATGTGAAGAAAAAGGAAAAAAAGAGGTTCATTTGTACCTCTCATCAGGCATTTCTCTAATAACTGATTTTTAGCATCACCCTTATAGGTGGTAATTGGCTGCAGTGACTGAAAAAGCAAATGAAAAAATATCATCCATCCTCCTGATGCAATTAAAAACCTTGCTCTTGGTCTACTCACTACTGGGTCAAACAGCAATAGAAAGATAAAAATACTCCCTATGGGACAGGGCACTGGAATACTCCTGAGTCATCCTTTCAGTTCTGCCAGTGACTCTCACTACCTGTAAGGATTTCCATGCACCTTCTTAGTGCCATGAAAACTAAAACTTTCCTTTTTTTTTTCTGCAAAGGCTGAGAAAATCTTGCACCACGCAGCTCTGCTTCTAATAAAACGCAACTTTGGAATCCGGAATGCAAATTCCAAGAAAACAGTATTTCACCAAATCTCACCTTCCCTCCCTCCCATTTGACACAGTGGAAGACAGCAAATGGTGCACCTCAGAAAACATACCAGAGGACCAAGAGAGTAGAACTTACAGGTAACTTATCCATTGGGACAGTCAGCCACTGAGGAAAGGGGTAAACCTGAAAGTCCATCATCATTCCCTCCCATCCTTATTAACATTCTTCCTCAGCCTTTTTTATATGATATGGTGATAGATAGCTATAACAAAGCTCATTTAGCCTAATTATTTTCAATATTACAAGAATCAAAAATGTTGAAGATGCTAATAAAAAAATCAGGAATGACAAAAATGAGAGGAAAAAGTACGATAAATTGCCACTCTAATGGACACAGCATAAAAAACCACAATATAGTTTCACTTTCTTATAGTAGGGTTGTTTGTTTTTAAGAAAAAGAGAGAACAAAAAACCTTTGGCCACCAGAAAAAAAAAAAAAACTACACTACTGAACAATTTCAGCACTCAGTCATTCTAGACTTATAAAGATTTGATTGATTATCTGGAAGATCAAAAAGACTAAAAGCACATCAGGGAAAACAGTTACAAACTAGATTTCAGAAAAATTACAAATCGGGCATTCAAAGATATACTGGGTCTCATTTCCCACAATCATCCCTTTCTGGAGCTTGAATGTATATAAATAGAAACCTTTCACCAAGAGGTTTATTATATTTCATTTTGAAATAGCAGGAAGTCTGACACTTCAGACAATGAAGGACTTCACATGTACATATTCTTCATGAATAATTAATAAACAGTCAGTCAGCTGGTTTGACTGCTTTAAAAGCAACTTGGTTCTTTTGTTTCTTTTAGCTGCTACCCTCCTACTTGCAACTGTAAGGCAGGCAGCAACACTTTTTTCTTCCTGACAAACCAGGAAAATACTCCTTAAATACATAGGCTGAAACAACCTTCTAGATTACACAGAGATACAAAATGTCATTATTCTCTCTGTAACCTTAAACTCCATAAGAGAGTTTAAGTTTAACAGCTTGACTTAAAAATATTTTGAATAACAACTCACAATTTATTTTTGTTTTTTCTCCCTATTGCTAAAATATTTTAAGGCGATGTAAACCGTTAATTAATATTAAGACTAATTTTAATACCTTCACTTGCTTAACATAGAGTAGGGCAAACTGTATTTTTCTGTGTTCCATAGTAAAGTAAGTAAATGTTACTGGTAGAGCACATCGGACTCAACGAAGCCATACCCACTAGTTCCAAAAGGTGTAATGCAATATGAAGTTCTGTTCTGAAATGAGAGATACAGTTGACAGACTATGGGAAATCCTTAATTTTTCTTTCCTACATTTTTAGAGAGAGAGAACCTGGATCCTTTTTGCCTTTAGAAGCAGAAATACATACAGTATTACCTGAGAGTTCTCCATACATATTCTGTATTCATTTTGAGGAAGTACTAGTAGACTACATCAGTATCACTTTTACCAGTTTTTAAAAAAAAAAAAAAAGTAAGCCTGACTGTCATTTTATGCAGTCTGTAAGGGTCATTTCACAGTCACATTTAGTATCTGCTACTGTAACAAAATTTCAAATACCATTTATCCTAATGCATGACATAATCACTACATTGACATATTTTCTATTTAAACTAATGAATGCAGCACACAACTCAGGCAGATGGAATACTTTGAATGCTAATAACATTTACAGTTATGAATGTTATGCTGGAAATGTAAGCCTCACGCTACAGGACATTAATCAGGACAAAGTTCCTCTTGATTTGTCAGATATTCTAGCAAGAAGACCATTTATTTATTTTGTTCTGAACCCTGAAGTACTAAGCAGACGCTGCAAGAGTTCCCAAGCCAGCAGACCGATGGTATGATGCAATACAGCAAATTTTGCTCACAAAAATGGCAGTCAGGGGGCCAGTGACACACTAACAAAGCCACAGGACAACCCCAAAAATCACACCATGTGACTGAGAACATTGTCCAAACCTTCTTGAACTCTGGCAGGCTTGGTGCTGTGATCACTTCCCTGGGGAGCCTGTTCCAGTGCCCAACCACCCTCTTCAAAAGGGTGAAGAATCTTTTCCTAATAACCAACCTAAACCTTCCCTGACACAGCTTCATGCCGTTCCCTTGAGTCCTATCACTGGTCATCAAAATGAAGAGATTGGTGCCTGCCTCTGAACTTCCCCATGAACTACCTCTCTAAGGTTGTCCTCATGTGGTTCTTCCATGTGTTTGCATAACAAAACACGTGGCACAACAGGCTCCTCTCTCTGAAGAGAGTCAAGAAAATCTAAAGTAATGGGATTAAAAGTAATTGGCGTGTGAAACTACAAGTGAAAGATGTTAAGTATGTATTACAGAATCACACAAAGATACAGAAACAATTAGGTTGGAAAAGACCTCTGAGATCTTTGAATCTAACCTCTGACAGAACACCACCATGTCAACTAGACCATGGGCCAAGTGCCACATCCAGTCTTTCCTTAAACACCTCCAGGGACAGCGTCTCCATCACCTCCCTGGGCAGCCTATTCCAATGTCTGATCACTCTTTCTGTGAAAAAATTCTCCCTAATGCCCAACCTGAGCCTTCCCTGGCACAGCTTGAGACCATGTCCTCTCAATCCTGTCACTAGTTGCCTGGGACAAGAGGCCAACTCCCACCTTGCTACAATCTCCCTTCAAGTAATTGTAGAGAGGGGTAAGGTCACCCCTGGGCTGCCTCTTCTTCAGGCTAAACAATCCCAGCTCCCTCAGCCACTGCTCCTAGAACCTTTAGACTAGGACTCTCTAGACCCTTTACCAGCTTTGTTGTCCTTCCCTGGAATCGCTCCAGCACCTCGATGTCCTTCCTGAATCCAGGGGCCCAGAACTGGGCACAGGTCTCAAGGTGCAACCAATTTCTATTATCCTGAAATATCCTGAATCATTACCCTAAATATTACAATCTAAATTATTACCCTAAATATCCTGATATCTCCTATTTGTTGGAATAAGAAAACTTTCATCACTAATTCGACTGAAGGTACAGCCTTGCAACTGAAACAAATACACAAGGTAATGTTTATGTATGAATATTTTATTGTACTGTATTCTGAAAAATTTATATTTGGCTAGGCTAGTAGTCTCCCCCACACTCCCAGCTGACCAGTTTATGTTCCCAATATGTACACTTTGACCTATTACTTAAAACTTTTGAAAGCTTTAGAAAAAGTGTTCAGAAACCTTACAGCACAGTTCTCAGACTGCCAAGTTCAGCCAAAGTAGTCTGGTCTGTGTGCAACCTTTCATCAGGCCTCCTTCATTTTGACAACCTTTACTCACCCCAAGTACACACTTTCCTCTCCCCTGTGGTTACAGAGGCAGTACACACAATGAGCAAAATAGGCCAGCTGTAGGAACAATCTGCAGCACTGGATGAAGATGGTTATTTGAAGGATCTCTTCCTCTCATCACAGAAAACAAGGTGTGCAGTGGACTGTATAAAGAGAAACCAGTCTCTCATGATGGCAGAAAAAATGGTTCCTCTGCCTCTAGACAGTGCTTGTTTGCTGCTGGGCAAACCCCAAACTTTACAGAGGCAATCCATAGCTGCAAGTTCCTCGTTCTCTGCACATCTGGACTTGAGAGAGTTAGTTAACTGGTTGGACTCAATGATCTTAGAGGTCTTTTCCAACCTAAATGATTCTGTAATTCTATGTGTCCAATTATTCCTGATCAAAAGACCGCCAGAGTAATCAAGAGTTGCAACTCTCAACCAAGAACAGCAGCTTTGCAAAGAACATGAACCACTACATAATGCTCAGAACCTGTAAACTGAGTTCCTGGGCACTTAAAAATGAGACCAAATTAGCAGGCCTTTCCAAAATTACTCTGTATATCAACTCATCATCTGTAGTATAAGAATAAACCTCATAAAACTCCTGGAAGACTAGAAAAAACGCTTGTGTTATAAGTTACACAGCACTACTGTGTAACTTACCTTGGAACAAGATTTCATTAGTAGCAGATCAGGGCCCACAAAGTGACAAACAATGCTACTGAATAAGGCAGCAAAGTGTTCATGGTTCTGGAATGTGCATAACAAGAGAGGAATAGCAAGATGAATCAAGTTTGAAAGGCAGCTTTAACTCCTGAATTTTCTATTTCTCAAGTGTTCGATTTTCAGCCCTTAGTATTTTTTGAATGCATCATTTATAACACAATTTATATAGAGAATGCCCACTGCCCACCTGCTTCCTTTGCACAAAAAATTTAGAGGAACAGGAACTGTGCTTCACAGCTGGCCACCATATAATTTTAAAAGCAGGTTCTTCCTTTTTGGTTTTGCGGCTAGGCAACTTCTTTTATTAAAGTGACCACCCGAAGAAAAAAACTCTTAGCCCAAAATGAAAATAAATAAATAAATGAATAAATCCCCACTGCATTATGAAAAAAAATGGTGCATATATTATTAGCAAATTAAAATAAAAATTAATAACACTGAATTTTTTAAAATATTCTGAATTTGAATTTTTTCATTACAGTTCAACCCTAAAAGAAGTTTTTAAATTTGATTTCATTCTAAATTATCTATTCATTGTCTCCAGAAGGCAAGAACTAGGAGAAAAATATATTTTTTTTTATTGTCAGGTGCAATAATTGGAATTCAGGTGTAGAACATCACACCAAAAGCTACTTGACTGTCAGCCTCCCAAGCATGCAATAAATGACACAGTCCTTTAAAACAGCTGTGAATTACTCGTTTGTAAATGATAAAACATACTTTGCTAATAAGTAACTACACAGACCCTTATTCTGAATAAACACTATATAAGTCACCTCTTAGCATCAGCTGAGATAAGCAAATGTTTGTCCATTGTCATTTGGTCTGCAACTGAGAACAAAAACCATAAAGCTGCCAGAAAGTTTCTAATGCAGTATTTTCAAATCCATTAATGTGTGCTTTTTACACTACTGTGTGTTTACCAAGTAAATAAAGTAGCTAAGCCGTTAGTCTCATTAATCTCCAGATCTTCATTAAATATCAATCAGCACTCATTTTCCTGTGAGTTTTGTTCCACTTAAAATCATGCTTACCTACACAGAAAAGACAGTGGAAAAAACAGAGAAAAACTGGTACAACAAATGAAGGTAATGTTCAGGACATAAAAATAAGCAGCCAAATTACAAATCTGTTTCTGACACAATATTTCATTAGTCCTTGCTGCACTAAGTGCTACATTTCACACCAGTAAGCTGCCCTTGAAGAGACCAACTTTTTTACTGTTTGTTAACTAGAAGGTATTTAATAGAAAATATTAGAAAAAGTCTAATTACGTGGAAACCTAAGCATTTGTATGAGAACCATTGCTCAAACAGCAATTGTCTTCATCCACCTTGGCAACAGAGCAGGTACAGACACACAAAGAGGCTCTGGATTTGGGCAAAACAAACAGGGAGACGAGTGAACTATCTGTAGACAGAGTTTTCATTATTATTATTACACTGCTAAATCCAGCTGCCAAAGAAAGACTTTCATCAAGTCAGGTCACTTGGCAAAGTATTTCTTGGCACACAGAGTATACTACATGCCCCAAAGGCCCAAGAAGTCTACCAAACAATGAAACAATGATTACGGGGTATTTATTTATATGCGCAACAATTTTCCTATGCATTCAACTACATTGAAACAGTTACCACTATTAAAAAAAGAACAAAAGGGACAAAAAAGAGGAAAAAGAAGAGAAAAGGGGAAAAACAAACAAACAAACAAACAAACAAAACTACACACAAAAAATATAGGCTTCAGTTGGGTAAAAAAACTAAGTAGGAAAGTACTGAGAATCTTACTACCTAGGTTAGGAAATTTCAGCTATCTCTTTTCTAAATTGACACCTAAAGAAGTGTCATACTTGCTTATTTTTGTTATTTGCAAACAGGGTTTGCAGACAAAAGATGATGTCAGTGCCTTGGCTTGAAGATAAATATTAAAGCATAACACTATTTTTAGCTAACTTCCTAAGGAAATTAAGAATATGCAACTGTGCTAACACTCAGCTCTCTCTCCTACTATTTTTTGAACAAAACACCAACTTCAATAAATTTTGTTAAAGGCTAAGTATCTCAAAGCAACAACCTGCCTGTACATTTTGGGAAAGCTGGCAGGCTAGTACAAGAAAGGCAGTATATCAAAGATCTTGTTGAAAGGAAGGAGGAACTGATGGTTCATCCCAAGGGATGGTTGCTAGCCAGCAACTTGCCCTTTGCAGCCCAGACACAGCACTTATGTCCAATCAAAGACATAGGAAAATAGGAGGAAGATGGGGACAGAAGCACAGCATACAAGTAACAAGCATCTATGAAGAAAAAAAGAAAATAAAATTTAAAAAAGAGAGAGAGAAACTACATTAGACTTGCTGTTCATGAAACACTACATATGGATCTGCATGTAGTATGCTATGCTCTGTCTCGGCAGGAAGATTAGCTTCCTGTTTAATGGGACTTATCCATCCCTGATTAAAATGATCCTAAGTGCTCCTCACAATCTTTAAAATATGCCCCCTGGCACTAATAATTTTATGATGAAGGCTAAATTATGTTCAGATCGAATTAAAAAAATTGAGGCAAATTGCATTAGGCTATTTAATACAAATGTTCATTCTGAACAGCAATTACATGTTTATTCCCGTATCCTGTAGGAACAAGGACATAAAGGTGATCTGTCTTAACAAAATCTTCAGATGCAATGAGAAGCAAAGAAGGGAGATCTTAACTAGTGGCATCTGGTTTTCCTGTGTTGGTAGCTCTATTGCTGATAAGCACCATAAATTACTCTTGTATCAACAACTACAATGTCACACCACCACCTGTCTCCTCCCATTAACCTGTTCTTGGTGCTGTGAATTTGGCAAGTGAACTTTCCTTTACTTTCCAGATGTTCTATTTTCTTCCACAACAAACTCTAATGTTACAGTAACATACAGCATTATCTATTTGTACATCTTCTCTTTCCTTGAATTTAGGTTTCCCGTTCTGTGGTCCTAGAGTTCAATTTTTTCCTTTCTAGATATATCCTTTTTCAAAGTTACATTATTTATTTTCTCCCTCTTTTGGATTTATTTTTCTTGCCCCAGGGTTTTGTTTTTTATGTTTACTACATTTTCTTTCCTCTTCATTAGTAGAAGAGAAACTGAAGAAAGACTGCTATGTAGGGAAAGTGTGCTCTAGCATAAAGCACCTAAAGGAGGGCTGTGGCCTAGAAAAATGGAAGACTCAAAGAGTTTGCATGAGGACAGTAAGAATTGCATGAGAACACAGAACATACTATAATACTAAATTCCATTCAAATATCGCTAATTTTCCCCAAAAAAGAACAAAATCCCTTTGCTAGGCTCATACTCAACCCATCTTGCTTAAATAAAGCCTAAATTATGGGCTAATCACCTCAGCCTCCCTGCACAGTTGACAGAGATGAATCCCAATGTGTCTGTGTTATTCTGTGCACATTTGAACACGGAGATATGGAACAGAAATTGACTTAATTTGGAGAAGAATTACCTCAAAAAAACCAAATTAACACCAAAAAAAATTCATCAACATGCAATTAAACTACTACATTCTTTTGGTGTGTTTGGAGAACAGCAAGAAGACAGCAAGTATATTTGTAAAATTGTGTTGAAAACCGAGATAGCGTGTGGCTGGAAACGGGATTTGCTCTCTAACATTTCTATTCATATTGTTCTCTCTTACACAGGGTCTGCAGCTTCTGTTATCTCCCCCCATGCTCACTGCCCTTCAAATGGCTGAATTCCTCCCAGACAGCTGGCAGCATCTCCACTTTTCTTCCCTGCAGGTCTGACTGATCCTTGCCTCCTCCGTCTCCGATTTCTCTAGCAAGCTCCCAGTCTTCCCACACTGCCTGCACCCTTACCATGGATACCTGGCAAGTTAGAACACACCCACACATGTATCTCTTTCACATGTTCTGCACTGTAACTCAAACAAAAGCACATAACTACATGATATAATTCATATATCCCACACAAATGGAGACAGGCATCAAAATTACTATAAATTGATAATACAAATTTTATTATCGGTTTCCTGTCTTGGCAAGAACTTCACACAGATAATTCAGGAAACATTTCAGGTGCTTTTCCCCTCCCTACATATCTGAGTCTACGGATAGGAGCCACTATACACCATCAGATACACTCCTACTTACATCAAGGCTTTCATCTTTTAGATACTAGCATTAAAAACTTCAGGAGAAAGTGAAAAAAGAGGCAGACAAAAGAGAAAAGAAATAAATAAAAGAGTAGGCAGACGCAGGTTTTCACCTCCAAAGGCATCACTCATGTTAAAAATTATGTCAAACAGCAAAGCACTAAAACTTTTTTCCTGTCCAAAACTTCGTTGGTTTTCAACTCACTGCTACTTTGTCACCTTATTAGAACCCTCACAATTTTCTCAGCACTAAGTTAAGCAATAGTATTTCCCAGAGTTCTATATTCAAGATGCATGCACAAACATCAGGATAAATTAAGGGTGTTTATAACCACTGAATGAGCAGAACTAAATGGTTTTCTGAATGATAGGCACTTTTGCAGAATACCTACCCACATTTCTAAGGCACTTATCACTGTAGGATGTTCTGACAAAAAACCTTTGTTCTATTTAAGTCTCCAAAGACTTCTTTTTTCAGTGCTGGAACACAATGAACAGAAGGTGGAAAAGAAATAAACTGCCACATAAATGTAAGCATAGAAAAATCCTGCAAGTCCCACATTTTGTTACTGATGTCTTCTTTGCTTTGGGCACAAATGACTGGTACAAACAAGACAGAATCACAGGCACACAGCAGACAGCCTGTGAATTCATCAGGGGCACATTCAAAAAGGCATGTACTCAACAACTGATTGCTTTGGGAAAGAAAACAGTACAGAGGGTTACACCTACAAGGGTTCTAAACTAATTGCAGGGCAAGCAACACTCAGCTCTGATTTACAACCGGCCTAGGTTTATTACAAAGCTCCAGAAACTGTCCCCTGTTCTGTACCACAAAAATATGCAGAATTAAAACTTAGGCTTAGGCAGAATACTTCAGCTGTGTATTCTAGTGCCAAAACCTTCAATAAGAAAAACAAACCAAGCAACATCAGTCTTGCAGAAGACATGGCAAAAGGCTCATCCCCATGCTACACATCCATCACCCAGGCTTAACACGAGGGATTAAGCATTACACATGCCACCCATGAACTCACAACTACTCTGTAACGTATTTGCTAGTGAAAAAAATACATTTACAGGAGGTCATCAAACATCACTATAAAGACAGGAGAACAAACATCTTAGGTTTAAAGCTCTGCTTGGGACAGACCCTATTATCCCTGATGAAATAACCACTGCAATAAAGAAATACGTAGTTCAAATTTTATTTTCTCTTAAGGACTGCACTGACATTCCTCCAAAATACTAAAATGGGTCACAATATTTTTATTAGAAAGGTACACATCTTTGTAAGGTATTATTCATTATTAAATCAGGAGTTAAGTTTTTAAGAGATGTACGTAGATGCCACATAATTCTTTGTTACTTATAAAAGCAGTAAAGGCTCTGCAGACTGAAATGGCTGCTCACCATTAAAAAGGGAGGCGAGAAAGACTCTCTGAACAAAACAGACGTGCATTTAAAAATAAATAACTCTAGGGATGACAGAGGCCCCTGTGTAACCTCATTAGGTGGGAACAAATTCAGGATTTACAATCTCTGCAAGGATATTTTCCACGATTTATTTTTAACAGACAGTTATGAATTTTTATCTCAATGCAATGTAGTAATGGCTTTCTGTCTACAGAAGAGCAGCTAAAATAATGTTCAACACTGCATTAAAGAGGTAAGCTTCAGACCTGCAAAAGGAATTACTGCTCTAAAGCATTTTTCATAGAATCATAGAATCAGCTGGACTTGAGATCATCAAGTCCAACCTCTGATCCACTACTGCCGTGGTTACTAGACCATGGCACTAAGTGCCACATCCAGTCTCATCTTAAAAACCTCCAGGGATGGAGAATCCACTACTTCCCTGGGCAGACCATTCCAATATCTGATCGCCCTCTCTGTAAAGAGTTTCTTCCTAATATCTAACCTAAAACTAAACCCTGGCAGAACTTAAGACCATGCCCTCTTGTTTTACTGATGCTGCCTGGGAGAAGAGATCAACCCCCACCTGGCTACAACCTCCTTTCAGGGAGTTGTAGAGAGTGATGAGGTCTCCCCTGAGCCTCCTCTTCTCCAGGCTAAACAATCCCAGCTCCCTCAGCCTCTCCTCATAGGACTTGTGCCTATGAATCTCTCATATTGCTGGCCAAAGGACGGAAAAGTTTTGAATTATGCTGAGTATATACAGCCATAAAAACTGAAGATTTACCTGCCATTCATTTCAAAACAACAAGTTCAAAAAAATACATCTACAAGCACATAAATGTCAACTGCATTTTTCCACTAAATAGGGCAGAACTTTGGTTATAAAGAAAACAAACCAACCACCAAATAAAATCCAGCCTTGAGAGATTTTCTTCCAAAATAAGACCTTTTTCTTTTGGCCTTACCCATTTATAGGGAAATAAAGACTTGGCTTTCATTCCCATTCAATCCCAATTATTAGCTCTGCAGCAGCTGGTCAGCAGCTTGGATGAAACTAAAGCATCCCCAGTAGCAGGACCACTGCTATGCCATATATACCACAGAAAGGCTGTTTACTCAGCCAAAGGGTTAAAATGGAGCGGCACAGGGAACTACAAGAATAAAGTATCCCCACAGAAAGGATCACAGAAGTAGCCATGAAACCAGCCCTCTATCTCAGGACAGTTCTGGACAGACTGAAAATCACTGAGTGGCTACTTTGAACTGTCACCCTGTTACCAGGTCATTGACAGAGGTGGCAACTGAGAGACAGTGCTGTCCCACAGGTTTTCTCCTACACAGAGAGGTGGAATCCATTGTGGGGGAAAATGCAGAGCAAGCCCGAAGTGACCCTGGGATTGTGATGAAGAGCTGACAGCTCCAGAGTCCCTCTGCTATTTTTTCTCTAGAAGTATTCTTATGCACTTTATAACATACAGCCAGAAGCCTGAGATCAGCCTTATTCTGCATTCTTCCTCCTGGGCTGTAAAAGGCTACATCCAAAGTCGTGCCTGCTTATCAAGGGATTTTACATAACTGCCCTCGACAGGCACACGAACAGCGTGTCAGCACACATGATGCCTTCCCAAACCAGCCCTCACTACTCGACCTCACCTGGAAGCACCATTGGTGGAAAACTGCAAAGAGAAAAACACTGCTCAGGAAACAAAGAAAACTAGAAATGTCACTGTATAACAGATTGTTGGCAAAGAAATAAAATGCATTAACAGCTTATCATGGTCAAATAAGGGAAGAGGAATGTCCCATTCTTTCTCATGCCTAAAAATGTGGTCTATAAACCAGAAACTTGTACTCCTACAAACACAGCCCATACACAAACCAAGGAAAAGGAGAAAGGGCTCGCCCCTAACACCACCACCTGAAGATGGGCATATCCTGCCTATCCGCAGCTGGGAACTTGCACAAATAGGAGGTGAAAAGGGGGAAAAAGCAATGAAAACCTTTCACAGGGCAGATGAAGGTCATAAGAGGAAAGGAAATGCTGGATAAAGGCAGTAGTCTACTTTAAGAAAATGAAAATGCAATGCTGTAAGCCAGTATCACTACTGTCACAAGTTTGGCTACTGTGGTAGTTTGCCTTGAACAGAATCCAAGGACATTTAATAAACTGATCAAAGTTCCCTAGTTTACCCAGTTCTGCAAGGATTTCCACCAGACACAGAATACTATTTGGCAGCATAAAATACATTTTTCAGTAATTTCAATTCAACTTTTTACCTTCCAGAGCAGCAGTTCAACATGCTAAATAATGTCACCTCTCCACTGGGGGTGACAAAACACTTTAGTGACAGCTGTGTCCCATAAACAGAGCTAAAAACTAATCTCACAAAACACTTCAAGAAGACTGTTATAATAAACATAGAAAAATGGAAGCCTTGAAAGGAGGCACTTTGCAGACCATATTTAAAAAAAAAAAAATTCTATTAATACTTTTAGTTTGAACTGTTCTGACTTAATTCTTTCCATCATCTGTTACTATTTCACACGTCACCACTCTTTAATCTTTAATTTTTCTTAGAAAAAACAGGCTGCCTGCTCTCAGTGTTCACCAAGTAGCAAAAAGCATGAACAGAGGACATATTTACTGCCTCAGAGAGCTCATCTTTGGAGACCCAAGTCCTTTCTGAAGTATTTTTTTTTTAAATCACTTCTTTTGCTGCATTAAACAAAAGAAAAAAACTTGGGTTTATCTCATTTAATCTACTTTTAACTTAGTCCTTATACCAAGCTTCATATATATTTGAAATGCCAAATTTGTCATCTTTGGAGATTAACTATTGAACCACAAAACATGCTCTTCTGTGAAGGTAAGAACCAATGTTACTCCACATGCACACTGTGTATGTTGGCTGCTTAAAACAGAGCAAGACAACATTAACTATTATGTGAAACCCCTGAAAAATATCCCTAATGAGCTAAGAGTGCCTCTGAAGTTGAGCAAACCCAAATTTAATTAGCTCAGTTGTTTCATGATGTCAGAAAGGACTTTGTAAGTTTTTCAGCTGAAAATGGAATATACTTATCACAAATTAGATACTGAGTTTAAAAGAGAGGAAGGAAGCAGTTCCTATCAGATGCAAAAAGGGAGACCAAAAATTTTAAATAATTCAGTGGTCCTGTCTGGTCCCTACTACTTCAGCCAGTACTTCAGCTGGCTTTGATTAGATCCATGCTTACAAAAAAAAAGGCAAAAACAAAGGCAAACCTAACTTACATGATTCCATGCAGTTCATGCAGCAAGCACAAAGTCCAAGGACAAGCCCTTGTTTCAATGAGGCAAACTAAGGAAAAAGTTCTATTACCCCACCAGCAATTCCTTTTGTTCTAATTCTATCATTTTCCTTCCTAGGAGCAGAGGCATTCATTTTTTTTAATATTTAATGTATTTTAATATATTTTTAATATATTCCAACTTAAGTAGCACTGAAACTCTATATGTCTCTGCCACCTGAGAAGCACCATGACCCATTCTACAGGACACCACAGCTTGCACAAAGCAAACAGATCTTTGTCACAAATATATATTTAAGCTAATTTACCTAAAAGCATAAGAAGAAAAGCACCCTTGAATAGAAGAATAAGACACACGAAATACACACTTGATAGGTTTTTAAACTGAGCCTTGCACAACTGAAACTACAAAATGTAACAAAAGAGAACGAAGACATTACAATACACCATTGTAGAGTTACAGCTGATAGCAAGAAATCAAACAAATCCAATAGCAGAAATGTGGTGCTTTTTATGAATAATCTTCACGCAAAACCCAAGATTATTTTCTCAAAGCAATAAATGTAGATGAAAACATCCAGGGCTATTGGTAGGAGAGATCAGTTTCCAACTAAAATGGAGGTACATTACCAAAATGAAGGAGCAAATGGTAGCAATGGGAAATCTAAAGAAAAGTGGAGAAAGGCAGCACAGAAAAATTTGTTCAGCGGCACAATGTAGGAGAGTTTAAACATTTTATTACTAAAACCTAAAGAAGGAAAGACATGTACGGCTTCAAGATATACCAATTTCACCAGGAGAGGACAGGAACTGTTTCCCATTACCATTCTAATAACGGAAAAACGCCCAAGGGAAGCAAACCTGTAATGCAGCAGAAAGCAAACGTTTCAAAAAGTGTTTGTGGGAATAAGCTGCACAGAGCCAACACTCACACTGCTCCCTCCAGCCGGCTCTGCTGAGCCTCATGCCACAGAGCAAGGAGCACTCGAGGAAAAACGGAGAACACGAGACAGAAGGAACAGTCCACTCATACAGATATAAAGAAAAAACAGCCAGGAAAGAAAAAAAAAAAGACTAGAACACGGACACCCCTTCTCAAGCTGCTGGGAAATGTGAGCACAGATGGGCAATTGGAGACCGGTGTCCCAGAGGCTTTGTGCTGCCCTGAAGGAATCCTTCCATCTTGTGGTCTTCTGCTGTTGGAAATGACGAGAAATACACTCCAAGACTTCAGAATAACAATGGCAAAAACACTGTGGGTGGTTTGGTTGGGGTATTTTTTGTTTAAAAATTTTCAAATAACTGGCATCAACAAGAAACCTGAGTGTTTTGTCTCATTCTGTCAGAACAGTCAGTTATCAAATTGTGTAGCCTCTCCCTGAAGCTGAGTGCCTGCTGAAGCAGCGCCCAAACATGGCCCTTCTAGGAAGGTACCTCCCCAGAAACACTTCTACAACGAACCCACACTGAAGAGAAACATAGATACCATCTCTAGCACCCCAAATTCAGAGTCTCACGGCATAGCCTTTCCAATTCTATCTATACCACTTAATTAATTCTTCAAGAACACTCAGAAGATATGGGGACAAATAACAAAATAAGGGTAAAATAGATTAGCAGGTTTTTGTCACAGTCAAAGAATGAAGAGCAGCTATAAAAAGGGCACTGCTTGCACACAGCATTTTTCAAGTATTTATAGGAAACAGTTGTTGGAAACCCACAACAGGCACACCTCTCCCAGGAAAGGGGCTGGAGACCAAAAAAGAAACCAAAAACCCACACCCAAAACCCCAAAGTACATTCATTACTGGAAAATGACCACCACTCCTTCTCCCAGTGCTGCCAAGGTCAGATGAATAAAGCAGTCTGTGCCAGCACACACTGTCTCTAACACAAGGCATCACGTTCACAGGGTTCACAGGGATGCAAGATACACTCACTACTGCACAGTCCAATTCTTTGTCTTTATTTGAAAACTGAAGGACAGAAGTAAAGATTCGGGAAGCCCACAGAGTCCTCATACTTTTTTCTTTTTCTATGAAACAAGGCCTTACCCATAATCATTAAAGGACAGAAAACAACAGTTTACAGGAAAAATACTCAGGTTCAGGTAAGGTCAGGACCCTCCCAGGTCCATTTTGTCCCCTGGCAGTGCACTGACACCACCCAGCAACACTAAAGCCCAACAACCACTAATGCACAAAAGCCAATGGGACTATCTACTCAGACCCCTATTTAATACATAAAGTATTTATTTATAGATGTTGGGTAACAAACACCTTTGTTTTGGAGAAAGCAATACTTCACAAAATGATTTAGTCAAGGAGAACTAAACTAAACATAAAATTAGAACACAGCCAGAAATAAATGAGTAACTTTGAATATAGCTGTCCAAAAAGGTGTTACGAAGAGAAAAAACCCTGAGGATTATTATTTTGATTGTTGCCACTGTAAATTACTATTTCTAAATATCAAGGATTACCTTGCTATTAAGTCAATTTTCTTTAGAGTAGCAGGTTCCATATCCAAATAAATATGTTTCTAATCCTTAAGTCCTTGTTCTTTCTTTAAAATAGTAATAGTAATAACTACTCAATGAGAAAAGTGGCTTCAAGTAAGCCCCAGGATGCACAAGCAGCCCATTACAGAGTCTGCTTCACCTAGCATTAGATTCATTTTTGAACAAGAAGGAGGAAAGGAAGATTAGTTGCCTGAATAACCCTTACAGAAGAGGAAAATAATCTGATTGCAGAATACAGAACTAAGGTGTGTCTCATAAAAACAAATATAATGTTTATATATTTACCTGCACTTTATGCTGAGGTACAGGAAGCCAGAACACCTTATCGGTTTTAAAGACTGTTTAAAGATCTCATTGAAGACTTGTGGAAATTTAAAGAAAAACGATGAATGTTTTCTTGAATCCCCCTGGTCTACAAGGTGGGATGCTGGCATATTTGGTTACCTCATGCTGATTTTTCTTCACAATTTATTTTAAAAGAAAAACAGTTTATTTAGGAGGAAGACTTACTGAAGGTTTTGTGTAACCCAGCTGAAATAGATAAATCTTCACATCAGGAGTACTTGGTAGTTCAGTATTCTTGGAGGTCTAAGACAAATACAAAGGCAATATTTACAGACGGAGACTTTATCAGCAGATGTCAAAGTCCAACACAAAGCTGCTTTAAAAGGCTACAGCTCTGTGGCAGAACAGGCAGGGCACCACAGCAGGATGCAAGTAACAACACTGTTGTGTACTATTACATCAGAAAGATTTCCACTAACTGTAATCTCTGTCTCTCTCTTCGGCCACTAACTATAAATAGTATCAACTCCAAAGCACTAGGAAATACAACATGCTAGAGTGGAACTTCTGCTAAAAGAAATCAATTCAACCAGAAATCTGTATTTTGATATTGGTAAATAGTTTCTCGAGACATAAGATACAAAAGATGACACATTAATGCTGTGCATTCAAGCAGTTCAAATAATCTAAGCCTGAAGATGCAAGAAAGCATGAAGCTTCCTAGGGAAGTAAATACAGATTTTAGTTGCAGGACTAAAAAGCAGTAATAAGCAAGTAGTATCTGTTCACTTGGTCTCATTCTGTAGTGGAGAAGTGCCCACTTCATTCATTTTCAAAATCCAGCTTCCACCTACACAAGCTTCTTTATTAAATCTAGGTCTAAGATGGTGGCCAATGAGGATTATATAAAAACTTGCTATATAATTTGGTACTAGACACAATTTTTTACTAGACATAGAAGGGAAGCATAGATTTAGTGCTGGGCTAAAAATTCCAGTC
The DNA here is from genome assembly GCF_001604755.1 of Lepidothrix coronata. NCBI lineage: Eukaryota > Metazoa > Chordata > Aves > Passeriformes > Pipridae > Lepidothrix > Lepidothrix coronata. The sequence continues at coordinate 858,139 of NW_016690260.1, forward strand.
ATGCAACCTTAGAAGCCCATGGCACATCCACCCAAATCTTTAAACTGCTTCATTAATGGTGTTCTTGCCATGGCTAGTATTTTTCATCTGGGAAAAGGCTTGCAGTAGCTGGCAGTGATTGAGGTGAAGAGATCCCTACTGACACAGCGTGTAATTCCACAGCAATTTCAATCATGAAACTGCATTACAGAAATGGATAAATTACAATAATAAAAGCAGGTGTGACAGTAGGTGAGGAACTGTAAGAAATATTTCCTCCATCTAATACAGAGTGCATCTAATATCCCATTCGATTTATTTTTTGCAAGTTTAATCGTGTTAGAAAGTATCTTACTGTGCAAGTATTTGAACCATATAAAAACTCTGTAAGCTAAATAAAAAACTTACAGTTATTGAGTGAATTATTCAACAAGAGTCAGAGTGGCAGATTTATCAACCTTGCAAAGCAAAAATGTATTGTATACCTACACTGCTAAATATTTTACAAAAAAAAAAATCCAGGAACAAAAAATCTGCAGCAAATTATGAATACAGTAAGTGCACTTCTAATGAGAACATTGCTTTTGGAAGCAAAGAATTCGCCCCTGAACAAAAAGAAATTATCCTAAATGTCATCTAAGAACAAATTGCACACACACACACCAGCCCACAAGCCCTAAACTCCCAACAGCTTTGTCGGCATTTCACTGGACCAATCAACCTAAAAGCAAAAAATGCAACAATTACTGTAGTGTCTTCTCAGAATTTGAAATCACATCCCACAGTATTTCCTGTACTACTAAAAGCACACAGTGATGCAGAAATTTGCAGGAGTTCATTTCTTCCTACAATGTGCCCAAACAATCTTGAAGGCAACTCCTAACACTATATTTAAATTACAGAAGATGCACGTAGAGGGAAAGCTCAAGAGATGATGTCAGGGAGGAATCTTTTAAAAAAAGGTAACACTAATTATGCTTCAAAATTATGACAAGCATCTCCCAAGAAAGTGGGAGCATATCAGTGCCTGAAAGATTTAACATCCTGAACTGGTGGAGAAGTTTGGGAAGAAAAACCCAACACCAAAACCATTTTGTAAAAAACTAATGTTAGGCTGCATATCGTATAATCCGAAAACAGGCAAAGGAGACAATTAGAGGTAATATTTTCTACAAAAGCCATTTTGATCTTTCATACTTTTAAATAAACTCCAGCCATTAGAGACTGTCAACCATTTCTTATGTCAACTGATCTCCATGCAAATCATCCCATCTTTTAAAAAATTTGAAATTTCAGACCCTAAATTTTTCCTAAAACAAATCCACAGCTTATTAGGGAGGAGAAAGAAAAAAAAGAAAAGAGAAATCAACTACTGCTTAGTCAGTTGAAGAGTCCCTCTGCTTCCAGCAACAAAGCTGGGAAAGAAAGCTAGTTTGAATTCTTTCAGTGAATCCCATTAAAGCTAAAACCTGAAGTCTATACATGCTAAAGAAAATAAAGGTCCAGGTTTCCCTTAGCCAGCTATTAACATGAACAAGCTTCTGAAGTGAGGGGTTATGCAACCATTGAAATAAAACAGTCAAGACCTCCCAGCAAGATCTAAAGCAATGCCATATGGTAAGTAATGGGGGATTTTATTAGTTTTTTTTTATTTCCAAGAACACTTAGAAGCATTTGTTCAGATCTTAACGGAATTTTGATAGCTTTTGTCCTCCTCAGGAATCACTGTTTATTTTATCTATCAGAAAGACAACTGCTGTGAAAACATTACATTAGAGTAACAAGAACATTATAAAGTATTACAGCAGTATTAGAGTCTAACATTTTCAGAAGAGGAGACAAGCTTTTTTTAAAAAATTAGGTACTTCTTTAGTCTCAGGCATACTCAACAAAGCAGGACAGAAATTTGCTATGCAAGACGAGTAGCATTCCTTACCCCACCTTACCCAGCAGAGATACCAAGAAATTGTAAGAATGAACCCCAATTCAGGTGACATTTGCAACAAAAGTAATAGAAACCACAATTACCAATCACCATTTGCAGCTAATGTGCATCTTAAAAACATCAACATCATGGGCCCAAAGTAGCAGCATATTAGAGAGATTACAAAATCACAGAACAGTGAAGTATCATTTGTTTATATACCATGATCTTCCAAAATCAATATACAATCAACAAAGACATTTTAAAAATAGCAAAATTAAACAGAAAAATGAAAGCATGTTCAGAATGCAGAAGTTTGCTTTAACATTTAAGAAAAACATAGCTTTTGTTTAAATTCTTTTTTTAAATTAAAAAGATATAGCTGATACAGCAGATCCAACTTGCATATTGCATTGATCTACAGCTTAGCCCTATAAAAACTGTATTTACAGAAAACATGGTTGGGATAGACGTCACAGATGTTTACCTCCTACACCTCAGTCATCTTAGTAAAATGAAACCTCAGTGCAAAATTCAAACCCAGTGTAATAGGCACAGCTAATTTCTGTCTTGAAGAAAGCTAATTAATCCCAAAGGTCTATCAAAGCTTAATAGACGCTGGTACTGCATTAGGAAAAGCAAGAAGCTTTGAGCTTGTCTGTGCTGCACACTCTTCATATACCACAGTCTGTTAGGAAAAAAAAAAAAAGGGAATGAAAGCATAACATGGAAAAAATCTTACACCCAAGAAAATAATTAAAAAAAGGCCAAATAAGCATTGCATATGTCTTTGATTTTTTTTACTATTTTCTTCTTAAAGCTGTGTAATCTCAATATTGCTGCATTTAATTGTACAATAATTCCCACCTGATCAGCAGTGCAGTTAAAAATACAACCTCCCTCTGAAGAAAGGCAGTAACACTGTTAAAATCCCCAACTGCTCTGCAGGGCAAATTGCCAGAAAACAGATCCAGATTATTGGATTTCTTCTTAACTGTGTGAATGCCTAACACCAAAGGAAGACCCCATTGCCTCTGTGTTCCTCACAGGACAGCAGAGCACTGGCACACACAACACAACAGACGGACAGCATCCCTGCACACCTCTCTGTCCTGAGTGCTCTTGGATCCGGAGCCAACGGGAAAGATCGTGGATGGCTTTAAGCACTTTAGAGGTATAACTGACCCTGTCTTGTCTTTGGCAGCTTGCCCTGCCAAGACATTTGAAATGTTGCTGCCCAAGGTGCAGAGACTTCCCTACTGCACTCCCAGGTAGGATCCTGCTCCTGAGGGCTCAGCAGGTGGGCAGGGAGTGCCCGCCCAGGGCCAGGCACCTCCTGGGGGACAAGAGTTCTGCAGGTGACAGAGAGGAGTCTGACACCAAAAGGAGAAACACTCGTAGCACCAGCCCTTCCAGGCAGGCCGGGCAGGAGCCTCCTCGCCAGGTGGGCATCCTGCTCACTGCTGGCACCTGCTCGCATCTGCGCCACACACACCACCTTCAGTCTGCCTCCACAACCCCTCCAAAGCCATTTAAAAGCATTCTAGAAAACAGTCTTCATCTCCCTTTACTTTAGGAACTAGAAAGTAATGAACTGGAGTGGTTTCTTGCTGTCATGGCTCTCGCAGGTTCTGCTGGTTTACGGCACACCCGGACACCCGGCAGACATAACGCACCAACGTGGAGCGCAGGCTGTCACCAGCTACAGTACAGACAAGCATTACTGTGGATAAATTATGTCCCAGAGGCTGCATGATGCACACAAACGAGAGAAAAAGAACACAGCCAGCTCCTCAGGAAGAGTAGGGAAAAACAGCGGCTGAATAAAAGGGCTGGATGGAGAAGATTACTGACTGTGTTTCAAACTGATCACTGATTACTTAATGGAATAAAAGACTATAAATAAAAATATAGTTTACCACTCTGGTAATGATTAAATTACCAGTCAGAGCAATATGTGAGAAAGCACAGAGCCCAAGAACCACTGACAGCAATATTTTGATGAGCATTAAATTCTTAAGAAAAAAAATTTAAGTGAAAATTGCACAGATACCTAAGTACATAGTAGATGCAATATTACAAAAGCCAACTAATGGTTGGAAGCAGTGATAAATACATTTAGATAAAACTTACGTTTAACTGTCAGGATCATTAACCTTAACAATTTATTTATTGATATGGTGATTCTTCTAAGTGTTCAAATTAAAGTTGAATGTCTCTAAATATATTTTAAGAGTAAGCATTTCCTCCAGCTTCAGTTAGCTACAACCAAAAACAAAAAAAAAAGAAAAAAGGAATATATGAGGATACATGCTTGGATTTCCACAGTGCCAAAATAAATCATTTTATCTGAGCAAGATTCTCGCTCTGTCCTCACCTGAACACAATAACTCCACAAAATCTTTCTCCATTAAATAATGTGAATTTAGAAGTACTTTTCTATATTATAATCCTAACTGTACACTGGAGAAGTATACCTGGGGACAACATAGATTTTTTTGTCCTCTCAGCTGATAAAGGGATTTCCTACACTGCCTCAAAACATCTGAGCCTACCACATGGTATGGGATGCCTGAAAGAAAAAAGCCTCAAAATTCCTGAGCCATTTGCATAGCAACAGTGAATCACCAAAGCATTTGCAGCAAGTCATGTCCATGTCAAATCCCTGACAAGAAAGACTAAGCAGGAATGGGTCCTATATCCAGGCTTCAAGACTCTAGAAATACAGCATCAAGACAGTCAGCAGACACTTTAAGGAGTTTCTTTCCCATGCATTTGCCATTGACCTACTTCACTGTGACAGATGGGTTCAAAACCTTATTACTTAAGGCAGGAATTTAGAAACTAATTTAAAAAAATCTCAAGTAATGTATATAAACAATTCTTTATGCTATAAATTGAAACTGATGCTCTATTTTATTTGGAGAAACAAGGGCACATCCCTCAGTGCCAATACAGGGGCACAGCCACTGACCTCCCTGCACAAGTAACAACCTGTTTAATAATCCAATGTTTATCTCCAGGCTCTCTGAAAATCTATGAAAATGTATTTACTAGCATGGTTATGCTTCAGTTAAGCACTGAGAGTGTCATCCTGGCTGGTAAATTCTGAAGCACTTTCTTGCTTCTTGGTAAATTAACATCAATCTAATCTCCATCAAATGTAACACTATTCTAAAGCCTGCGTCTGCTCAGACTGATACAAATAGAAAAAATTCCACTCGAACTGTACAGGCTCAGAAAATCTTGCATATTCATTTGAAGTAAAGAATAAGAACAAGGTCATAGCAAAAAAAAACTTACAGTGGAGTTGCTTTTAGCTGGAACATAATAAAGCAAGTGAGCAACTGCAGGAATTCTATATTTTGCTATACCTTTAGCGTAAGAACTCACCCAATCTAATACCACTAAGACAAACAAGACACTGAATTTAGACTCTGAGGATAAAAATACCTTTCAGTGACCCAGCCCATAACTGTAACATATGTGCAAATGTTTCACAAATCAAGACAATATACAAATTCAGGCTACTCACAACAGAATACACTTTACGAATACTTTTTATGGCTGTTATTATTTTCACAGTCTTTGTATGGTGATATTTTCCTCCTTCCCAAGCACTAAAAACATTAACTTCAGATTAATATGTAAAGAACAGACTGCACTGAAGAGTTTGTAAGGAAAAAGTATTCTCTAACAGTGAGACAAACTGGCAGTGTACTTTACCTTTGCACATTTTATTAACTGCAGACTTGCAGCCTAACAAATCCCTTAAGATTTGAGCTCTGTCTTCAGGGTTTTTTTGTATACGACAGGTTTTAATAAACATTAAAAATGTAAGCTAATTTAGAAATAATTTCTTTTTAAAAGTCTCAAAACGTTTTTTTTTATTTCCAGAGCAAAGGAAAAAGGAAGGATGGAGAACTGCAGACAGTATTTTGATTTCTTACACACTACCATGCACATTAACAGTTTTAAGGCACGAGACTCCCCAGGGCACTGCAGCTACGCACCCAAACCAACTCTCTCCTGCTGTTCTATCACACATATTTATGAACGTACCAAAAATATTTTGAAGGCAACACTTAAAATAAACATCCACCACAAGCAAAAGGAATTGCTATATTGATGTGGTTCCTTTCATCCTGACTTGAAACCATGCTGAGATCCAACGATAACAAGAAACACAGAAGGCAGTTTGTCACTGCTCTTAGCTGCAATTTTGACATCTGTTTCACAGCTCTTGGAAAGCCCATTTCCATTAATCTATCATGAGAAAGGACAGGAGATAAAATTCCCAGGCTGCAGAGGGCATTAGGAGACTTTCCTAGCTGACTGTACATTAAGAAAGAACTGTAACAGCCAAATTATGTTTCTGTGAATAGACGGAAGATGCTGTAATTCCATTCCTCCTTTTGTCTTAATGGAGCTATTTATGTTGCAATCCTGAGGGCAGAACACTTACCAAAGACATTGCCAACCACCTGACACACACAAAAACCAGACTAAGAACAGAAGGTGACATCCTGGTCTCATTCAACAGAAGCAGGTCCATTCTTCCCTGACTTAGTCTACAAATTATCATTTGTAACAGTTTATATATATATATATTGCTCCTGCTGCACACCAACATTTAAGCAGATTACACCAAACAACCCGGAGATTCATTATCAAATCTAGGTAAAGTAAGAGAAATGACTGAAGGCTTGACCACAGAGAGAGCTTTAAATTGCTTAAAAGCATAGCTTTTGTAGTATTTGTGCATTTTAAAAATAAGAACAAAAAAGTTTGCCATTCAGTATCATTAATACATAAACATAACAAGTTGCTTTAAAGTTGAACTTCCCTCAGATTAGTATCCTAAATCAAAGAGGGATAGAATGCTGGTCATATGCAGTTTCAACAGAAATTATGTACACTCAGCAAGCTGTTAATACCTGGGTTTCTTTTATTTAAAAGATTAATTTCAAGCACCTGGCCTTGAAAGCATAAATCTCTGTTTTTATTACAGGATTCCAAACTCGCTTCCCTCGTACACAAGCAAAAGCAATACTAAAAGCAAATACAGTATCTGACAACAAAAGATGTTCGTGGAGAAGAGGGAATGAAACCAGGAGGAAGAAAGGAAAGACTATTTGAAAAAACTAAATTAAACCATTCATCATATATATTTAACAGGTTTTCTACTTTCCTGTAGGATACTAACACTTTGTACTCATCATATTTGCTGCTGAGAAATAAAAAGAAAGAGGTCACTAAAGAGCACTTACCCTCTTTATGTAACTTTGAGTTACTAACCCCAAATGTTAAGCTAACAGAAGTATATGTTAGAAATGCTCCTTCGAGCATGAAGAACAGTCTGTGATATGAAAGTATGTTAGTACTCAGTTTGCAATCATAAATACAGAAACACAGTGGCTCAGCCATTTGAAAGAGAAAAGTAATTGGAACTAGCTCCTCTGAATTAACTTAATAATCAAAAACCCAATATTATTGATCTATATGGTGAGAGCTGCATGAGTTGAAAGATATTTCACTTTTGAGAGTTTACTTTGAAGTCTAAAGTAAAATAAGCATGGTGGTCTCAGCCCAAGTCCAAACACCACCAAAACTCATCTCATTTAATCTGGACCAGCTGACTTCCTGGTAGGATGCAGGAGGAGAAATTGTGTTTCTCTGAACAAGGCTGGCAGTAGGAAAACAAAGCACTGAGAACTTCGCAGCACAGTTAAAGGCTGGAGAGGTCTCCGTCTGCATTGCTTTAAGGAACAGAGAACAACCACCCCATTGCCTGCAGGATGTTTGTTATCTAGAGTCATAATTAAGGCCATTTCAGCTACACTGCATATGGGAAAGCAGCAGGAATTAAGAGTAAATACCAAAACTCCTGTCAAATGGAAAATTATTTCAACAAGCTATGAATATTTGTCATTATCTCTGTGACTGTATTTACTGGGTTTTGACTCCCTCTTAACAGTCTTCATTCAATCTCAGCACGAAAAACAACAAGACTTCAAGTTTGCTCAGTTTTCCCACTCAAGATGAGGCATGAGACACTGACATTTGTACGGACTAATAGAAATCTTTATTTTTCAGACAGGATTTAAACATAATCCTACAAAATACTTCCTATTTGAGGAGAACAGGAAAGGTTTAGGGAGTCACTCATCTTTTAACTTGCAGGCTACTTTTTATGTATGAAAATACAGTACATTTCAATAAGTATGAAGGAAACCAAGATAACAGTCCAGTTTACCACACACTTTGTGGTTTAACCACAAGAAATAAAAAGTAGTTGGCCCATGGGAGAATGTCTGTATGAAGCGGGGTCATGCTTGAACCAAAACTATCCCTAAGGCTGCTTTAGCTATGACAAAGCAAGAAACAGAAGACTCTGCTTTATGCATTAGATAGTACATTCAGCATTCTAATTCTGATGTCGTGTGACAGGTTTTCACCACTTGGCATCCACGGAAAAAAAACCCAACAGATATATATATATATGTTGAATTATGCCATATACAGCCCCCAACCTACAGACATAATGTCTCTGCTTATCAGTAAAATACTTCCTCATAGATGATGTAAGGTTAAGCCCTTCTCTTCCACCTCCTAGCACAAATTTATTCCTTCTTGGTTTTCAGCTTTACCACACTAGAAAATGGTAAATCTTAGTTTATTCATTTCTGTTCCTGTATTTTGTCAAGCTACACTGAAAAGGAAGGAAAAAGTTCTTCATCCATTGTCAACAGGGAGTTCAACCAGAGAACCAAAGGACAAAAGAGAAGGCCAAAGAGGGAAGGGGTGCTTCAGATGCAGGAATCCAAGCTGCAATCTTAGACACAAAAATGCAAGAAATGTTTTGGAGGTTTTTTGTCTCTTTCCTCCAGTATCACACTACAGGTAAAATGGTATAAAAAAAAAACATAAGGAAGAACAAACTCAAAAGAACTTGTAATGAAAAGACAGCTAGGGCCATATCAACACTTGGCTTTATTTCAACCCAAAAGAAAAACAAACTTCAACACAGGGAAGAGCAAACACTGGGAAGGGTGACCATTTGCAGGCAAAGAAGGTCAGACATCTGAACAAACTTGCTGGAGCAAGGGAGCTCTTCAGACAAACACTTCCTTTTGGCAAATATCTTCCCTCGTACAAGACACTTTCCCCCCATGAACACACAATGCATTTACAATCTTCCAAGCGTATGTAACATGCCACTGGGCATCTGATACATCCTTATGGTGTTACCAAAAGTTAACCCACAACAGAAGTCTCCAAGGTTTGCATCAGCACGGAGCACATCCCTAAGAAAAAGGAGAAGAATACGGATTGCTCAGGCCACAGGTCCATTTTGCACTTGATCAGCCAACCACAAACACGAAGATTTTCTTTCCCATCACAAAGTGCTCAGCCAAGGGAAGCATGACCAGTAAGTTAATAATATTACAGTACTGTCACTGTAGCACTGAAATTAGTATTATTACTCACAAACCCTGATAGCAAAAATGGAACTAAAACGGACCAAATTTGGAAAAGGTGTTATTTGGGGACAGGGAGAGAAGGAGGAAGCCTATTCAAAGTCATCTGGTAAAATGCTAAATTAATTTACAGAAAAACATATAAGTAGGTTAAAACCCTTGAATAAGAAGACAAGTTTGAGGAAGACAAGGTAAAAGCAATATTAAATTAATTACTATCAGGTAAAGCAATATTTTATGCTTGTGCAAGAGGTCTGTGATTTAGACAGCTTTCTTACCACTTGTTCAATAGTTTCCCCTGCTTATTTGCACATATTTGCACAAAGCTGAAAAACACTGTTACAGAGCTCCAACATTTCCATTTAGTGCCAGCTACACTCAGGTCTATTTTACAGCAGCTTCTGTCATAACAAAAATTACTTCAAAAAACTTCTTTCCCATAGTCAATTCTTTGATGGCAGTTATCAGGACACTGTGACTCCTCTCTATCCGAAAGCCGTGTGCCTGTTTGAAACTATTTATTCACACTCTGGTTGACAAGACTGTTGTTTAACAAAGTAAAATTCAGATTCTATAAAATACAGCCTCTACTAGTTATCCATTCACCTTTGAGAAAAGATGTAGCTGGTTTAGGATTCGTTCTTGTTTTACATGAACTTTAGAACCTACCTAGTTCCCTTACGGTAAAGATTCAGATATGGGAAATCCTAAAGGTGGAGCATCATAGTGTCTCCAAGTTCACCCCCAAATGATTCCCCAGGGGGAAGAAGCAATAACTCAACATTCACAGTTGCAAAAAAACAAACCTAATTGCTCTGTTCCTACAGCAGCAACACAGTGATTTCACAGACAAACATAAAGGAGTTTTCAACTGGAAAGTAAGGAAAGATTATCCAATTTCTCTCCTAAACCATGCCAGAATCCTCCTGCCGTTGTGCCAAGATCTTAAGGCTGGCTCTAATCACTAATATTTCTAGGGGCTGAAAGACCCTTAAATCTCCAAGAAGCAGGACTAACACACCCAGAGGATGCAAACTGGCTGCATTTCTATCCTACAGGCTTTGGGACAGGGAATTCTCCACGGAGCAGCAGACTCTGAACTCACTGTCTCATTCACCTTGTAAAACTCTGGAAAAAAATACACAACCTTTCCCAAGGCAAAACCAAAGTGTGCTGCACATTATATGTCCCACAGGCCTGCTGCTTGATAAACAGCATAGTCATTTCACAAATGTTATAAAATTCAAAGTGTTTCACACATTTTCTAAAGTTCTGTATAAGTCCTGATAAGCTTTGTATCAACTGCACAAGAAAAGTTATTTTTAAATTATAGTTCTGTATTAGTTACCTATTGGTTAACTGAATTTGTGCCACAGAAATTAAATTACCGGCACAGTATTTTTAGAATACAAAAATAAAATGATTACACCAGAAATTTTGCCTACTATAGGCACATTATGGCAGACAGAGACAAAACTCATCAGCCTACAGCCTGCCACAGCCTCACATGATATCAGCCATCAACTTCAGAGCACACATGAGTGGCTTTGAAAGGAGACACTGTGATGTGAGCCTGCAGATTAGAAAGGAAAATTCAAGCTCTTAAAAGGGATTGCATGTTGAGATAAATGAGCACAGGTGTCACTGGTTTAGCTGGAATTAGCATCAGAATTTGGGACTCTCAAGAATTTAGAATGTTTAGAAGTCTGTGAATAAATTAATTTAGTGAAGGAAAATGATCTGTTAAAAAAGAACTTCATTACTTGGGGGTTATGTTTCTTCACCACGGAAGTAAGGATTAGAGCTAGACAAAACACACAAAGACACTCCTTCCAAGGGATCAGTGTGCCCACCGAGACCAGGGTTAACCCTGAAGCTTTTTTGCTCTCAGCATACTTGCAGTTCTGTTCTGACTTCAGTTTGCTAGAAAATGAACCATCTCTGCATTACAGCATCCAGCAACATGCCAAAGCAGCCTTAAAAAGAGAAAGGAAAAATACTTTCCAGCAATTTTGTTAACCAATATAAAACCAATATTTTAAACATTTAAATGCTAAGGCATACAGATGTGGTTTGGTGTTTCCCTAAAAATAACACATCTCAAATTCCCTGAAAAAAAGGCCATTCGATTATCTGCTTGAAGCCTACTGAATCATTTGCTTTCTTCAAAGGGGACAAGAAAATAACCCAGTCAAATTTTTCACACACTTAAATGCTGTAACAGAGGTTTGAAAGACTGAGCTCCCGTATCTTAATTTCACAGTGTCCCAGCAAGTTACTTAAACAGAATAATAAGCACATCTCTTGAGGCAGCAGGTCCTCTCCAACTTCTGAGTACAATTCAGACTGGTATTGTTCTTGCTGATAATCTAAGTTGCACTTCTTTCAGAGAGATTTTGGAAATATAATTAAATTGTTTTTAGAAGTTTTAGTTTTAGGTAACTAATCACATCAGAATTATGATAACAAAAACAGCAGATGCATATTTGTGGGAACAAAGTTAATTTGCATGATTAGGCATCAATTATTTAATCAAAACTAAAATAAAAATATATATTTCTTCATTTTGTTCAGTTTAAGAAACATTAAAACATTAATTAAACATTGCCCATCTCACTTCCTAGCACACTTACATTTCAAGGTGATGCATCTATTTTGTAAATATTCATCCATGTTAACTTTCTGCATCAAACATTTAATAAGCAATGGATAATACAGAAAGAAAAAGGAAGGGAGAGAGAAACTACATTTGCTTAGAATCCTACAACAGTATTTTTGGCTTCTGTAGCACTTTACTGTATTCGAATGTATTTTATAGTTCTCAATATCCTGCAGTGTATAAACAATCAAAAGTGCCAAACCCTTCTCCATTATTTTAAGAATATACAAGCATATATGCAAATAGGAATATGTTGGAATTGTCAGTTACTAGAAGGACCATTACATTTCTTTTTTAAGTTAAAAATGAGCATAGCATCAAAGCATGACATACCCTATGCAAAAGGGCATTTTTCACAATGCAACAGAGAAAGGAGGAACAGAAAATACACAGTCAAGAAGACTACAAAGGATCAGTTGAAATGGAAAATACTGGAAGTAAATTGACACAAATTGCAACAAGAAGCTTGTGAAAATATATTCATTTCAAAACCAGAATATTTTAACTATTCAGAACAAGGAAAAAACCAAGAACAGTCATCCAGAAAGCAGACAATTCTTAAGTAGTCTATAGGGCTTTCTACACATCAGTCAGGAGGAGATATGGCAGTCCTACTGGAACAGAAAATAAGCAGTGTTTGTGAATAGCAGAACATTTTCCTTAAATCAGTAATGAACACATCAAGAATATTTCAAAGGCAATACAAATAAAACTGGAATTACTTACTAATAGTCTGAAAGCTAACAACCTTATAAAAATGACAGAAGAGTGGCCTCCTAAAGAAAATGCTTATCTATCTTTTTTAGCAGATACAGTTGAAAGGGTAAACACAAACCAGAATTAACAATATTAACACCTGCTTGTAATTTTCTTGAATTAGAGCAACACACTTTCACACCCAAATTACAAAGTTAAAACAGAAGAAAGAACTGAGACGGTCTTGCCAAACCAAAGACTTTAACTTTGTTAAATCTAAAAGCCTTCTGCTGCCTTTCCATCTGCCTAGCTGGAGTTTCAGTGGCTGTCACTGAACAATTTCCAGTTAAAAAAACAAAACCAGGATTAACGCCGATAGTGGACTCTGTTCATCCACTAATTAAATACAGACACCTCCAGGCAGAAACACAACGTGTGCTTGCTGTACCTTCTCCCTGACACAGCTGCTGGTGCTGCACACGTGAATTCAAAATACAGAATCCACCCCAGAGAGCAACTCTGGGCAGGGCATACCCCCCTAAAATGCCCATTTCCCATATAATACTCCATGTCATACTGTACACAGCCCTTATCAGCTGGTTTCTCTTATCTTTGGATACAAGAAACGGCAGAACACCAAACAGTTGTTTATTACATATGTAGCAAATTTTTAGGAAGCAAACATAAGGGAGCATCTGAGACATCAGTGAAGTCATGAGCAATGGCTAGAAGTAGGTAACTGCAAGCAGTAACAGAGACAACAGAATAATATCACCTTCTGTCTATTTACTTTTATATCCAGACTTTCTAAAGCAGCATCAGACAATGTAGAGACTTTATTGCAATTTCAGAAATTACTGGTGACAGCTTTAAAGCGATCATAGAAGCAATATTAAAAATGAACAAGATTTCAAACCTCAGAAATTTAACTGGACAAGGGGCAGTTTTGAAAATACTAACAGTGTAACATTTTGTAGGTTTTATCTGTCAGGTTCCTCACTAGGCTTCAAATAAAGGTATGCAAACAAATGTGCAGTTTTTTGTTTTTTTTTTTTTTTTAAGTAGACCAAAATTGCTGAGGTTAAAGTATTTTCTTAATCAGTGTTCTGGGTAGGCTTTAGATAAAATACATAAAGATTATGGTCTAGAATGTCACCTGTTGACTTTCATAAATGGAATATTCTGAACAGTAATCTTCTATGAAATACAATCTTTGAAAAGGTTTTTCTATTCATTGGAAATGAAGGGGAATCAAAACAATAACACCACAAATGCACGAGCACTTGACTGTGGTTTCAAATTGCAATACTGCTTCCTCCTTGAATATCTATCTTGTGAATAAGTGCAGTACGGAATTCAGCAGGAGGGATGTTGGAATTTTTTTCCCCTTAATCTATTGTTTCAGGCACCATCGGATTTGATATGCACATCCACTTTCACAGCCACTCTGTGGCTAGTCCTCAACTTTAGTTTAACCTCTAAATGTGATTTGCTGTTCAAGTATGTAATTCTTACAATTACTAAAGGTGTCTATATAATCAAGTGCAGTATATTCTGGAATACACCTTTTCTAGAAAAAAGCACTTTCTTTTATCCAGTAGTAATGTATTTCCCTATATAAACCTAGTTTTCTTTTCAGTGCATGCTAACAATGCTATCCAATACATAAAGCAGCAAAAACGTAACTGTTAACACAAGTTTCACGTTTCCAGTTTCTTTTTCACTTAGGCAAGGAAACCCCAGACTAGGAAGCACAGCTGATGGTTCCAATGCATTCCTACCAAAGCATTATAGGACATGTAATACTCAAATCACCCCCAGCATTCTATGCAGAAAAGTTAAGAACTACAGACACAATAAGGCTGCCTACAGCTCCTTCAGAGATCAGGAGGTCAGGGCTGAAAGACACTAATAACTGAGTTTTGGAAAATCAATCCCATTTCCATAGCTGACTGAGAAAGATGGGCCCTTGCTCCTCCCTTTAAGGCCAAATCAAACATCAGTCTGTATGGGCAAGCAACTGTGCAGCTTAAGCACTAAAACCATATTTCACATTGAAAATATAACTTGATTTGCACATCCTTATAAAACACATCAGTATGTGATAACTGTCAGAATTATTCTTTTTTTAAGAACAAAAGTAAGTAAACAAAAGTAATTAGTATTTTTTAACATCTGGTTGACTCTGAAAACTTGTCACCGTGTGCTCATAAACCCTCAGTGCAGCCTAGACCTTGTAAAATTAAAGTGTCAAATATGGATGTCTGCTGCTCACATACCAGCACATTGCTGTGGGACTCCAGCATGTGCACTTCTGCCTGGGAAATACAGGAGTGCACTCCAAAGCAATTCCACAGACTAACTTTATTTCCTGTATCAGAAGCAACCCAAATCTAATACAGAGGTTTATAAACAAGAAATGTTTTGAGGTTTTTTTTAAGGCTAGTACTATCTTTCCTTTAAAAATGAGTCACATCCAAAGACAGTTCTATTTCTTGCCTCCATCTTTTACACATTTAGAGGTATTCTTGAGTTCTGTAAAGCTCTTCTAATACAGGACAGTGCAGATGTTCTATGCACTTTTTTCTGAGCAGCCGCTCCTGTCAAGAGACATTGTCTTGACCAGCTGTGGGATTTCTCAAATTCTCTGCTACATGCTAATACAACACTTGAAGACAAGTACGTAAGGCACTTTTTGGAAGGAAGTAAAATTTAGCAAAGGCTTATTTTGCAATTGTTTTTTAACTTTACAGAGTAATCGAGTGGCTTGCCTTTCTAAAAGTCAGTCTTATATAGTGAGTATTTTAGCATAATATATACATACCAAATTCTCATCAGAAAACAAAATAGGCAGTAACAGACCCTTAGTCTGAAGGAAGGGAAAGAGAAGAGCAGGTGGTCAGGTACCTTTTAAATATACTTTCACAGAGAAAATATTTGAGATAGGAAAAAATCTGTCCTTTGCTAAAACCCACAAGGAAGTTAAAAGGATAGAAAGGATTTCCACAGCTCAAGGCTATAGCTACTATCAAAATAGCTATAAATTAAGCTTTAACTAGAGACAGTGCTGAACTTCACTCAAAAAGAAAACAGGAAGTCAAATGTATAATTTAATGCTAAGTAAACCTTCAATGGGTGACCAAAGTTGCAGGTCTTGTCTTGGATACAGCCAAGTACCCGAATAAACACACCACATGCTGTTCACCTTGGAGGGCCCATGAGGCACTTCTCACATATGCCCTTCACATCTTAACAGTCAGCACAGAAGAAAACGGTTTTCAGCCAGGATTGGTAAGAATGAAAAACTCCTATGTGAGCCAGAACTAAGGACCAAACCCCAAATGGATACCTTGGTTTTATCTGCAAACAGGAAGGTCTTTTTTTTTTTTTTTTGAGAACAAACAATAAAAGTTAAGACGACCTATTGTACAGCGTACAGAGGCGTAAAGGAATCAGCAAAGTAAGTCTTTGGTTGTTATCAGCTCTATGTGATTTATATGTTCCTGGCAGGAACCTATGTTTCAAGAGCTTCTATGTTCACACAGAACCCTGGATTTTCTTTACCAGTTGTGGGGATTTTTTTATAAATGTCCATAAGTATGTACACACATACATACACAAACACACGTGAAAAAAGCCCAAAAAACAAACCCCACAACTAAACAAAACCTATCCTGTAAATCTTACAGCATTATTTGACTTTCAAGGAAGCAATTTCACTACAAGAACTAGATTAACTTTTTATTTGGTCTAAACTGGCAGGAAACCTCTCTCTTTTCTTACAGGCTTCTGAAAAATTACACAGCCTAAAGGAACTGCCAAACCTTGGATCTGACTTCAAGAGCTGCCTCGATACATCACCTTGGAAAATAAAAAGATAAATTTTCTTAAATGTGGCTCTACTGAGTCCAGTTAAGCTTATTTACAGCAGATCAGTATTTAACCCTACATATTTGTCAGAGCTGAGAGAAGGGTATTGGAGCAAGCAATTTAAGGATGCTGCAATTCCTCCTACAGTCTGCAGTACCAATGAACAAGACAATATTTCCCACCCATTCACCATATGTCTTCTAACGTGCTTCAAGGGCTTTTAATTCTCTCACAAATATTACTTGCTGGCATGGAGATTGCTCTTCTTGAAAGATGCCTTCTGTTATTTTTAATGCTAGCTTGCAGCATAAAGATACTGTCTTTACAAAATAAAAATCTTTCATAACAGGGAAATAAAAGAATTTCCATTAAGGGGAAGAGGACATATATTAACCTAAAAATAAATTCTGGTCCCAAGAGTCAGGCAAGATTTTGTAAGATTATTTAATATCCAAATTGTTTTCTGCTTTCTTTGTGCATCTCATCAATCCTTTTTCTTTAATTCCATCTTTCTAGTAAACAGAGTGCCAAGGACATTTCTTTACTGCTGTCTGAGCTTGAAAACACAGTAAGTTAGTCATTAGTAATATATTATACTAATAAGCACAAGCATGAATACATAAAAAGTGTTGTTCATCACAGCAACCTTCATTTGCAAGTAATTTCTGATTCTCCATTGTTTAGTAGGTCAGTGTACCACCATGGAGATGATAATGATCCCTTTTAATCAAAGGAGTGAAGCTAATGGAAATAATTAATTGTAACTACCAATGCATTAGTTATTTATGTAAGATACACAGGCATATGTCTGAACATAACTGCTATATAATATGGAAAGGAAATTGTGACTTTTTCCTCCCATCTGTTTTAAACTCCATTAAGAAAATACACTCACCCCAAGTTTAGCTATGGGATCAAAAAATGCTATCATGACCCAGTCCTGGATAAAAACTTCAGCCTGCTAGGATAAGAAAGCTTATTTGTGGCAAAACAATAAAGGAATAAACAGAAGATGAAAGAGAAGAGAAGGAAACAAGAAAACTATAAAGGGTGAGCAAAGACCACCAGACCCAAACAGCAAAACAGACAGAGATAATGCCATTTAGCAGTGGCACAAAACTGCTTTTTTGAACCAAGTCATGGGTTTCTCTCCAAACAATAAGCAAATATTGTCAAACTTTTATTTGAAAGATGCCATAAAAATCTTTCCAGAGATCAAATAGGTTCCTGCGTAAAATTATTTTCCAAGTTCCAGGTAGATATTATTACCAACTCTCTAGAAGACATCAACAATAAAACTTTATCAGTGCATATTTGCCCTATTATCTTCTGTCAGATATCAAGATAAAAGTACCTGAGTTACTTGAAGAAAGAGAACTGTAACAAGCAATAGGAAGCTAATAGGACTATTTACAAATCAGATGCAATATCCTCTCTCAACAAGTGCCTTGCTGAACAGACAGTTGAATGCTAAGCAACTTGCTAAAGTTGAATTACTTCAACAAGCCTTATTCTCACACAGGGCCTGTTTAGTAAACTTATCATAGGAATTAACCGCAAGATAACAAGCAGCTCAGATGCTTTCATATCATTGCAAATGTGTTTTACAGCTAGCAATGGACTTAAGTATACAGTTTACATGCACTGCTGAACTGAACTTCACACTTAATTATATACTGCTGGATCCCTGCCAAAGCAGTTATGCCAGGAGTTACCCCCCACCCCCATTCAATAGTTACCTTTAACAGGTAATTTCTGGTATATCTGCATCAAAACTAACCTACCTCAATGAAAACCAGGATTAAATCCCCCATGTAAGAACTGAAAATGGCTCAAGCAAGTCAGGACATTCTCATGAGACCTAGGTGCTATATCATTTTTATCAGATAAATAAGACAAGTCATAGAGTTACAGTGACATTTGGCAGTGACATTTCCTGACTTAACACATGACATTCCCCACAGCTTTGGTTAGCACAGCATGATCAGTGTGAAGGACCTGCAGATGGAGATGATGGGATGGCCAGCAAGGAGAGCACAGGAAGCACTCATGACCATTTCAGCAACCTGCTGCAGAACCCTTTCTAGGAGAAGCAGACAACAGAGCTGAGGGGCCCTTCTGACCTACAGAACCACAAACTAAAACCTTGACATGGACAAGAGCCATAGACTAACCAAAACCGAGAGAAGGAAGAGCACCAGACATGGGCCACAAGTAGGAAATGGAAACTCCCTCTAGGTCCCACCATTCCCTGGCAGGACAGGGTTGGGCTGGGCTGGACTTCAGCAACCCAACAGTGACAGCACAACTCCCTTCTTGCCCTGCAAAGCCCTCAGGTGCCACCTGGTTTGCCAGGTAACCCTGGCCAGAAAAGGCCGGTCACCAATCCCACTGACCACTGCTGAGCTCAGAAGACACACATTCCCACTCCTTCAACAGAAAGAAAACCTTTTCCAGCACAGACCCTGCCTTTCTATTAGGCAATTAAAAACCAATCGGATTTGAGTCCCCAAATAGAAACCAAGACGATTCCTCACTTGCATGAGGAAAGAAATGCAAAAATACAATGGTTAGAGAAGATTTACATACAGCTGGACACATTGAATCATGGGCAGAGTATCAATTACAAAGATGGTAATTACTAAGAAATTTCTTCCATGAATTGCAGATCTTAAGACTGCTACTAACTAAATCTCTTTGTAGCTTTTTATTGAGCAGAAAGCAGTGTATATGCATTCCACTACTCTTCAAAAAGAAAAATCCTACACAGCCTCATAAGCCTCACATTTTAAGAATTACAATTCATGGACCATGGTTTATTTGTAATCCCAAACTGTAATCCAGGATATACATTCATCATAAAGCACACATTTCCAAAAGACATAAAGAAAATTATAGAGATCAAAAATGCTACTTAGAAGTCCAAAGATATAGTGGAGAAATACAGAAGTCTTACCAATATGTGGATAACCATCACAAAGAACTGAGAGAACAAGGACTATTTTATTCGCCTGACTGCAAATCATGTAGGAGAGGGAGGAAAGCAGGAATGTGCAGCAAATGTTGAAATGCAAACCTGATGTAATCTGAAACAGGGTTTTGAAATCAACATTTAAAGTTATGATGCCACCCTGGAGGCTTCACTGACCCTGCTCTAGAACACACTGTATGTGTTGTGCACTTCTCAACACTCAGAGAACAGCAAAACAGAAGAGGAGATGAGACCAGAGACAGGTATGTCTGTGTGTTGTGGGTAGAAAAAGGCTGGGCTGAACACAGGCAGGAGGCAAATAAGGCAGATTGTGACAAAACAAAGAGGGAGACTAGAAAGGAGATAAAAATCAATCTTACTAAAGTTATAGTGAAGGAGAAATGATCAAAAAATCATTGGAAGAATGACTAAAAAGTAATATATTTATCTTTCAGCTCAAAGCTGGTGTTATCATTGTACTAGCAGTACAACAACAAAAAAACCCCAATAAATCCTCTTTTTACTTTAGAAACATTATTCTCCAATACTTTGGTTAAACATAAAATCTTAAGAACAAAGTTTTCATCCAAGAACACACACCCCCACAAAAAAAAAAAAAATAAAATTGGGGGCAGAATCTGGGACCTAACAGTAGCCTGGTTCTTCCAACAAAGCCAGGAGGCCTGGCCTTCACTTCTGGAGCTTCTTGAAGCTCACAGATATCCCAAGGACAAATGCCATGCTGGGTTTACATCACAGTTATGTAGCAACCCAGTAACAGCAGAGGCCCTCAGCTAACCTCAGTACCAGGAACAGGAGGAAACACGGACATCAGAGGTGTGCCCAGGACCTTGCTGCACATGCCAGTTCCACCACGCAGGGGTTTACCCACAGCCAGCACCTTCTCTCTAGCTTGTCAGAAGTCACAGCCTCAGACAGCACCATACTTCACTTGAGTAACCACTGTGTATAGTCAGTAAAAGTGCACTTTTTGTCCCCTTAGAGTAACACATACATTGATACCCACGTGAATCCATTCTGAGATCATCAACATAAAATCAGAGACAAAAGAACTGCTGAGGTGCTCCTGTAAGTTCTCTTCTGTTCTCTACCCACACACACGCATGATTTCACTGCTGTTGAACTGCAAATTTATATTCAGAAATTAAAGCAAGAAGTAATGAGAAAAAGAAAGGAAGATAAAAGAACTCCATAACCAGATAAGTGAAAAATAGGAAAGCAGTTGCACGATGTAAGTTCAGGTTCTCACGTAGTAACGTAAAACTTCGGTGTTTGGAGTGCATGAACTCTGATTCAAATATGTGCTATAAAAATAATTCCTTACCACAGTATTTTTTAAAGAAATATGACTTAATATCGAGAGCTTACTTTTCACATTCAATTCCATTTCAATTTAACTTGGCAACGTACCTTTCACTTAAATATCCATTTTTGCCAGGGGGAAACAAGTTTCTAGATTTAGAATTTACATCACTGCTTATATATGGAATTTTAAAATTTTTTTGTTTGCTTTAGCTTTCAAAGGTGGTATTGGTTTCTTTTTCTCCACAAAACAATCAAGTTAAATCCCTCCTACTGCATATTATTTTTATCATAGACTGGATCTCTAGGAATATATCAGTTACAGGAATCCTCCTCATACTTAAACCATTGAAAAAGTACACAAAACCCTCCATAAAATTACAATTCCAATTTCCTTCTAGGTCTGTACAGAGAGGATAACTTTGTATTGTCAATGTTGCATACTAAACACTTATCCTAGTGAATTGTCCTAGAAGCAGGGAGAACATTTAGCTGCAGGAAGCGTGATTTGAAAGCCTAAAATACAATTGCATTTCCAAATTCTTCACACCCTTTCCACCTCCACTGACTGACTGAGTGAACGCATATGGATTTCTGCCAGCTAGGAAAAGTCACAACACCAGCTTTAAGAAGGAAGTGCCACTGAGAACTGTGCATTCACAGGGAGCATCAGGTGGGACCGGCACAGCTCAGAGCAGAGGCACATGCAAAAGATGCTGTTTTGTTCACTCCTGAAACTGGATTTTATCTTTAAGTTTATTTTAAAATCTGAACCTCAAAATCTACTACACATGACCATAGCAAGAAATATGAAAATACGAATCAGAGGAATGCTCATGTATCTTCATTTCAGGATCCCTTTTCAGGAACTGTTCACTCCAAATGCAAATAAATCAATCATTGATTACTATTTAATAATAAAAACACTAGGATTTCAAAACATATGTATGAACAACTATGTCAAGTGGTTCATTAGTCCTTATTTTAAAAGTGATAGCGAATAGGACAGAGAATTTCAAATTAAATATCATCCTCAACAGATCTTACTAATTTGGGGATCCAATAAATTTAAGATTCTGCCTATAGCAGTTGAAACTTTGTTAGCAACTAGAAATAAAATTCTTTCTAATACGATGTGAAATTGTTTTTTTCCCTAGTTACAAACACAGCAGAATAATGCTCTCAATGGTTAGGCAAAATATTCTGCCACTGGACTTATGATTATAAATTTTCTCTCTGTTGATTTCGCTTATGCAGTTTCATAAACCTAATAAAACCAAAATGAGTCCTTTAAAGTTCTCCAAAACGAAAAAAACTGAAACAAATAGGAATCAGAAGATATTATAAAGATCCCAATTCCTAACAGCTCTGGCTCTACTTCCCAAACACTGAGGAGACTACAATCCTAAAGTAAGCAAACCAACCGTCTGAAAACACAATTTGCTACTGGAATTATCTGCATGTTCTCAATCATAACTTCTTTTTCCAACCTCTATTTCACATTGGTTATGTTAACAACATTCTTTGAGGAGGAGGAAATGGGGGGGCACATGTTAAATTTGCAGAGGGTGCAGATTACTGAACAAAAACTGCATTTACAGATGGTATGACATACACGCTACTTTTTTTCAAGCTAGAAAAACAGATGAGATCTAACACCGAACATCGGCCTAGGAATCAAGAGGTCTAATTGATTTCAAATGCTAAGACCTTCTTCAAAGTCTCTACATCATTTGCATCCTTTTACAGTGTAACAGAACTCACAAAGTACTTCAGAGACGTAACTAATGCTTGTAAAGCTCCCTGACCACAGCCTGAAAGTTTCTTTTAGCCAAAGCAAGGAAGCATGGCCTGCCGTGTTCAGGACCAGCTTCAATTCTCAAACTTCCAATCTTCAACTAATGCACTGTCCAATGTCAGGAAAGAGGATAAAGAAGCCACTGTATGCTTCAGTGTAAAATGGAACTATTGATAAACAGCACAAAACCATAACTACTGCCAAGCTATTTCACACACACAGTCTCATCGACTTACAATTCCTAAATTACCCCCTCCTTAGAGAGCTTGCATAGCAGTGAAAAAGTGTAGGATAGCAATTCAAAACACTGACCAAGCGCGGCTCCTTTCCATGCAGTATTACTTTAAGTATCTGAAATTAATGTATTTTTTCCAGGAACAAAGACAGTAAGTTTCTTTATCAGCTAGAAGCCTCCATTACGATGTCATAACACAAATAACAACATGGCAATAAGAAGGTACCATAAAATACTGATGTTCAGGGACAAAATACAAACCAGAAACAATTTTAAGCATGCCAATGATTTGCTAATTCTAAATCTAGAAAAGAATCCCTATATCATCAAGTCTTGCACTTTCATTTAGTAACACTGCACCTTTATCAAGACACTTTGGGTAGCCTGGCTTTACAAAACCATGGAGTAGTTACCACTTTCTTTGTACAGAAGGTATGTTTTGTCTCCTTAGAATCCAACTTCTGGATTCAGGAATAACTCATCAATTCCCACTCTTAATGAAATACCAACAGAGCAAAGAAAAGAATCTGTTAAAATTTCATCACGCTCTCATATTGGTTTCAGTAGCGTTGAAAGTAAATATTTTCACTTCCCATCTGATATCTTCTGGATCTCGGCCACAGGTGTATAAGAATCATTTTGCAGACAAAAAAAAAAAAAAGCAGAAAGCCTGAGATACAATTTTTTTAACTAAAGTTGGGTGAGGTTTTATTTAAAAGAAAATTATGAATCGGTAGTTGAAGGCTGACTCTCCTTACTGCAAAGAGACAAAGATATCATAGTGAAGCCTCTTTCCCTCTAAAAATCATGGTGGAGAAGAGTGTGGGAAATGTTACGCAAGGCAGATGAAAATTCACTTTTAATCTTGAGATTAACTCCACTCCATAAACTTGTCCGAGCATTCAACTATTGCAGCTTTCTGCAACATTTTCACACTGACAAAGACAGTAATAAAGTGCCACTCACAGCAACAAAAACTGATTTTATTGATACATTTTGTTCAAACCACCACAAACTACGGGAGGAGAGCACAAGTCTTGCAGTGTAAATTGCATCTATGATGGCATAGCAAAGGTGTTTCAGTAACATGGTTACAGCATTAGCCTGACTTATCAGTATTAATTTTCAAAGAAATACAGAAGTCAATAAATAGGAGTTTGATTTTGATGATCCTTGTGGGTCTCTTCCAACTCAGGATATTCTATGACTCTAACGTCTGTTAATGGAAAATTTACATTCCTGATGATCTGAGATACTTGTCTTAGCTGAACGATCATCGGTCTAAAAATTCCTTTCCAGCTTGCAGGTCCAGAATGTTAAAAGTGTAATGAGAAAAGAAACAAACAAATTAAAACAAAGGAGGGAAAACAGTATTTCATGCAAATTCTCCAACCAGTTTTCATTGGTAATTTCCCATTAATGCCAACCACAGCTCCTCAACCAGCTTCTATACCAGCTAAGGATTAGAAGCAGGAGCACTGTCCTGAAGACTAAGCTCTTTCTCCACCCAGTCCAGACTAACGGGTGCTCCAAATTTAAGCCAGTTCTCCCAGAAGCACCTCAAGAGCTGGTGATGCTCCAGCAATGCTGGCTGAGGGGATGGGTTATGGTGACATGTGGGGCCTACAAAATCAGCAACAAAAGTAGTTTAGATGAGCTCAGTTAAACCATCTCTGAATTTTGGTCAACTTCTGCAAAAAGTTTCAGCTCAGGAAACATGAAAATCCCAACAGTCCATTTCAGTAATTCTGGAATATTTGCTTTTAAAGCTGATTTGTAAGGAGACAAAACTGTTACAGAAGATACGGAGGAAGTGGTAACTACTCCAGTAAAGGCATAGTGCTGGGAGTATTCTATCTAAATAACAAATTGCTAGGCTTAAAAAGTTTATTAACATTTACTAGCTGTTCACATACATTTCAGAGTTGTATGGTACATATATTAAATACTCTGCAGGATGAAGTAAAAAAGATCACTCCATATGTCAGAATGCAAATAGAAAATCAATACATTTTAAAACTTCTATTTATCCAAATTCAAAGGAATGGAAAAGAAGCAAAAGTAATGTTGATTCACTTCTACACAGAAAGCTTAGAGAAAGGCTACACATTCTTTGTGTTTTCAGTTTGTACAGTGTATTTCATATTCTTGCAAACACGTTAAACAAGGACGATATTTAGACTACGTCTGATGTGCAGCTGGCTGGCAGGGCAAGGACAGCTATCAGGTAGTGCCAGGCACTGCTCACTTATTCCCCTTTCAGCCTCATGCTACATAAAAGAGAGCAGCTAGAAAAAGGCATTCACAGTGTCAGTAAGCTGCTGTATGTGCCAGCAAACAGCATCTCACATGTTTCAGGAATAGTGTCCTATCATGTGAGAGCCAAACTTCAGCACTGCTTTTTGTGTCATCTGACCTGAGCAAGGCCTGGAGACGCAGTAAACATCCCCTGGAAGTCTGATGAATACATAAAATTAGGTAAACCAGCTACGACCACACAGTGGAAAGGTTTTCATTCCTTTCAATTACATTATTCTTATTACATGTAGAATCCAAAGGGGGTGTGGGGGGGAAACAAACCAAAACAATTCAAAATACAGTAGTCTTTCCATTTTCTGAGACCTATAATTTTAAGTCTTGTCATTCTGTTTCAAGTACCAATTTACCATTGTTGATCTTGTTCACTTTCAAAGAAAATCAGATGGCAGTGCATTAATAAAATTTTTAGAGGTAATTTCAAATATGACTAGTCTTAGCTTGTGTGCATCTGAAAGCTTCTACAGCTAAATACGAAAATACTGACTTAATGCACAGCATAAATTTAATGTGAAAGGGAAGTTTTAGGAGGTTTTAGGAAGGCTTTGTATAACACGGTAGTGCCTCTTAGGAGAAGCAGGGCACACACAGAATAACCAGGTGAGGCTGATAGCAGACTAAAAAAGAAAGCTGTGCAGTATGCATCATTAGCAGTGTGCAGTACAGGACTAAGTTCAGTCATGTAGGCCACAGCAGGCTCTATTTTTAATTTTTCAATGCACCAGAATGCAGTGGTGGTACCTTGATACATGACCTCTGACAAATGCTTAGGTAGGTAATGCAAACAGTAGCACTGAAAAGCACATAGATCACCTCTGCGCTGGAATTCTGGCTAAGGGAACAAAACAATTTTTGACTTTTCTGCAAACCAAATAAGACTTTTTTTTTTTTTTAAGAAGGTCTGTCCTTTTACGATCCAGGTTTTAGCAGAAATGCCTGTGTGTAACACAGCGGATATTTAACTTGATTCTGAAGCGCTTATGTCTTGACTTTTGAGAATGTAGGTCAGTTCCTTCACAACATGCAACCCATCAGGCCCTACTGTTGAAAACACCACTAGTCCCTTTCAGCAAAATTCCATTAGGTATATGGGGCAGATTTAAAACTTTCTTGTATTTTGCTAAAATCTCATAATTCTTATAAAACCCAGTAGACAGAGATATGCAAATACTAACTAATCTCACATCAGAGATTCCCATGTGCCAGTTTCAAGAAGATGGAGAAAAAATATGTAAATGAACAAATAAGTGGCTTCTTAAAAAGCAATCCATTCTTAGGAGTCTGTTCATTATGCAGCAAAAAAATTAACATGATTGACCCAAGGTGAAAAGGGCTGAAGACGTTTATCAGTGATGCACAGTCGCACAGGTCATTATCTGAGCTACCAATGCATGACCCAGTGACATCAGCAGAAGTTTACAAAGAGGGAGATAAACAAACAAACAAAAAAAATCAGATTTTTGGTGGGGGGAGGGGGAGGCAGGGGAGGGGCTCATCATTAACAACTGTCTTTTCTTGAAATAGCCTAGGAACTCTCCATCCAGCCTCTATTTCAAGAACAGCCCTTTGGCCAATTTCATTGTACAGTATCAGCTTTGCTTCATGCCATCAATGTTTTGCCCCCTCACTACAGCTCCATACTTGAAAAGCTGACTATAGAAATCAAGCTTCAAACAGAGAAATCACATCTGAGCACATGCTGCTTTTTCAAAAGTTAAACCACCACTGGGTCTGTGACTTGCTGATGTAAAGAGTTAAGCAGAGCCTAGGCCCAGCTAGCAAGGATTTACACAATGCATACACCAAGATGCTCACACAGCTTGCACAGACAGAAATTTGCATCCAAATGAGATAAAGAATCTGACACAAAGTTTTCAGCCATTTTTACTTATTGGTGCCATTAACACTGCCATAAAAAAAGTCTTGATGGCAAACGGACAGATGTAGGAATCTGCAAGTATTGAATCCACTGCTACAATTCTCCTCAACTTTTACATGTGAAGCACTGAAAAATATGGAAGCTCATCCTTAGCAATAAATCATCAAAAACAGATGGTAAGCTCTGTATGTTACAATTACCCTCTTGCTCTTCCTCAAAAGCAAAAGACATAAAAAACTGTTAGGTGTTCTTGATTATCATGAGCCTGTACAAATAAACAACAACAACAACAACAACAACAACAACAACAACAACAACAACAACAAAGAAAGAAAAAAAAAGCATTCTGGTGACTGTCCACTATTCAGAGAAGCAAATTTGCATCTTCTTAAAAATTTTTTGGGGGAAAAAAAAAGGAAAAAAGGTCAATTCAACACGAGTATTCTTTAAAACAAGTCACTTGATAAATTCCTCCTAATCAAATCTCTGTCAAAATTCCCTTCTCTTTCAGATACCATTTCAGAAACAGGTGTGAAATATTACAGAAATTGAGATCGCTCTGACAAGGTACCAGTGATGTAGAGGTAACATTTTGCCATAAAACCAGTTCTTACTGAAATAGAATTGCTCCAGCCATTCTTTGAAAAAATGCTAATGGATTGGGTATGGAGCTGAATTAGAGGAGACAATTCAAAGGCAAGATTTTGAAGGCAGATTTGATGAGTATTTCCTTAGGAAGTATAGAAGACAGGCAAACGTCAAACAGTTCCACTAGTACTAAAACTTCCAGTTAAATCACTCTTAAAGGTTTGACATCCCTCCCTCTTTTTCTTTCTCCTTCTTATACTGCCAAAAACAGGGCCTGCAACAGTGCAAACCACGCATCTCTTTAAAGCTTAAAACAGCCCACAGCTTATTTAAAGGCTCTAAAAGTTCTTGATTTATTCAAGCAGCTTTATCCACTCAAAATAAATAAAATGTTTCCTGAATTTCCATCCATATGAGCGTGAAAACAACTTCCACATAAAACATATTAACTCAGACACTGCATGGCACGATTTTTACAGTTCCCAAAAGTACCACTGAAAAGGTAAACACTTGTTAGAGACACGAATTTTCACTTTAAGACCTGTCACTGCCACATACACTTGAGTAGGATGGAAGGGCTCTCACTCAAACAACAGTGAGAAATATAAATTCGAAGTGTCAAAAATGTTTCCTTTCACTGCACCAGTCTTTGTCATCACTTATTTAATTAAAAAAAAAAAGTACATTTGGCAACACTGCCAATTTGAGAAACTTCATGACTTGCAGGAACGTTAAGGAATCAACACCCAGTATTCTCTCTTCATGACACAGATAACCACACTACCATTTTTTCGTCATAAAATGGTAAGAAAATCATTAGTTCTCTACTGTAAAGGGTTTTTCCCATCCTAGAGTCTCATCTGTAGACATCTGTATGCCATACAACTTCAAACAATCTAACAATAAAAACGTAATAGATAGTCTAATAAGAAATAAAATTTCAGAAACACAGAATCATCTTATGACATTTATTAACCAGTCTACCATCTAACCAAAAGACCATCAGTGGGTATCACTCCAGGGTAAAAGACCTGCAACTAACCACACTTCAAAAAGTAGTTTTACCCAAAGTCCGTCCAGTTGTTTCGTGTGAACAGACATTTATTATCTATTAGTCTCCCCAGTAGAAACTTACTTCTCAGACTTTATCCATAAAAAGGGGCGAGACTAGAGTAAGGAACAAAAAGGAAACCCAAAAGTGTTTGCTCTTTTTCAGATTTAAAGACACTTTGACCATCTGAAAATGTGTCACTGCACTGTCAGTAGTTCCAGAGCAAAACCAACAAAACCTAAAAATAAATAATACATGAGGTATTTTCTGTCTTCTAACAACAGGTTACAGCTTTAGACTTGAAATGTGCCACAGTATAAAGGAAAAGAGAGAGAGAACACACATGTGCGTTGACCCAATAAGTTAAACAACCAATCAATAATGATTTATTTTTTTTTTTGCAAATAACTCAGATGCAGGAACTTATCTGCATTACATGCACATTTTAGCAAGCACACATGCACTTACTATTTCCACCAATGTCTTTCTTTCAATCCATTAAAAAAAAAAACAAAAGCAAAAAACAAAAAACCAAACAAATTAAGAACAAGGCACAAAACCCATGCATCTCTGACCAAAAACTTTACTGCAGTCTGTGTTGGTATAGCTGGAGAAATCCGTACCATCAGAGAAAGCTGCATCCTGCTATGCTGGACACCACTGATGTTGGAAGAATTAATCATTCATAGATCAACAATTGGTTCTTTCATCTCCCTGGCTTTCTCAGGCCAAACCATTATGTATTTTTTTCCACCTACTGATCCTGTTACAGTCTAATTTTTCAGCTGCATGTAGCAAAGACATCTCAAAAACACTGATATTTCCAGAATGCACCTCACTGAAAGAAACCAATGAGGGTACCTATCTGCTTCTATGGGCTTCACAACTTTACTAGTCTCAAGTACTGACTTAACATAAAATTCTGTACTAAAATCACAATCAGATAAGCTATGGAAAAATGTGGAAGGCAAATTGAAGTGCACCGAAGTCCGTCTTTCTGGCTTTCTACCAACAGCAGTCCATGTGAACTAATCCATGAGATAGCTGACCTTTTACCAAGTAAAGTTTTAGGACTAAATACTTCAGCTAATCAAAAACTAAATTACATGTATACATTAACTCAACCCATATCTTTAAAATTAAGCTGTATTCTGGATAGCCAAAACGGCAGCACATTCAGTCACTACTAAACCAACAAAAATACAGCTTTTTCAATATCACTGCAGAGAAAGAGAAGGAAAGGTGGTATTCGTGATTCCAGAGCGCTGCGTCTCATCACGGCAGGAACAGGGAAGAAAAAGTCACTGGAAGAGAAGGTTGTCATGGGAAACATTTCTCCCACTTTTATCGCTGGCTGGGTTTGTCCTTTAAAGGCTCACCCCTGCAGAGGCCTGGCAGGTGACATCCCCGCAGGTGACGTGAGCTCGGCACAGCCAGCCCTGCCAAGGGCGAGGGACGCCTCCCTCGGGGGCCAAGCCGAACCCGAGTGTCCGAGCCCGCCGGGTCTGTCCATAATGCCACCCCACGACACTCTGAAGGGCGAAGGGTCTCGGCAGATCTGGGGCCAAAACCCTGCACCCTGCTCAAGGGTGGGAGGATGCTCCCCAGCCCTCGCTAGAAGGGTCCCGCACACCCCTCCCGGGGGAAAGGAGCAGCTCTGGAGGGAGAATCCCGCGCAGATGGACCGCGGCATCCCCGGGAGCCCCGCGGGGGCGGGCACGGGGACCAGCACCGTCCGTGCGGCCCGGGGGGACACACTGTGCGGGCAGCGGGACCGGCCGGACTGGCCCCACCCGGGGGAGCCGCGGGGGCAGAGCCGAGCCCGCCGCAGGGAGGGGAAGGGAAGGGATGCGGGGCTCCCCGGGGCGCCCGCCCGCGCTCACCGTCGATGTTCTCCCGGTCGCTGATGTGCTGCAGGTTGCAGCCCGTGTCCTCCCGGCTCAGCTCGGCCTCGGGGCGGTAGGACTCCAGCCGGGAGTGGGCATTCCGGCGCAGCTTGGGGCTGGAGGAGACGCAGCAGGACGTGGTGTTCCCCATCTTCTCTGCCCGGCCCCGGCCCGGCTCGGGAGGAGGCGAGGGGCGGCCGGTCAGCGGGGGCGCCGGGAAGCCATGGGCGGCAGCGGCGACGAGAGGGAGCGGCGGGGGAGGAGGAGGCGGCGGCGGCGGCTGCGGCGCCCTGCGGCTGCACTCGCCGGCCGGTCCCCCCGGCGGCTCATCCGCGGAGGCGGCCCCGCAGCGCGGCCCTCCGGCGTGGGCTGCGGCAGCTAAGCCGCCCTGCAGCGCGGGCGGGCGGCGCGGGGCCCGCCGGGGCACAGCCCCATCCTCCCCCGCCCCCGCGCAGCCGCCGCGCCCGCCCCGCGCTCGCACCCGCGCGGCAGCGCCGCAGCCCCCGCGCCAGCGGCACCGGCACCACACCGGCAGCGGGAGCAGGAGACGGAGCGGGAGCAGGAGCAGCCGCCCCGGGCGGCCCCCGCGAACCGGTTCCGGTTCAAGCGGGCGGTGCCGCCTCCCGCCGGGCGGCTGCGGGAGCGGCGGCCCCGGCCGTGCCCGCTCACGGGGGGCGGCGGAGGGGCCGCCCCGGCAGCTGCCGGCGAAATCCGCCCCGGCTCCCGGCCCTCCTGCCCCGAGCGTCCCCGCCGACTCGCACACGGACGCTCTCCCACAGTCCCGGAGCTCAGCACGCTGGCGCTGAAGGGAGCGGGGGGTGCAGGCGCTCCCTTCCCCGCAGCGGTGCCTCCTGGTCGGGGGGTCCTCGGGAAAGCCCCGTGCCCCTGACCGCGGCGGGGACCCCGCGGGGCCGCCCCTGGTCTAGGCCAGAGCCACCGCACCTGCCCCGCCGGGAGGGGCCCGCATCCTGTAGGGAAGCATTCACTGGTGTCCCAGAGCTTTTGAGAGGCTGCGAACTCTTTGAGAACTCGTTAGGTCTCCTGTAGACTGACGGTGCCAAAGAGAGCAGGCCCAAGAGGAGTGTAATGTACTCCCTTCATAGTACCTTCCCTCTGTTCAGGGCTTTCCCAGGCAAAATCCACTTTTGCTGCATCGGTGTAATCTGAAGATGGGAATTGTGCATGGTTTTCATTAGTCTTTATTGTTCTGGGTTTTTTTCTTTAAATCTCTGTAATCTAAGCACATCTCATGACTGCTGGAGGTCTGAGTCATGGTAGTTGAATGGTTACACTGATAATTTGATAACAGAAACACACTTTTCTGTGTTTATAAAAAAATGCTTTGACTTACAGCCCTGTGCCCGGGGAGCCGTTACTTGTTATTCTACCAGGCATCTCATGATATCTGATGTTTTCACAAGATCTGCTCAAGTCAGATGATTACATGAAAGACTTGCAAGTTTTCATCCTACATTTTTTTTCTCAGATCCCAAATTGCAAAGAAAAATTAATTTTTAATTTTCAACTACCTTTGAATGTTTATTTGATGCAAATCTACTGTAGTGGGATACAAAGAATCAAAAAGAAAGAAAAAGCGTGGAGTTTTAAAATGAAACTATTTTGAGGATGTTTAATTAGTTTTGTGATACCCCCTCCTCAAGCATGGCTTGGCGGCAGATTTTGAGTTACATCATCCCTTTGTGTTTGAGTAACTCAAATAAGGATAGGTTTAGTATATTTTGTGTATTAGTGTCTTCAGTAGTTTGCATCAAGACCAAAAGAAAGCAGATATTTGCTGGAGCTCTGATTTAGGAGTGTTGTCTTGTAGGATATCATGCTAACTAGTGCCTTCCACCACCATATCATCATTTGCTGAGGGCACTTCAGCTCCTCCCTTGGAGCTCACCTTGCTCTTCAGATGAGCCTGAGCCTGCGCCCAGCTCGGTCTGCACAGACCAGGCCTGGGCTTAACCTGGTAGCAGGGTTGGTTAAACCTCACATAGGCATAGGCAACAATCAGAAAATCTCAAACACGATTTTTTACAAGTCAAATAATCTTAGTATATATACAATAGAAGAGCAAGATGTTATTGAAACACCTGGCTTACCACATCTCACAAGAGGACCTCAACAGAATTAGAGAAATCTCTGTGGAAGTATTATCTGTTTTTTTGCTTGCCATGGCTCCCTGACCTGCCCTGTTAAATTCTGTCTTCTTGTAGGAAACAGGGACATGTACTCGTTTGTGGCCTTTTTGACCTGTAGTCTCCCAGCACAACATGGGGACTCGGGGCACCAGTGCCATTGTCTTTTAAGTACATGCTTGGGTAATGCTGAGAAACCATTGTGTTGCCTTGCCTTGCTCTATCAATCCCACTACATTTTTACATAAACATTTCATAACCCCTAATTATTTAGAAACTTTAACAGCTATAAATCTATTGGAGCAAACTCTTGGACAAAACTTGCAGCTTAAACTTGTTCCATGATTTTCATAAGCTTTGAAACAAAACAGGCAACCACATGATGGAGATAGGTTAATTACAAAGTCTGCTTCTCTAAGTAGAGCTTTAAACAACATTTTCTTTATTAAAAAGGAATGATTTCAACTTTAGTTCATGTTTAAAACTAATATTCTAAAACTAAACATTTAAAATGTTTTAAATACTATTTAAAACTTGTGATCACCAGTTGTGACCATGTAATCACTATGTGATCAGAAGATGGATGATCTTTAAGATCTCTTCCAACCCAAACCATTCTATGATTCTATCCATCATTCTATCATTTTATGTAGCTACCTATTTTCTTACTTGCAGTCTTTCATTCTGAATTTTTCATCTACCTTTATTCCTCCTCTTTTCACTCCAAGAGCTTGCTGAAGTACATTACAATGACAAAGGCACTAAAATACATATTTAAAGTCAAAGAAAAGGGATGCTGCTCCAGGGTAATGGTCTCCTGCTGGTATCTAAGAGCTGAGAAGAGTACATAGGTGAAATACACACCAGGAAAACATAGTTTTGATTACTTTATTTCAGCTATCTCAAGTGTATGATGCAAATGTAGTTGCATTATTTGATAAATATTGGTACAGTAAAGCAAGAACAGTTCACTGTACCTTACTGACATGCTTAGACATCATGTATGTCTCTCTTTGATGGGAGACTATTCTATTCTTGAGGTTTACCATTATGTATTTTAACAAGTTTGCCCTCCTGAGCAACTGCATATGTCAGCTGAGTACTACATAAAGCTCCTTAAACCACGGCCAAGATTTTCAAGCTTGGTCAGTGCTGACATACCATGTTTACAAAGGGCTTATTCTTCCACAAAAATATTTTCAATCTGTAGCATCTCCCCTCTATAGAGGATACTCCACTATACAAAAATTAATGGATTTTAATACGCTAAAATTAATGATGTGACCCATTAAATTTTGTGCTTGAAATCTTCCTGGAACATTGTTGAAAAATATGAGTATTTCAAACCAGCAGATGTAGGTCAGTGTTTTGCTTAATATAAGCTTTTATCTGTTTTGAGTAGATAAAAATTGTAACAGTTATTCAATCCAAAACTTTCTTCCTGCAAACCAAACAATTTGGGAAGCACAGTTAAAAAAATAATCTTAAGATAAATGATTGGTGACAACTAGATCTTTTAATTCTGCTGGTCTTTCAAATACAGTCTGAGAAATTTTGTCACACAATACCTTCCCCACACTGCCATCTGATGTTTAGTAAGAGTCCTACTCACAGTTTGGGCATCCACTCTAATGCCATCTTGCCAAATTTATCACACGTAATCATTGTTGGGAGTTTAAGCAAAAGCTTGAAATGAACATTGCTAGGTACACAGTGGTCTGGCTGGTCAGCTGAACCATACCCTAAACTTTGTTGATTGTAATAGCTACATTTCTCTTGACTATAGTATTAAATTCCAAATCAACTAAACCACAGTCATGAACACATCTGAGGAATTCTTATTGTTAATATTTTATGTTTATTGTTACAAGTGTAAATTCAGTAGCATTAATACTTTCTTTCTCAAGGAAAGACCAGAGTGCATCCCAGTTGATTCTGCCCCAGCCTGTATAGCAAAGCCTTTCACTGTGCTGCTCCTTGAGAGAATGCATTCATGGATCAACTCTTAGATTCCCACCCCCATGGATTTGAATTGACTACTCCTGGGGCAGATTTCCCCTTTGCTGACGGTGTTGATTCTTCCAGGATTAAGGCAGTCTTTTCTTTCTTGGAGGTACAAATCCAGTGCTTGCCAGAAAACATCCTTTCAGCCTTGACACAAGTTGTCTGAAGCTCTGTCTATGCCAACCCCAACCACTGTGCCGTCATCAGAGACATTTGGAGGTTTCTGTGGTACATTGCAGGGAGCTGCAGCTGCTGTTCACAGGAAACACATCCAGATGTAACAAGAAGCAGGTAAGAGATGGGAGCTACTGCTCCAGTGTTACCTGGCTTAAAAATATTCATGGTATCAGTGAAGTTAGTCCTCTGGTGAATGGACGGCACACTTGTTTCACAGAAATCAAGTGCCTTACTTGAATCAGAGAGAAACATGCAAAGAGTAAATCAAGACTTCTTTTTGGAGATCAAGGGAAAAATTTGGGCTACCTAGTTCATGTATTTAACTTTAGTGTGTAAATTGGGATATTATCTCATGCTAGCCAATGATGAGATACTATTCTAGGCAATAATGCAGAGAACAAAGTCACGCTCGTACTCTGAAGTGCGTGGCAACCAGAGGACCCTGCCTATTTCCATTTACTCTACAGGAGAAAATAGTTGCTTCAAGAATGAAGGTGATAGACCAGAGAGCAGGTGTTACTATGGTTCTCTAAACATGCATAGCTCAGATAAGTGCATATTATGTTATATTATTACCTTTTTTATTATTGTGATGTTACTCACCGGCTTGAAACCACTGGAGAAAGAGGCAGTTTCCCCTCAACTGGGGAAAGATCGTTCATTGTTTTAGGGGAAACACTTCAAGAACACTTCAAGAACACTTCAAGAACAGCTATGCTGGAATATTAAAATAAATATGTAACTGTTTGGGGTTTTTTATTATTATTTCTTCAGGGATTGAACAAGATAAGATCTGCACTTGCAAGCAGCCAGAAAGCCATACATTACCCATATGAGGGAAGATCACCCACACGGCACAGATCTGCCATGAGCATTGGGAGGGAGGAGGCAGTTCAGCCAAGAGTACCATGGATGCCCTTGCATTGTGGAGAAAGGCACAAGCAATTGGATTTAACCAGCTGGGTGGAATTTGATTTGATTAGCTTTGGCACAGTTTCACATACTCTCAATTCATCAGTGAATGGAGTAACTATATTGGAAAGCTACTGGGGAAAAACAACATTGCCCCTGATGCTGCTGTCACGGGCAGATAGAGCACAATCCCATACAGTCTCGCTCTGTGTTTTTCTCTCTTCATTGTCTCCCTAGTTAGTTTTTTTGTGCCAGTGTGTGTCTTCCTGTATCAGGATTGGCTGCCTTTTCTTGGTCTGAGATCTTGGCATGGAAAGAGCAGTAATTACTCCATGGTATGACTCGATGACTATGAGCAAGGGTGGGAGTGCCCCCTCTTGAACAATAAAACCCCTTGTAGAGAAAAGCCTAACTAAACAAAACAAAATAATGTGTAAAACCAGGCAGTGCTGCCACAAAGCACTTTGCCAGCCAGAGAGTCTATATGGAGTATGAATAAGAGCCCACTGTGTTTTATTCCGTTCTGCCTGTTAAAGATCGCATTCTATAAAGAGGTATCTGTTAATCTGTTCTGATTTCATACAAGCCCAGGCAAATAAAACTTCTTTAGTTTCAATGAAGCTAGTCCTAATTTACAGTAAGAATGAGAACTGAACCAGCCCCAGCAATTTGGGATAGCATGTTCAGACAAAACTTTTTTTCTCAAATTCATCTTCAGAAAATAAAATCACCCACTTTTATTCAACTCTCAATACCTAGCAATTTTGAATATCAGTCATGGCAGCTCACAGTTAGAAACATTCAAGTGTACTATGAGCTTACAAGTCCTGTAATATAAGCTAATAGAGGTTAATATGCAAAGGATTAAAGTCTTTAGAAACACAGCTCACCAGAAAAGCACGTGTCTGTACATACATTTGCTCAGCCGTCTATACGAAGAAGAGCATCAGGGAAGTTTATTGCTTTATCCTACAGCTCCCCAGAAGACCAGCCTTTTTAAGCAGAATAAAGAGGGCTTTGTTTGAAGAATAGATTTGAAGAAAAGTTAAAGGTTTTAGAGACAGGGAATCAAGATAAATATGGTGAACTGTACAGACTCATCTCAAGAACTTTTTCTGTGAAACAGTCTCAAACTGAGTAAAGTTCTCCTAAGTATTAACATCTGTATTGAGTGAAAATACTTTCCTCGGTTAACTTTCAAATCAAGAGGTGAAATTAAAAAGTAAGAACATTCTCAGTATGAAAATTAAAGCTCTTGAAGCATCCAAGTTTTCAATAGAGAAGCGTTCAGGCATGAGTCTTTTTGATTTTTAGCAAGGTACTACAATTGTAAATATGTAGGAACTCAGAATTGTAGAGAAGCCAAAAATCACCCTTCTCCAGACAAAACCCCTGTGTATATGCCTGGAAAATACAGAAAATGGAAATATGGATCTTAGAGGTAGAGAACCAAAAATCAGTTAATGTACTTAACAAATGAACAACAGATATATAATTTTGAGTGTGTATTTCTGAGAGATTTTGTTCCATTTCCTCAGGTCCTGTATGGTATTAGGTAGTACTTTTTCCTTTGAAAAATAATGCAAGATTGAAAACTATACACCAAAATGGGCCAAAAGTAGAAAGGAATAAAAGTAATGAAAACATTACCCCTTGGTATTCCAGAGTCCTTTGCCTCTCAATGAAAAAGTACCCAGGACATAACAAGCCTAGAGAACTAAAATTGAGGCTTCCATCTGAACATTTAAAAATTTCCTCTCAAATATGGCAAAAGCTGGCATGATCCTTAGAATCAGTTTCCATTATTTTGGGAAAAAAAATCTGCTCCATTGCAGTCTGTGTTAAGACTCTTGAAAACCACTTAACCCCTGTATCTCAGGTCCCTTTCAGTGAATGGGAATCATAGAATCTCACCATATGAAAGGGGATTTTTAAGACTAAAATCTTTAAACCAGGAAGTTGTTCATGTGTTGCAGGAAAGGGGACCAAGTAAATAAAATGGATGTGCCATGGTATTTCTGACATGCACACCAACACTGCTGAATGCAGTGCCTGTACTGGTAATTAAATGTGAAACAAATTCTTGTCTGTTGTAATGCTTTTTGCCACTTGTGTAGTTTATTAGCTTTGCTGTCACCATCACTCAACAAGCAGATACATCAGTTGATAGAAGAAATGCCAACAGGAAGATAGCAAGTTCATAGGTTAAAAAAGTCATCTTTTCTCTATAAATAGAGTTGGTATAAATCACCAGAGTCTGCAAAATGGGCTTGGGAAAATTAGTCATTGACCTACAAACACTTCCTGCTGGATGTCTGGGAATCCATTTCACACAGTTAAGAGTGACACGAACTAAAGCAGCTAAAGAAGCAGGACTTTATGGCAAAATAAAGAATAGAATGTCCTAGCAAACATGAAAATAAAACCAAGTCCAACTAATAAAAATACAATTGTACTACTGTGGAAGTATTCTAAATAATCAAAAGGTAAAATGAGCCATTTAAATCTACCATTTAATAAAAAATAAAAATAAGGGAATAGTTTTAAAATTCTTAATGAGGAAATTATTATATATTTTCAGTGTCCTGCAGTCCTTGTGGCAGCTCTGGAATTTCAGCAGCTGACCAGCCAGCAGGCCTCATGATATGCCGTGATCTAACAACGTGTGGTTAAACAGGGAACCCAGCACAGCAACTTCTGTAGGAAACTGCTGACTAACTTGGGAAGAATCTAGTCAACTTGAATTATACTTCAAATTAAAGAGAATATAATTAATAAAGACATTTTTATCTCAAGTAAGGAACTAGCTTGCTGTTTTCCCTTCCAAGTTAATGCTACCCTTCACTGCTGGAACTCTTCAGCTAACATTATACCCAAGTGTCCTCTGCTGTCACTCAAAAAATACCCCTTAGGAAATAAAATATGCATTAAAACAGGTATTTTCTTAGGCCCGGCTCACTGAATTACCAGGTTTACTCCAGAAGACTTTTGTTGTGCTCACAATTGTGACACTTTCAAAACACTGACTAATTCACTGATGAGTGTCTCTTTATTTTAAAGCTACTGCACTGGAAAGGATTTAGAGACCCCAGATTTTTACATTCCAGGAACTTTGAACTGTCACATAATTTGACAATTAAGTTCTAAAAAACATTAAAACATATTACAAGATATGACTACAAATTGCAGCCCTCCTAGATAAGTTTGGCTTCAAGCAGAAAAGACAGGTCTCCTCAAATTCATTTTGAAAAACAGAGAAGTGTCTTGTATAACATGGGACAGGATATCTGTCTATAAGTATATGCATTTTTTTTCAGATTTTGTAGTAAAACTTCTAAAATAGCATCAAGCCCTTTCTAATAAATAGCAAAAACCCAGTAAAAAATACTTGTTTGTTTCTACAATCTCTGAGTTAAAATAATTTCTAATATTGTGTGAGTTACATGAATTGTAAAATTTGGTACAAAAGTACAAAACAAACTTCTTTCTTTGGAGTGCTTAGGCAATTCAGGTCAGATGTTTGCAGCTGCCCCTTAAAGATTTAAGGCCAATGAAATCCAGTCTGTATTCAAGCTTTACAAAGTCTCTAACCTCAACCTTAATTGTCTTTGTCCAAAATAAAGTTGCCAGGGATACATCTCACTGTTTAATAAGGTGGTTTATCCATAAGGATAATATGGTATTTTCTCTTAGTCTGTTAACTAGTTTCATAATTCTCCCAGTTGTTCAGACTGAGATATGTTAAGAATTCACAGCTGCTTTGGCATTGCTTACATAGCTAAAATATGTGTCTTGATAATGGCTAATATCTCTCATCAAATATGTGTTGGCAAAGTGTTTAGGTTCAAGATAAATCATGCTGCTAGCCACAGTGTAGTCAACAAAAGGATAAAAATTATACATTATGTAATGCAAAATAAATTTTCCATAATTCATCGAGAGTGTTAGGGCTCACAGACTCCTTGAGTTTGATTTATACCTTTTATCATGCACAATCCCATTGATAAGAGTTTAAAAAAGCCAAAAACAAAACAGAAAACCTAAACCAGCTTTGCAGACCAAAACTCCCCAGAACAAGCACTGGAAGAAGCAGAAATACAATCACTGAGTTAACCGTCTCATTGCAAGCCCTTGCACTGAGAAATATCCTGCTTTTAGATGTGCTTAAACTTCATGTACAATTCTGCGGATGCCATCAAAGCAGTAAATGTGTCAGGGGCCCCTGCAGAATACAGCACCACTAAAAGCTGCATGGTAGGGTCAGTCTTAGGGAGAGTTCCAACAACTCCAAGACCTGCCCTGACCATTCCTTCAGCCCGGTTCTACAAATCAATTTTAGCAAGTCCATATTTAATAAGAATATTCCTTTTTGGTTTTTTTGTTCTTCCATAGAAGGCCAGTCATGTTGTAGAGTGTCTTTCCACTGACACTGCATCAAATCACTTGGGCCCAATGCCAGCAACACTTGCACATATGTAAGAGGGTCATTTCAGAAGGGAGATTTGCCATCCTGAGCTTTGGAGGTAAATCTCCTTTCCAGTGAAAGTAAACAAGAACCAACAGCCTAAGTTTCACTGGCACCATTGGAAATCTCAGCTTAAACTGATGCATCCAGTGCACGGAACTTCTAGATCCTACTAATGGTATGCTAAACAACACTGGCCAACACTGAAAGACACAAACCTGTCCCTCTTCCCTTTCCCTGGGACAAGTACATAACCAGAGGAAGGAAAATCCTTGAGTGCTATTCCTTCTGCAGGCACATGAGTTGGGAACTTGTCCTGCCCTCAATGCTACCATTTCCCAACTCTGGCACTTGTCTCCTGAAAAAGCCAAAATATACTACCTGAAACTCACTCTAAATCACATGTTCAGTGTTACAAAACCGGCTGTCCTCACCTCCCACATGCATGATCATGTCTGTTCCCCTCTGCTGATTTGAGCATTTGTATGGTCATATAGGAAGGTCCATCAGGAGCCTGCTCTGTTTGAAGCTAAATCAGCCAAAGGAGTTTTCAGGCAGTCTCTAACCCAGCTCACCATGTAATTGTGCTAACATTATTGCTAGCTCAAGAGAAGCAGTGGAAATATGCAACTGGGGAAAGATAGGACTGTTTTTCTGGGTCATGGTCTCACTCAAGGGGCTTAAGTGACTGAGACAGCAGCCTAAATTTGGGAATCATGTCTGAGAGCAAATGTATTCTCATGAATCCTCTCTATTACTATTCCTATACTGCCACCTCCTTTTGTACGACATTTCAGCGTTTTTCCTAAGTAAGATGCTGAAATAAAAGCAGGACAGTATTTTTAATCATGTGAATTTGACTGGGGCAGACAACTGTAGCTTCAGCAGTTTATTTGAAACCTTCCACCATGCTGTTCTTTCTGTATTGGTTATATCATTTGCTTCCACTTCATGAATCTGGAACATCAGACAGTATTGCTCAGCACAGACCAAGAATCAGAAATATATAATACAGATGCTGAAACAATCACTAGCTTTTTATTAATCCTGTTATGTTTATCTATCATGCCGGAAATAATAATTCCAAATTATCTCATTTCACAAGCACAGTTACTGGATCTCTGCTTGTGCAATATTTGAAATGTATTTTTAAGTAAAAGATGCAAAGTTTTTTGCTGTGCCAAAGCATAATTAGAATTGTAATGTTCTGTCAAAGGAGGAGCTACATATTTTCTGACAAAAGAATAAAAAAAGTGTGGGGAAATGAGAGGCCATATAATCAAGTAAAACAATCTCCTTTCATGCCATTTCTGAGAAAAAAAATATTAACAGCTACTGCACAATCACCCAACTTACCACTTCCAACCACTTCAACTTACTATTGGTTAGACATGAGGAAATTGCAAGCTACTGGTTTCTACTTCCAAAGTTGTGATGTCATGCTATCTTGACTTCTATCAATCTACTTGAGCATAAGGGAAGCTGATGCAATAGAGAAGACTGCCAAGTATTTTATCTGACTGCTACCTTCACAAAACCAACAGAAATATGTTACATCAGGAAATAACCATTTATAATAAATTTGCAGCGTTTTACCCTTTGAGGAAGGGCCTACAAATGCAAAGTTCTCTCAATTCCTTCTAACACTTCTGAGATTATATTGTATTTTTTATGAGAAGCGTTGGCATGAGAGTCCTAGAAAACTAATTTTCACACACTCGTAGAACAAGAGTAGCCTGGAAGAATTAAATCTTAGCTTCCTTGCAGTCAACTGAATTCCTCCTGAAATAAGAGAAAAATTATTCCTTCATTTCTTGAAGTCTAAGTCAAGAGTGGGCAGTTTTAGTTCTGAGTATTTTTGAGATAAAGATACTTGTGTATTGTCCTGCATATCTCATTAATACTTCTACTTACAGATATATTTTTTTACTTCCTCCTGTACACATCCAGGACTTCCCCGGGAAATATTTTTGTGGGCAGAGGTCAAAGTTTTTCAGATTTTCTCCACGATTTCTAGACCCAGATATGTCCAGATTGGACTAATGCACTGTCCATGTCATCTGCCTGTTAACTCTACGTGCACTGATTTTTCACATTTCCAGAAAAGTTTCACAGCATTGTGTATTCACAGCTGTGTATACCAAATGTACTTGCTTTCTCTTGCCCCTAAGATCTGGGAAATCCCACTTTCTTTTCTCTGTTAAGGCAATGATTCTTTTAATTTTATGAAGAAGGGACACAGGCCTTCTTTAGTACCTCTATTTTACTCATCTTAGCATCACTTGCATCTTTGAAGCTTCTCTCACCCACAGTACAAAAGTGCTGAGCAGTGGCTGTCTTGGTTACTGTACCTGTATACACGTGAATAAAATTGTCCATCTGCAGTGTAATTTTGGAATACACAAATATAACTTAAAGAGAAACAATTCCTGCCTCCACAGTCAAGTTTCTGCCGCAGAACTTGGAAGCTGCATAAGGATGGTCAACAGCCCTGGGACAGAATTCCCAATCTGGGCATACCCTAATCCTTGCGAAGGCACAGGAATCCACTACCTCCAGTCTTCATCCCGTTTTTAAGGCAGGTCTCTGGGGAATACACATTAGAAGTGAACCTTGCCTAATCTGTGTAATTAGCGAACAAGTCTGTTGTGGTTTAACCTCAACTGGCAGTTCAGCCCCACACAGCCACTCACTCACTCTCCCCACTTTGGGATGGGAGAGAAATTGGAAGAGTAAAAGAACTCATGGATTGAGATATAGACAGTTCAACAGGTAAAGCAAAAGCTGTGCACACAAGCAAAGCAAAACAAGGAATTCATTCACCACTTCCCATCGCAGGCAGGTATCCAGCCACCTCCAGGACAGCAGGGCTCCGTCACATGTAACAGTCACTTGGGATGACAAACATCATTGCTCTGAACATTCACCCCTTCCTTTTCTTCCCCCAGATTTATATGTGGAGAATGGCACCATGTGGTGAGGGATATCAGTTGGGGTCAGCTTCTTGTGCCCCCCCAGCCTCCTTGCAGGTAGGGCAGTGTGAGAACCAGAAAAGGCCTTGACACTGTGTCAGTACTGCTCAGCAATAGCTAAAACATCACCGTGTTATCAGCACTGTTTTAAGCACAAATCCAAAGCACAGCCACATACCAGTTACTATGAAGAAAATTAACTCTATCAGCACAAAGTCAAAGGAAGCAAAACTGAGTCACTTCTACAAAATAAAAATGCATTTTTTACAAATAATGGATAGAGTGCAAAACCTCACTCCAGTGGCACAAGACCTAAGCTGACTGTAGAACGAGTGAATTCAAACACTTGGCCCGAATAAACACAAACCCCAGCTCTCTAATAAGGCCTGAAACAGGGAAATTATGCACAACTAGGATTAGCATTTTTCAAATTATATCCATATATAAGATGT
This sequence comes from Lepidothrix coronata, assembly GCF_001604755.1. Taxonomy (NCBI): domain Eukaryota; kingdom Metazoa; phylum Chordata; class Aves; order Passeriformes; family Pipridae; genus Lepidothrix; species Lepidothrix coronata. The sequence goes on from NW_016690260.1 coordinate 901,921, forward strand.
GGGACTAATGTTTTCAGCTCAAGTGTCTACACATAAAGACATGTTGTCTTCACTAACCACCCAACTCAGCAGAACTCTAATGTTCTTACACAATTTCCTTTGCAAGACCATCGTCCCCAAGAATTGGCCAGGAAGCTTAGGCCACAGACTAAGGCATCAGGACTTCTGATGTAATATTTAGACCTTGTTAGTTATCCATCCAAGAACTTGTTGGCTACAGTAGGAAGAGGAATTAACTTACAGGTTCACGGATTTGAGATTCTGAAGTCACAGAAGTAAACATCACAATGAGAGATGCATTATGCCATTAACTAAGCATTATTCAATACACATTTACAATAAGCTCCATTCCCAGCATTTAATGCATGTAGCACAGAGATATTCTGTTCTGCTCATTCCCTTATTTTGAAATGCATCTTAGTTGCTTAGGCCTAGTCTTTCATCACATATCCAAAGGGAAGGTAGGAATTGTCATAATGAGCAAGGACTGTAACCACCTTCCCTTCCTGCGTCACATCATGTAAATTAAACAGCATTTGTGGTATCAAAACAGTTTCCAACAAAAGGGTGCCCTGCTCACCTCATTTTATACTTCCTCAAGTTCATTTATGAAAAGCTATAAACCAGATGGCACCTTCACCACACCCACTGGTCTCTTCAGATCAAAAGAGACCAGTGGAAGGTATCACAGGGAAATTTAATGTTCTATTCATTCTGGGGTTTCATACTCTTGTGCTGTCAAGTCAGAAGCCTTCACTGGCATTTTATGTTTGTTTTGATTTCTTTTCCTATAAGAAAAGAAAAGAGGTGAAATTATTCCATTGCAAACCAAGCATTTTTAGCCAGCCATAGCAGGAGGCAGCTGCCTTCGTCACTAAGCAATTTCCTTTATATAATAAAGGGAAAAACACTGCTGAAGAAAGTACTGACGTGCTGATGCCAGAAGAGACTAACTTAGTATCTGTGGGATTTTCTGAGGAAGAAGTACTCCTCTCTTTTTGGCAACTAGGGATCTCAGTTTTGTAACTCTTTATACCACTGCTACTTTCACCATTGAGTCAAGAGTTACTACATGTATGCATTGGAACCCTATTATGTATGTGATGTAACTATATGGACCAAAAACCCCACACATTTTTAGGGACAACTATTCTGACAGTCTTATTTCAACAAGCTGATCTGTATTTCTGTATCCATATGTACTGGGCATCACCAATTAAAAGCCTTTGCTATCCTACCTACTAATGCAAACCAATTTACATAAACAGAATGGTGAGGTGCTAAGAGACTGCAAGAGCATAAGATAGCTACTGTTTTTCAGATGGGTTTGATTGGGTCAGGCACAAAGAACAGGAGAAGCAAGATCTGTAACAGCTCAGTAAGTCAAGATTTTTTGTGAGGTAGTGGTAAGACTGAAAGCATAAATACAGGATAACAAATAGGTTTCTGTCTCCACAGAGAAGTAATCACACACGTCCTAAAGCTGTCAGCAAGTGGTACTGCAAATGAAGACAAAAATATCTTCAAACATTTTCAGATCTGCACTGATTATTAATTTATGTTGTTCATCTGAATAACATAACTTTTGAAGTTGACATCGGGAATCCACATAAACTAAATAACTATCTAGGTTAGACTAGAGATATGGGTTTGGGAACTTTACTGCAATATACAATTTGTACATTGTACAATGTTCAAATTAAAACCTTCCTCCCTAGCAAATTAAAAAAAAGTGAAGAATTTGGGGGTTTTATTCTGAGACTGTTTCACAGGTAGCAGTGAATTTTCCTTTACATAACATTGCTGAAAACTAATTATTGACAAAAATACAACACACCTTAACAAACAAGTTAACAACACTCTAGAATATCCTCTTGGGACTGTGTATTTTCAATTCCAAACAAATAGTTCACTCATTTCCAAGAGTCGCAGAGTTACACTTTAGTTTAAGGCCTGTTTATATTCTTATGCAATTGTTCAACTCTGTGAATATCCATAAAATATTTCTAGAGTACATTTGAAAGGTAGGAACTACTCAGAAATAATTTTTTACTTAATGCTAAATAAGGTAGAATATGCTAGCTGATAAAGAAGAGTAAAGAGAAGAGAAATAAAATAATCATTATCTAGTATTTAACAGTCATGGATATCTTTGTACTTCAGGCTTAATTATATCCACATTCACCAAAGCAGAAATATTAATGAGAACATGGTATTTGACTAAATACACTGCAATAGGGTCAGATCTAAAGACAAAGTTTTATTGTCTAAAATGGGATGTGAATGAACTTGGCTATCTCAGTCTTAAGAGCTCTTGACATGGTTACAGTTTTGCTCCTGTTAACAGCTACAATTTTTTTAAGTGCTTATAGTGCTGCTACTTACACTCAATCTAATCCAAACCCAGAACACAGGCCTGATACCATTAGGGGTTCAAATTAGCTTCAAAGTTGTAAAACCTACCTCATACTTTCAGACCAAACTTGACCTATGAAGCCAACAAAGCTATTATTACCCTTTAAAATGACATAATCCACACCTGGGATGTTTTTGGAGCACCTTCTGTGGCACAGAATCAGGATTGCTGTCCTGAATGCGCAGGATACGTTCAATCCCTCCTCTGCCTAAGAACATTAAATCTTACCTCTCCTGAGAAGTCTTTAGCTAACACACTGGTCAGGGTCTGCCATCTGTACACCATCTCTACTTCCTTACCATAGCTGTTCCTCTCAGGACTTTTTCTTAGGAAAGGTCAGGAATTCATAATCTTGGTGTTGGGTGTATTTTAATTAGCTTCAGTTATTGAAAAATCAGCCCTGTCTTCCTACCTATTCTCTGAAGTGCTTGTTTGTTCAGTGGAAGGAAAGGGACTTCATCAAGGGCAAATAACTCCATCCTCAGAGTTAGGGACCACACTGTGGAAACGCTGCCTGCTATCCCACTGAAATACAACCTAGACTTCAGAGAAATACCCATTGTTAGATAAGACAAATATTACTTCTATCAATTAACAAACTTGTCCAGGAGTCTGGAGAAAGAAGTCTTGGACTCTCCACACCTAGTCCTGTGAACTTTTCTGAATTTTAATGTAAGTAGTCATGTATTGTGTAGACAGCCTGTGCACACAGAGATCTAGTTATCATACTCAGGACCAGATATCTAGAGTTTAGACATGCAACAATTTACAGTACAGCCTAATGTCTGGCTCTTAAGATAAAAGTATTTCCCACAGCAGGTTCACAAATGCCATTGTAGTTCTCTTGGGTACCATCAGTGTGGGATGTTCTTCAAGGTTTCACCTCCTCTGGCACCTCTGCAGTGATGAGGCACAAGTACATCTGCAGCTCAGGTTCTGGCTCTGAAGGACTCTGTTCTTCAGGCAGTTTTGCTTCTCTCACCATTGGACATAGCTTCACAAACACTGAAGGAGAACCAGACATAGCACTCCAGACTCATTTCATACTATTCCTGAACACTGACCTAAGACAGTAGGCACTACTACCTTTTCCAGCCCATTTGTTGCAGTATATTCCTTTATTTTGCCACAGGTACCTACTGGGTTTGCCAGGCTTTTTTTTTTTTTTTTTTTAAGCTTAGATGCTGCTTCTAGGTCCAACTAAGCTTTCTGCTACAATTATTGACTGATTTGAACAAACAAAACATGCTGATTTGGGCTAAATGTCACATAAATCACCTGGTCGGCTACATTCCCTGTATTTTTTAATACCTTTAATCTTACATTACATTGCTAAAGATTCTAAGCAGATGACTTAATCAGGAATATAATCTTTAATCACATTTAAAATGCATTTAGTCATTATCCTTGTGATTTTATTCATTCGATAGGCTTATTTCCTTATCAAGTATGTATTTTAAAACCAAGCTGCTGTCTTT
>NW_016690260.1:907456-918194 GCF_001604755.1 Lepidothrix coronata
CCATATGGAAATTCATTTGTGTCAAATTATATAAATACTTAAATTAATCTCTTACTCAATAACAACAATTCCCAAACCATGTCTCTTAGTTTTTCACTGAATAAGCCCATAAACTTACCATATGGAAATTCATTTGTGTCAAATTATATAAATACTTAAATTAATCTCTTACTCAATAACAACAATTCCCAAACCATGTCTCCTAATTTTTCACTGAATAGGCCCATAAACTTACCATATGGAAATTCATTTGTTGTTCTAGATCTTGACATCACACCTCATGTATTTGGCTAATTCTCTTGAATGTTTAGGTGTTCAGTTCACACCTCACAGGTGCTATGGAAAAACACGACACAGTCCTATAAGAACTATGCATACATGAGAACTTGCAGACATGACTGGGAGGGACAGGATACTATATAATCATGGTCGTAATGCAGAAGCAAGCAATTTATTAGAAAAGTGAAATCCATCTAGCCTGAAGAATGATTTTCTTCATCACTGTGCCTTTATCTTTTCCTGTGTTCTGCATTCCCTGTTTTTACCTCCCTCTTCTATTTGCAGAATGATATTTCCAAATGCCTGAATTAAAACTGCATTATTTCATTTTCCCTTCACACCATTATGTTTCAAAAGATACTTCGATTTTTTATTATATTTAATGTTTGTGATCTAGAACTAATAACTACTGAGTTTCAATAGCAGTATTTGTAATATAATTTAAATATCATTTATAATAGCATTTAGACAACATATTATTATTATTATTATTATTATTATTATTATTATTATTATTTCTATAAATAAAAATTAAATAATTCTCATTTTGTCTTTCACTAAGTGGGACTATTGGTCAGGAAGACTATAAATTGAACAGTTATCAGTATTATTTTTTTACCTCTTAGAAGGCTATCAAATTATAAATCACTTATTTCTAACTACATAAGAACACAGGAACCACAGGAAAAATTAGTTTATGTCCTCAATAGCCATAGAACACCCCACTCCCCATATTTCCCCCCCAGGATACAAGAAATTTCCTACTTCTAGAACATCCTTTGGCTTTCCATCAGTTTGGAAATAAAGTGCAGACATTTATACTCCACAAGGTGTCACTCTAAAACAGCTGGTAAAAAAATAGTCACTTTTTTGCTTCAAACTTCACCCAAAAGGTCAGAAATTAACAGCATTTACATTTAAGAGTGAACTACCAGACTCTACTCAAAGCTACTACAATGCAACAGTAAAGGCAGTGGGTATTTTTCCTTTTAAATAGTGTATTTCAAAACCAGTCTATTTTTAACTTATGTACCTAGCTGAAGTGTGCAAAATTGTCAGTAACTGTTTAAATCTGGGAGAGCATTCAGCAAGTATATTATCAGGATACATGCCATTATCCTTTAATCAGCTACTGCTGGCTTGGTGAAGAAGCAGAGAACAACATCAGACCCAACAGCTTAGGTCTGCAAGGTATTTAAGTTTTTTAATAAAATACATTTTGTTTATAAATACACTGTCCTTTTAAACAAATATGGTATATTCCATAGAAATTTGAACATCCTCCAAAAATATAAATAGTTGTCAGCAATAAAAGTAACAAAACCTCGCCTTCTACGCTTCATGTGCAATCAATGAATTAATTCTCTGGAATCTAATAGGAGAGAATTCCCAGTAAGTTTTCTTATAGTTAACAAAGCTTACTTTCCAACTTTTTCTTTAGTAAGTCCATGCCCTCATTGCTAAATACCTATTTTCATAAACCTTTGAGAGGTCTTTGACAAATCAACTTTAACTGACGTCAACCATCAGGTTCAAAACATACCAGAAAAAATCAGACACAGACATGAGCGACTGTCATCTCACAGGAATCGAGATTAGTACTTCAAGAAAATGAAAATCATCTATGAAAAAGAACAAAAAATGTATGGAACATGTCTGTTAGCATGAAGGAGATAGCTATGGGTGACAATTTACACAAGACACAATAGAACTGGAAGCAATTTTGAAATGTTAATGCTTTTCATCCTGTGCTCAATACTGCAGAGCTCTGATCCCTGCATAGACTAACAGGGTTCTTCCACAAAAAATACAGAAAAAAGTCCCACAAACAAACTCAAAATACCTGCCTGCTTGTGTTACTCTGTAACAGTACAGCTTTCAAACACTTTGTTCACTCCATCCTGCCTTTTTCTCCTGTTTCTCTCTAGCTATATTTCATGTTAGGCCCATTTCTAGTAGACACACTTCAGAAAGGCTAATTAGGTCAGGCCTCAAATGAGAGAAGCAGAAGAATGTCTATGTCAAAGATCTCAACAGATCTGGGCTGCTCACCTGTGTCAAGAAAGCTGCAGTTGCAGGCCCATGTCTGGATCTCTGACGTAACTGAAAACTTCACAGTTAAAGATGCAGGGGTGGAAGGATTTAAGCATTTTCTTGTTTGTATGGCAGCTGACAGACTTCAGAAAGCTTTTAGTTCATACAAGCAGGATCTTGGGAGAATGTAGTTCTTCAAAATCAATTTCATCACGCAAAATACCTCAGTATGCATTAAACTTAAAACATGTTTGCAGTTCTCTCACTTCTATAAGAACTAATGAAAGCTAGAAATGTGATGAATATCTTGCTGAGAGGAAAAAAAAAATATTAAGAGAGCTATTTCAGAAAAAGCAAATCCTATGGCTTGTTAAACAACTCTGCAGCAGCTTTTACCTGGTATGAGTACAAACACATTGGGAAGGGGGAGGGCAGAACCATGAAAATGAGAACATTAGAAGCCTCATTCAAGGATGTTTGGAAATCATATTTTTGAAGCCACAAAACAAAAACAATGGCTTGGCTAGGTAACCAGATTTCTGAATTGTGACATTTTTATAGCTATAATTCCATTCATGAGATGTGTTAATCACACCCAATTCCACTGATATAGGCTATTAAAGGAGAGGAAAAACCTCAGCAGTAACCATAACAAATACACTTCCTTTACTGTTTTTTCCATTCAAGTTACACACAATACAATGAAGTTATTTTTTTCCTTAGTCTACATAAAGCACTCAACTCTCACATATTCTCTCTTTTTGAGACTTTGTTCATATACACAGCCTCTGCTTCATACTATTTCAAACAAGCCAGTTGCAAGAAGGAAGTTCTAACTCTGAAGTAGGAAAAAACAGAAACCTGAGAAAAAGTACTAGAAAAACTCATTAGACACAGAAGAAAGTGATTTTTGCTACCCATCATTGCCTGCCTGAATAAGATGCTATCAAATTACCCTAAAACTTAAATAACTCATTTTCTTCAGTTTTGAAAGTAAGCAAATAATAGAACCAACACAGCTTTTGCCGGAATAACGAAATCATTGTTATCGCTCACCCAGAAGAGCCTCAAAGTGCCTTAAAAAAAATCCCCAGTCAAATTAAGCCCCCTCCCCACACAATATTTTATACATGAAGGCTGACAACCAAAAGGCAGTTACTTGTGTCAGCTGCTTAACAGCTCAGCATTCACTGCAGTCTTGCCATGTACACACCCATGCACTAAACAGAAAAAAATGTGGGCAAAATGAGTCAATCCAAACCAGAAGCTGAGCAGACCCCCTTGTTTTCTCTGAAGTGATACTTCATTCAAAAAAAGAGCACACTAAATTTAGCTGTTACACTGATGTCTGCAGGATAACAGTACAGACTAGCAATTATGTTTGATAAGAACAGAAGGAAAACCAAATGGGAGACAACTTGCACTCCTTAGGACTGGGCTGTATCAATGCAGCCAAAAAAAAATAAATCCAATAACTATTCTTGCAAACAGCAAAATCTATGGGAAATAACAATAAAAAAAAAATCCCCTCAAAGAAACTAAATCCGCACCTATTCACACAATATGCTTATTTTAATCCCTTTTTCCCAGGTCACAACAGCTGAGGCTGTTTTAGGGTGTCGAGAGATCTGCCTGGATAGTCTAGAGATTTCTCTTTGCAAGTCTGCTTAAGAAACAGCTGTGACTCAAAGCTGTACCTGAAGAGGAAGCTGACTATTACATTCCTCATCACCCACAACTCTAGAAGACTGAAGACATTTTTCAAGAGACTATTCTCGCTAAGCTACGTGAAAATCTATTTGAAATTAAAAAAAATTAAAAATCCATGTAGTCTTGAGTACAACTTCCTGTAAAGGCCAATCCTCTAGCTATCAGTCGTAAAGAAATGTACAAACAGTTGCGTGGTTTCAGGAAGAGAGAAGAGTTTCGTACCCCAGGAATGCAGTTTTCTTACAGAGAGAAAAAACACAGTTATTTTGGCCTTTTTTTTCTGATAACGAAGACAACAAATTCCTGATTCTGACAAATCCAAGCTTGGGCACTGCTCAAATTCTCTTGTAAGAAACCAACCTGGATTCATTTAATGTTTCTTTATTAAGAATAATTGTTGAAAAGGTCTTTTCCCTGCACCACATCAAGCATTCTGTTTCACAAATCTGAACTGGAATCAGGTTCCTTTGGAAATTATATTGGTATCCAAAGCTCAGAGCTATATTTTTATTAGAGAAATAGGTACTTTCCAGCCTTGTCAAGTGACAGGGTGACACAACTGTCAAGTAGGACAATTAAGAGGGAACACCTCTTCAGTTACTGTTTCTACTCTCAGAGGTTGCTAAGAATGTAGAAAAAGTATCAAATTGTGGTAAAAGGCATTAAAACTAACAACATACACACAATACAAAACAGAAGGCAGGTTTTGATATTGTGGTCAGGAAGTTCTTTGGAAAGAATACTGAACCCAAAGCCTAGTTCAATTGAATTCAAACCCCAGTTAAGTTTCAATTTTCAGATTTCTTCCATGAAGAGTAAGAAGTAACAATGAATTAGTTCCAACCATTTCCACTTATTCTGCCCTTTGAAAGGAAAACTTGCAAGCACAGGACTTTATGCATAAATGCAAGCTTGATGAACAGTAAGTCAAAAGAAAAATTCTCTTCCTGTTCATAGCACGTGTGGATTCCAGTACTGGCACACATTCAGGAACATCCAGGACACTGATGTAGAACAAATTGAGTCCCACAACTGATCTAAAACATGAGAGGGCTAAATTGACACTTTAAAGAGAAAAAATAAACTCAATGAAAACTTTATCATTTATTTTCCTTTGCAATCTAAACTGATTTCTATATCCTAGCATATATCCTATCTATTGCTTTAATCCTCTGACACACCTCTTGAACAGAGATCCACAGCTACAGCATTCCCATCTCACTGAAGTATTTTGGAACCTAAGTTTTTTGGTATTATTTCTCTGACAAACCCCAGTGGTACACAGACTTTTCCTTCAAATCTTTATTTAATCTCAAGTAAGTATCTCAAAGTTTCCAGTGTACATCTCTCAATCCAATTCAGAACTTTTCAGGGTTTATTCCTTTAAGTAGTAATCTGACAGCGGATTCTTGGCATTAGCGCACACCTGCCTTTGCCCATTTTGACAAAAGTTATTTCCTTCATCACATCTTGGTTCTCCTTTTACCAACTGTAGATTTAAAATGTTCTTATTCAACAACAAATTTGCTCATTCTTACTTTAAAATACAGAATTGTGTGTTGCTAATTCTTTCAAAATTGTTATACAGAACTGAATTACTGAGAATGAAAGAATAATGCATCATAAAAACTTTTCCTTTTTTCCTAGTCATAGCCTAAATGAGCCAGCTTTTCTGCAGTTGCTTCTCTGAAATAGGATATTTCTCCCTGGTGCAGATAAACAAATCAAATGGAATTTTCCAGAATGACCATATGCCAGGAGCATTTGCGTTTAGCTTCCATTATTAACAAAACACCCCCTCCAACAAGTAATCATTTAAATAAAAAATAAACATTAATCAAATGTTTTAAAAATAGGGTGGACTACTCCGTGCATAAGGAATTGGCTGGATGGATGCAGCCAGACAGTTGTGGTCAATGGCTCTATGCCCAGGTCAAGGCCTGTGACAAGTGGTGTCCCCCAGGATTCTGCCTTGGGCCCAGTGCTCTTTAGTATCTTTATCAATGACATAAAGAGTGAGATCAAGTGCTCCCTCGGCACAGTTGCGGGGGACACGAAGCTGAGCAGTGCAGTTGACACAACAGAAGGATGGGGAGCCTGGACAAGCTTGAGAAGTGGGTCCATGAGAACCTCATGATGTTCAACAAGTCCAAGTGTGAGGTGCTGCAGAGAAGGACATGAATGAAAAGCTGGTCATGACTCAATGTGCTCTGCAATGGCTGCACAGAAGGCCGACTCCATCCTGGGATGCATCAAAAACAGCATGGCCAGCAAGGAGGGAGAAGATTTTGCCCCTCTCCTATGCCTTTGTGAGATCCTACATCCAGCTCTGGGGTCCTCAGCACTAGAAAGGCATGGACCTGTTAGAGCAGGTCTGGAGGGAAGCCACGAACATAATCACATGGCTGGAGAATCTCTTCTATGCAAATATGCTGAGATAGCCAGGTTTCTTCATCCTGGAGAAAAGAAGGCTCCAGGGAGACCTCACTGGGGCCTTTCAGTACTTAAAGAGGGCGTATATAAAAGAAGAAAAGCAACTATTTACACAGGCAGACAATGATAGGACAAGGGTGGATGATTTTTAAACCGGAAGAGGAAAGATTCACATCAGATGTCGGGAATAAATTCTTTACTCAGAGGGTGGTGAGGCACTGAACAGGTTGCCCAGCAAAGCTGTGGATATCCCATACCTGGAAGTGTTCCAGTGAAGCAGATATTTCAAAGTTTACTTTACTTTTGTTCCAGAGCTGCAGCAGAGCCCTAGGGGCCAAAAGGCAGCTTGTTTCCTCTTTAATCAACTGATGTGGCCCCAAGAAGTGAGAGAGAAGACTTCTTCTTACAAACAGTCTCCCTTATGTACCTAATAGGACTTTCAAAAGATTCGAGAAAGTTATCCTGTGTATTCCAAGTAATTTGGGAAACAAGAAAAAAAGATATACACAAACCAACCCATCCCAACAGGGTCAGAGTGAATGGGTTAAATGCAAATTCAGTTTAAATTAAATTAAGAAGTCTCAGTGACTTCAGTATGATTCCATCCCTCCTCCCCTCCACATACACACACTCCCCCCTCAGTAAAGCCAATTAAGTAGGAACCAAGCCTTTCTTCCTACCACATCAGTAAGGCAATGGTGCTATTAGTTCCAGCAAAGCTCCCAAATACTCTCCTCACAGATGTACTGGCCAACAAACAATTAGATCACTCCTGAATTAAAGAAATACCCAGAAGCTACTTTGCATAAGCACTATTTTCTTTCAAAGCACAATGGAAAGTGGCACATTCTGTATTTACTAGAGCTGTAATCTACTTTAAACATGGGTTTATTTTAAAGATCTTCAGCTCTCACCTATGGGCTATTTCAAAACCCAGTGAATCAGCAAATAGCTACTGTTTATTGGAAAGCTTCCTTCTTTAGGACACCTTTATCATCGCTCAGTAGTTTGCTGAAATTGTGAAAAAACTACACCATCAGTCTTCGCTATAGGCAACTGTCCACAGGTGTACAGAATCAAGAATGTGAAGTATTTAGGATGCAAATTTAAATTTGGATATACAGACCTCTAATAAATCAAATATTCTGCAGACTACAGAAAATTTAGATAGCAGCCATATAACAGAGAGCTTCTTACAAGTATTTACAATATGCTTAGCATCATGTCATGAGCTTAGGTGTGGTTTTTTTCCTTTGTCCTCTTCCAGATACTCATGGCTTTTAAAGCAACTCAACCAGGTTTTTAAAGGAAATCAGACACTACACAGGTTAAACAACATGGTTCTATTAAAAACTATCTTTAACCATGGCACTCAGTGACAGCAATACAATACTTTTTTTCCACAAAGCAACTAATATAAAAATATGCCATAAAATCATCTGTAGACTAGTATGCTAGTATACATACATATAATCATAACATTCTTTTATAAACTCTTTCCTGAGATACCTTGGGTGGTTTGATTTTCTCATATTACTGGATGCATCATCTTTATAATTCATCTAAAACAATTGTAAAATATTTTCTATGTGCAGGACACTCAGTAACATGTAAAAAGTAGTATGTAAATATATGGCAAAGAAACAGCTCTTAGAAATTATGCGCTTTTTTACTCTGATATATTTTTTAACATTTGGCTCCTTGGGAGACGGAAGGGAGGAGCATGAAAAACCTGAAATTAGAGCTATGAATTGACAAAAAGCAGGAAAGCATTCAGGAATGTTAGGAGTTGGAATATAATATAAATGACACAAAGAGAAAGCCATAATTCACATTGGCTATGTATTGTCTTATAAAGCAACTGGACATATCTTAATTCACAGTATAATAAATATTTTTACTAATCTGTTTTGGAAGAGCAAATGTCTTTTAGGGTTTCAAGCTCCTGTATAAGTTTCTTGTTCTGAACTTCTAGCACTGCAACACGACTCTCCAGACATTTTATGTATTCTTTCTTCCGACGTCGACATTCTTTAGCAGCTTCCCTGCAAAAAGCAGAAGTAAAAAGTGCAAACAAAAAAGCCATTTGCATGCCATTAGAAAGCTCAGCAGAGTATGGAGACTATGACAGAATTCCAAATTTTGGAATATCTCCCAAATCAGTCTGATAACACTAAGCAAAACTGGGTTCCACAAGGGCCTCAAGTGTCTCTTTCTCAAGTTCATATGGCAATCTGTAGAATTGCTTCCTCTCATGCCTTGATTAAAGTTCATAATAAACGAGGTCCAAATGAAAGACAGTTATTCTGCTTTATGACAATAAAGATCTTTGAGGGCCTTGAGTTCCTCAATGAGAGTCTTGTTTTGGTTTTCAAGCACAGCCACACGATTTTCAAGACATTTGACATATTCTTTCTTCTTTCTGCGACATTCTCTGGCAGCTTCCCTGGAACCAATACAAGGCAAATGACTACAGGAACAGCCACAATATGGCAAAGACTGGATAAATGCAATTACCTGCAATCCCTGTGGTTCCACAATAACAACAACAACAACCAACTGCTGGATTGCACAAACAGAACATAAGGTAACAGCCAAAAGCAATAACATAGTTAAAATACAATTCAAAACAACTAGAACTTGAAACTAATTCAGCATCACCAAATCTGAAGATGGAACTAATACACAGAAGAACTGAGAAAAATAGTGAGTAAATGATAATGTATTGACTTGAATTGTACTAAACATTAGGATGGAAAGCAGCATTTCTTCTTCCAGTCACATTCCATTTTGTGTGTTTATCGGGAGCATTGTCTTCTGCCATCAAAATCTTAAAACCAAACCCAAAGAATTTACTTTCAGAAAACACAAGCATAACACTACTCTCTTCAGATAAAAAGCTAGATGCCAAGCTTACTAAGTGCTCTAAGTTTTTACCTTAAAGTAAGAACGTACAGTAAAATTTTAGCCTTAACAAATACAATCAATTAGCATTTTAGAACTGGCCATCTGAGCACATTCACATGGGTCTGTATTTTTTGTTAGTGGCATATGATAGCCTGAAGCCATTCTCATAGTTCTGCTCAGAAGTCTGTTATATTGAAGCTAAACACTTTAAATAGTGTTTTCAGAGCATGTGACTAAACAAGCATTCAATTCCAGAAGAAATATCAGAAGTACTGGGAATCCGCTCCTTTACCACCTTGGAACATAATAAACTGTCAAACCATGAGAGTAATGTTTCAGCAAGTTATGAGCTATAGCATAGGCACTAGTTTTAAAACTGAAGAGAGGAGAAACAAAAGGAAGCGCAGCAATGCAGTGATTATCATGAGTAATTTAAAATAAAGGACAGGCATGAGAGCAAAGCAATACCATTAATTCAATCATAAGGCAAGTGGTTAGTCAGTATATTAGAGATCTGCACAGCAGAATATTTCTTCTACTAATCTGCCAATGATAGAGATGGCTACACATTTAAAAAAAGACAGACTCCCTTAAGAATAGAAAGAAGAATGCACAGAGAAAGACTGATATTTACAACATTCAGTCAAGTCCATGCCAACTAATTAAAAAATATACAGCCACCTCACACAATATGCCTCACAAAATGACAGGGGCACTGCAAAGTAACTTATCCCAGTAGTCAAGTATTTAGGAAAGTCTATAATTATCATTCCATCCTAGAATAAGAACTCTTCATAGCATCATTAATGGACAGCTGCTAATGAGGTCCTCAGATATTTTCCTAACCAATTTTTTGCTGGGATGTTTCAAAATGAAAAAGCCCATCCTGTTCACTTTACTGTCAGAAGTAGGGAGGAGGGGAATTAAAATTCAACAAAAAGCATAAGTCCAGATCATCACAAAAATTATCTGATACTTATTTCTGCATTACCATACTATTTTCAAACTAAAAATCCATGGGGATACAGTCAACTCTAGCTTTCCAGAGTCAACAGCCAGTACTCTATGCTGTAAGGACGTGGGATGACTGACAAAGAATTTTCTGCCTTCCCTTCATTAATTACAAGCACTGCTCATGACCTTAAGAAGAAAATTTCATTAGAAGGTTTTGGGGGTTTTTTTTGAACCTGACTATGAATTGTTGTATAGTCTTACCTATTTTTCAAAAGTCTCAGCTCTCTCTTGCGTGTTGCCTCTTCTGCCATTTGCTGAGGACTATGCAAAGTCCCTGGTGAGGCTGCCATGACCACTCCCTGAGGTAAGGTGGTAGTGGGAGTTCGAATCTGGTAAGCTGGCATGTCTCCAGTGGCAGCTG